>NC_080681.1:8696452-9004820 GCF_030445035.2 Dasypus novemcinctus
TTGTGTCAGTGATGATCGTGTGCTTTTTCATCTTTGAATTATTGATGTGATGTATTACGCTGATTGATTTTCTTGTCTTGAACCACCTTTGCATGCCTGGTATAAAACTTGCTTGATCATGATGAATAGTTCTTTTTTTTTTTTTTAACAAATCAATTTTATTGATACTTATTAATAAAGTATAAAGCTATCCAGAGTGTTCAATCAGTGTATTTAGTATAATCACATAATTGTACATTCATCACTTCAGTCATTTCTAGAGCATTTTCATTATTTCAATAATAATAATAATAAAAATTTAAAAAACCAAACCAACCAAACAAAATCTCATCACCTCTCAATCCCTCTCTGCTTCCTCTGCTTTACATAGCTGCTATTCTGTTTCAATCTCTCTGGTTTATTTGTATTTATATTTTGTAAAAACATTCTTATATATAAAGTATCACCCATATTCATATTTTACATGAGGTTCACTATGTCATACAGTTCCATGATATGTTTTTTAGCTTTCTATCTAGTAATATACATGACCTTAGACTTACCCATATAATAGTTCTGCTAGTAACAAACACTAAAATGTGCTTTCACCATTTCTTGAATAATTCTTTTAATGTGTTGTTGGATTTGAATAGCAAGTATTTTGTTGAAAATTTTTGCATCTATATAAATTTGGGAAATGGGTCTGTAATTTTCTTTTTTAGTAATATCTATATTTGGTTTTGGCATTAGGGAGATATTGTCTTTTTTTTTTTAAAGATTTATTTTTTATTTCTCTCCCCTTCCCTGCCCACTCCATCCCCCACAGTTGTCTGCTCTCTATGTCGATTCGCTGTGTGTTCTTCTGTGTCCGCTTGTATTCTTGTCAGCAGCACCAGGAATCTGTATCTATTTTTGTTGTGTAATTTTGCTGTGTCAGCTCTCCATGTGTGTGGCGCCACTCCTGGCAGGCTACACTTTTTTCACACTGGGTGGCTCTCCTTACAGGTCTCACTCCTTGTGCATGGGCCCCCCTATGCAGGTGACACCCCTGCGTGGCACAGCACTCCTTGTGCACATCAGCACTGCGCTTGGGCCAGCTCATCACATGGGTCAGGAGGCCCTGAGTTTGAATCCTGGACTTCCATGTGGTAGGCAGATGCTCTATCACTTGAGCCAAATCCCCTTGCCTCATAGAATGTTCAGTAGCATAGAATGTTCAGTTTTCTGGAAGAGTCTGAGTAAGATGGTGCTAAATCTTCTTTGAGTGCTTGGTAGACTTCACCTCTGAAGCCATCTGGTCCAGGGCTTTTCAATTTGAGAAGTTGTTTGATGAATGTTTCAATTTCTTGGCTTACGATTGGTTTGCTGAAGTCTTCTATTTCTTCTAAGATTAGTGTAGGTTGTGCACTAGGAGTTTATCCATTTCATCTACATTGTCTAGTTTGTTGGCATAGAGCCGTTCATAGTATCTTCTTTTTTTTTTTTTTTTTTTTTAAAGATTGATTTATTTATTTAATTTCCCCCCCTCCCCTGGTTGTCTGTTCTTGGTGTCTATTTGCTGCGTCTTGTTTCTTTATCCGCTTCTGTTGTCATCAGCGGCATGAGAAGTGTGGGCGGCGCCATTCCTGGGCAGGCTGCACTTTCTTTTCACGCTGGGCGGCTCTCCTTACGGGCGCACTCCTTGTGCGTGGGGCTCCCCCACGCGGGGGACACCCTTGCATGGCACGGCACTCCTTGCGCGCATCAGCACTGCACATGGCCAGCTCCACATGGGTCAAGGAGGCCCGGGGTTTGAACCGTGGACCTCCCATATGGTAGACGGAAGCCCTAACCACTGGGCCAAAGTCTGTTTCCCCCATAGTATCTTCTTTTTTTTTAAAGATTTATTTATTTTATTTCTCTCCCCTTCCCCTTCCGCCCCCCCCCCCCAGTTGTCTGTTCTCTGTGTCTATCTGCTGCGTGTTCTTCTTTGTCTGCTTCTGTTGTTGTCAGTGGCATGGGAATCTGTGTCTCTTCTTGTTGCGTCATCTTGCTGCATCAGCTCTCCATGTGTGCGGCGCCATTCTTGGGCAGGCTGCACTTTCTTTCATGCTGGGCAGCTCTCCTTATGGGACGCACTCCTTGCGCGTGGGGCTCCCCTACGCGGGGACACCCCTACGTTGGGACACCCCTGTGTGGCACGGCACTCCTTGCGTGCATCAGCACTGTATGTGGGCCAGCTGCACATGGGTCAAAGAGGTCCGGGGTTTGAACCGGGGACCTCCCATGTGGTAGACAGATGCCCTAACCACTGGGCCAAGTCCGCTTCCCCATAGTATCTTCTTATGATCTCTTTTATTTCTGTGAGTCAGTAGTAATATTCCCATTTTCATTTCTGATTTTATTTATTTGCATCTTCTCTCTTTTCTGTCAGTCCCTTTAGTATTTGTCACTCCTTTTAGTTTTTCCAGTAAAGTTCATATCTTGGTTACAGACACTCATGGTTTCTCTTTATCTGAGAGTATTCTAAGCTCACCTCATAATTGAAAGACAGTTTTACCAGATATGAGTTCTTGGCTAGTGGTTATTCTCTTTAAAGTATCTTGAATCTATCATACCACTGCCTTCTTACCATCATGATTTCTTATGAGAAATCTGCATTTAATCTTATTGGACATCCCTTGTATGTGATGAATCATTTTTCTCTTGCTGCCCTCAGGATTCTCTCTTTGTCTTTGGCAATTTCACATTCTGATTAGTATGTGTCTCAGAATAGGTCTATTTGGATTTATTTGGATGGGAGTACGTTGCGCTTTTTGGACATGGCTATCTATGTCCTTCAGTAGAGGTGGGATATTTTCTACCATTATTTCTTCAAATATTCCTTCTGCTCCTTTTCCCTTCTCTTCTTCTTCTGGGACACCCATGACATGTATGTTTGCATGTTTCTTGTGGTCATTTAGTTCCCTGAGACCCTGTTCAATTTTTTCCATTCTTTTCTTTATCTGTTCTTTTGTATGTTTGCTTTTGGAGGCCTTGTCTTCATACTCACCAATCCTTTCTTCTTCCTTTTCAAATACTGCTATATGCCTTCATTGTAATTTTTATTTCATTTATTGTTCCTTTCATTTTCATAAGACCTGCTATTTTTCTATGTACGCTCTCATATTTTTTTTTGTGCTCACCTTGTATCATCTTAATATCCTTAATCTCATAAATCATCTCATTGAATTTATTAAAGAAATTTATTTGAACATCTATGATTAGTTGTCTCAACTCCTTTATGTCATCTGGAGGCTTAGTAAACTCTGACTGAGCCATATCTTCTGGTTTCTTGTTAGGATTGTAATTTTTTGTTGGTGTCCTAGCATCTGTTTTATTTTATGTATTATTTTGGGTTCAGTTTCTCTCTTTAGTCTAGGGCTTTCTATTTCATTGGCTTTGTGCTATAGACTCTTTGATACTTGGTTCAACTTAATTTTGAACTTTATAGTGGCTCATGTGTAGCCAGTCTGAATTTTTTCAGCTCTGTTTCATCTGCTTCTTGGCCTTTCTCCCTTGCTGAGCATGGCGTCGGAGTTGAGGATGTGGTTGATACTGTAAACTGTGGAAGCTGAAGCTGCCCATGTTGCCTCAGGAACCAATGAACTTCTCCCACCTTTCTCCCAGTAATCCAGGCCGTGTAAGCCAAGTCCATCTGTAGTTGCCTGGAGAGACTGATGAAGCTCCACACCCTTTCTTCCCTGCCTGGAGTGGGTATGGAGCCACAGATGTGGGCAGTAAACTAAGCTGTGTGGGTCAAAGCTGACTGCAGTTGCCCCGGTAGACTGACAAAGCCCTGTCCCCCACCCCTCCTCCCCTGCCAGGGCTGGGGATGCCACCCCAGGGGCACACAGCAATCTTGTCTGTGAGGGCTGAAAACAACTGCAGTTGCCCGGACAGGCTGAGGGAGCACTGTCCCTCCACCTGCCCTGTCAAGGGTGGGGATGGAGCTGCAGATGAGTCCAACAGTCTGGTCCATTTGAGCTGAAGGCAGTTGCAGTAGCCCAGAGAGGCTGAGGGAGCACTGTCCCTCCTCCTCCCTGTCAGAGGCTGTGATGGGACCACAGATGTATCCTACAGTCTAATCCATGTGGGCTACAGTTGCCCAGAGAGGTTAAGGGAGCACTCTCCTTCGTTCTGCCCTGGCTGGGGTGGGTATGGAGCCAGAGTTGTGTACAACAGTCTAGTTGATGCAGGCCAAAAGTGGCTACAGTTGCCCAGAGAGGCTGAGGGAGCACTGTCCCTCTTCCCCTGTTAGGGGTGCGGGTGGAGCCCCAGGAGTGCCCAACAATCTAGTCCATGCAGGTCAAAAGCAGCTGCAGTTGCCCAGGGAAGCTGGGGAAACAACCCCCTACCCTCCCGTATTGGGGGTGGAGATGGAGCCACGTGTGTCCACCAGTCTAGTCTGTGTGGGCCAAAAGTGCCTGCAGTTGCCCAAAGAGGTTGAGGAAACCCCCTACCCATTTGTCCTACTGGGAACTATTGTAGTCACAGGTTTGCCCAACATGTGTCTGTGTGGGTTGAAAGTGCCTAAAGTTGCCCAGAGATGCCGACAAAGCGCCACCTTCCCTCCTGTCCTATTTGGTTATTCCCAACAATCTAGTCCATGCAGGCCAAAAGCAATTACAGTTGCCCAGAGAGGCTGGTTTAGGTCCCCTCAAGCTTCCTCCTGCCAGAGGTAGAACTGGAGCTCAGGCTAGGGCAGCAAACCAACCTGGGTGAAGAGAAGTGGTCCCTCCTATTACTGTGATTTTCAGTCAGCCCCCTTCCCTTCCTGCCAGGGACAGAGTTAAAATGGAGGCTACTGGCCTCTTTCTGACTTGGACAGATTCAAACTTAAGCTATTCTTAGGACTGGACTTTAGCCAGCTGAATTTGCTAGTTAGTAGCTGAAATTGGTGCTCAACCATCTCTTCTTCTCTCGTTTTTGGGAAATGGAGCTTCCAACTCCAGCTAGGGAATTGCTCTGGAGGTATCTTGTTCTTTCAGTGGGTGGTGGGTACTGGCTTCCATGATGTGGCACGCTCTACTCAATGAGTCTTCACTGCAGATGGGCAGTCTTCTCCTTCCATTCTTCCAGCGATGTTGCAAATGCTCTTCTCTCCTGGGTCCCCCAAACAGGTGATTTAAATAGCTCTGGGTGATTACTAACAGTACTGTAGGAGGAACTGACTCTTGGAGCACCCTACTTTGCCACCATCTTGCCCCTTCCTTACCACTTGATATTAATTTTTGTAAATGGTGTGAAGTAAGGGTCTGGGTTCATTTTTTCCTTACTGATATCTACGTGCTTCACTCCTGTTTGTTGAAAACATTATTCTTTCCCCTTTGAATTGCCTTGCCAACTTTATGGAAATCAATTTACTGTATAAGTGGGGGTATATTTTTGGGTTCTGTGCTCTTCTAACTGATCTGTTTGTGAATTCTTTCACTAATACATGGTCTTGGTTACTGTGGTTTTATAATGTCTTGAAATTATGTAGTATAGGTCTTCCAATCTTGTTTTTCTTCTTGAAAAGTGTTCAGGCTGTTGTAGTCCTTTGCATTTCTGTATAAATTTGAGAAACAACTTGTCACTTTCTGTAATAAAGCCTATAGTGCTTAATCTATAGATCAATTGAAAACAATTTCATATCTTAACAAGATTTAATTTTCTAATGCATTAATGTAATGTAGTCTGTTATTTTAGTTATTCCTTAATTTGTATCAGTAGTATTTTATAGTTTTCACTATATTCATCTTATATCTCTGAGTGTTTTATGTTTTATGCTATTGTAAATGTCATTTTGAATTTCATTTTACAGTAGTTCATTCTTAGTTTGTAGAAGCCCAATTGCTTCTTATATATTGACCTTGTATTCTAAGACCTTGCTAAATTCTCTTTTGGATAGCTTTTTTTCTTTTGCATAATTGAATGAAAATGTTTTATTTAGCAGCCACAGATCATCCCCTTGGGCCAGGCAGTAGACATAAAACATCCAGGACCTATCAGGCTCGGTGCAACTTCTCAGACTCTAACAGGATGAGTACCTGTCAGTGGCTCATGCCATCCAATAACTTGCACTATCTCTGTGAGCCAGTCCTGCCCAGCACCTTGGTGGACCCTTGCCAGCTCTATGAGCTGTACATGGCTTGTGTCCATGATGTTAGCATGGCAGTAATTTGGGAGAGAGCTCTAGTAGTTTTTGATGACAGATTTCTTAGGATTTTATACATACATGATCATATTTTCAAATAAACACAGTTTTAGTTCTATTCCAACTTTATCCTTTTATGTAATTTTTCTTGCCTTATTACATTGATTATAACTTCTTTTTCTTAAACCTTTTTTTTTTAAAGATTTAAAAAATTTTATTTCTCTTCCCTTCCCCGTTGTTTGTCCATTTGTTGTGTGTTCTTCTGCATCCATTTGCATTGTCAGGCTGCACCGGGAAACTGTGTCTCTTTTTTGTTGTTGTTGTGTCTTCTTGCTCTGTCAGCTCTGTGTGTGTGTGGTGCCACCCCTGGGTGGGCTGCACTTTTTTCACATCGGGCAGCTCTTCTTGTGGGGCACACTCCTTGTGCGTAGGGCTCCTACGCAGGGCTGCCCCTGCATGGCATGGCACTCCTTGCGTGCGGCAGCACTGCACATGGGCCAGCTCACACACAGGTCAGGAGACCCTGGGTTTGAACCCTGGACCCTCTATATGGTAGGTGGACGCTCTATTAGTTGAGCCGTGTCCACTTCCCTAATTATGACCTTCTTATACTATATTGAATAAAAGTGGTAAGAGAAGACATCCTTGTTTTTTTCTCAGTCGTGAGGAAAAATGTTCAATCTTTTACTACTTAGTGTAATATTAACTAGTTTTTTTGTTTTTGTTTATGTTTTCCATAAATGACCTTTACCAAATTACATTCTCTTCTATTCCTAGCTTGTGCTTATTGTATTTGGTGTTCATTGAACCTCTTGGATCTGTGAGTTTAATTTTTTCATCATATTTGGAAAATTCCCAGTCATTATTTCTTGAAATATTGTTCTTTACCTACTCCCGCTTCACTCTGGGACTCCAATTATATGTAAGTTAGACCACCTGATATTGTACCACTGAGGCTCTGTGGTTATTGTTTTTTTAAGCCTTTTTTCTTCTGTATGTGCTCTTGATAGTTTCTATTGCTATTTATTCAATTTCACTGGTCCTTTCTTCTCCAGTATATAATCTCCTGTTCATCCCAGTCAGGGAATTTTTCATTTCAGGTAGTGTGGTTATAAGCTCCAGAATTTCCAGTTGTTTTCTTTTTTTATATCCTATATTTCTCTACTCGTTATGTTCATATTTCCTTTAAATTTATAAATATACTTATAATGTATGATATGAGGTTATCTTCCAATTTGTGTCTTTCATTTTTGGATCTGTATCTTTTCTCCTTGTTATATAGGTCTCATTTTCATATTTATTTGCATGTTTAGTAATTTTGATTGGATGCTTACCATTGTAAATGTTACAGTGTTGAGAGTCTGGATTTTGTTGTCTTTGTGTAAAATTATTGAGTTTTGTTTTTGTGGGTCATTAAATTAGTTATGGATTAATTTTATCCATTTGAGCTTTTTAAAATCTTTGTTAGGATGGCTTTAAATTGGCCCGTACTCATGGGCCAGTTTAGTCCTGTGTATAGGACACAACCCTCCTGTGTTCAGTGAGATCACTCCCCTCTAGATGGTTAGAACTTGAACATTTCCCACTACTAAGTGAACTCTAAGTATTTTTTTTTATAGTTCTTTGATAGTTGTTCTTTTCCCAGTGGCTATTTGTTGTCTGTCCTCATGAAGTGTTACCCTGTATTTGCAGCTTATCATTCAGCCAGAGATGCTAGAGGACACTGTGTAGATTTCTGGAGCCTTTTTTCTGTGTAACTCCCTTCTTTTTGATACCTGGCCCTAAAAATTCCATTTGCCTTAGCCTCTCCGAACTCCAATCTCTTTATCCTCAACTTGGCAAGATGGTCATGTTCCATTTGCGTTCCCCCTCCCAGTGCTGCTCTCTGGGAAAGAGCCTCTAGGAAGAAAGCTAAGGCAATCATAGAGCCCACTTAATTTGTTTCTCTTCTCTCAAGGATCACAGTCATGTGCAGTCATCAATCATATGCAGATACTTATATTTTCCAGTTGTTTATATTGGGAAGGCACATTGAGTCAAGTTACTCCATCATGGCCAGAAGTGGAAGTCTTCCTGGTCCATTTCTTCAATTTTTAAAATCTGAGTTAAAATTCACAGAACATAAAATTAACCATTTTAGAGTGAACCCCTTGATCAATTTTAAATGAACATTTGAAATGTTCTAATTCTTCCTATATTTCCAGATCCTTACATTTATTCAAATAAAATATTTTAAAGGATTTGGAATGAGAAACTTTCTCTTTGTAAGACTTGAGTTAGTAAAGTAGAACATCAGTGTTCACTTTCCCAAAAGGAACGTCATTGTGGGTATTTTCACTTAAACCTGAATGGATTCAGATTGGTTTCTTTTAATATGTTAAAAATACAGAATCTCATATATGATAAAAGTAGTTTATGCTAATGAAACTATAGTTTATGTATTTCTTGGATGAAAGTAAATATCCAGAAGAGCAATAGACAAAAAAGTGGGAAGGGGACATGATAAAGAATCACCTTCTTGGGAACATGGTGTAGAAAAAAAGTTTGACTGGTACCCTTTACTCTTAGTACTCTTTTTATTACTTTAAAAAATTACTTTTAATTTTTCACTTATACTTCTTTTGCTCACTTGAGGAATTGAGGAACTACTGCTGTTTTCATCGGTTAAGATTCTCCATTGTGGATATATATACTCTACTTCCTCTTTTTGTGAGTCCTACCTGACTTCAATAGCCTTTTTCGATAGCTGGAAAAGTCTCGGACTCATTATGGAGTACTTAAGTGGAGAAACAAAACTATTTTTAAATTTGTTGAAGCTATTAGATTGTCTCAACCTCTGTTTTAGTTAGGATTGTTGAAACTTGTGAAAGCAAGCTCTAGGGTCAAGAGTGTGAATAAGTTAGCTATAGAGAGTCTCCAAATGGTGAAGCTTAGGAGAAAGCTCATATTAAAAGCTGGGCCAGTGCTCAGGGGTTGGACTGTTCACATATAATGAAGGTTAACGTGGGAACTAGGAGATACTCAGGTCTTGCAGTTTAAGAGAGCCATAGAGGAAGAGGTACTAAGGGGCAAAATGACTCCAGAAAAGTTATAATAAAAGAACAGAGGTGAGATACCTGTAAGAAAAGACTGAGGCAACTCTTGCTTCGTGATTGATTCTTACTTTGTGGATGGGACAAGACCAATCATAACCTCTAAGTGGGAATAAATAAGCCACATTATACAGGGCTTAAGTTAATTTGGCAAAAATTAAAACTATGAAATCTTTATGACACATCCTTTATACTATCAATATAGTCATAGATTGTGTTAAGATGCTTTAAACTTTTTCTGTTTTTTGATGTAGTTGATTAAATTTTTTTTTTTTAAAGCTGCCTTGTATTAATAAATACATTTAGGAGCAAAGTAGGATTTCTCTTTCTAATACCTATGTTAGGAGTTTTTTATGGTGCTGTGCCAGTCTATTGCTACTAAAACACCATAATACATCAATATACATCATTTATATTTTTGTGTAAATTTCATAGGTTAAGCAATTTGTTAGTAATTTTCAAGTTAAAAATTTTTTTAGCACTGATGATTTTTATTCTCTTCTCAGTTTGAGTCATTCACACTTAAAACACGTTAATCAGGGAAGAGTAAAGAAAGGGTTATTAACAAGGACTGCCAAAATCTCTATTAGATATTCAGAAGCCAGAGACAAAAATCTCCAATCTTATCGATGGTAAAGAAAATTGGAGTCTCTGGGACACTCTAAAAGTCTTACTATGCCCATAAAAATTGGAAGCAGAAAAATGATTTTCAGAGTTGTAGTCATAAACACTAGCTGATTTGGTCTTCAGATTCTATGCATGAGTCTTTTATCAAGTGTTTTTGGGTAACACTCTTGCTATTTTTGTTTGTTTCTTTGTTTTCTTTGTTTTTTCCACCTACATGTATTTAATTTCTTAAATCATTTAGAATGATTTTCTTTGCTTCAGACCCTCCCCAATTTTATTTGCTGGCAAGTTTGTTTTCCTACAAACTTGTAGGAATGGTTTAAGTTGGTAAAAGTCCTGATTAACATTTGTTCTGCCTAGAATAAATGTGTGTGTGTGTGTGTGCTGTTGTTGAGTGTATCAGCTTTGGTCAGCTGCACTGACAGAACTGGACCAAGATATTTTCCTGCCTGTTAATCAAGGCCACACAGACAGAGCTCAAGGAAGGATAACGCTTGCTTCAGGAAGTTTTGCGACAATTGCTATTTATAACCAGTATACAGTAGAACTTGAGATCAGGTCTTCATTTAGACAGCAGAAAAAGTTTTCTGCCAAATTTTTACATTTGAGGAAACAGTTTATGGGTCTAACTGAGTGAAGCCTCTATGTGAAAGGAAGGAATTTGACAGTGACACAGTAAGTATTTTTGCTGATTTGGGTCAAGGGTGTGGTGGCAGAGATGTGGGAAGTTCAGTCAGTGACACAATAGATTACTACATTTTAAAGCAACTAATAGTTAATTGGATTGTCTTCAGTATGGTGTATATGGAATTCCCTGCTGATGAGAGTAAAACTGAAATGAGGGTATGTAATAGGCTAATATTATCTATCAACATAGGACATGAGGAGGAAATTATCTGTTGGTGTGTTTCTAGACTAACTGGGTCTTGTTCTGGACATATACATAAACCTTTTGGCCACTGAGGTGTATTTCTATGTATGCTTTTTATACTACTCCACTGGTCCTTGTTTCATTAAGAAAAGATACCATAAATACTTGATTTAGTAAAAAATAATATTGTCTACTGCTACATGTACTCTCTTGTAAAACCCCAATCTTCCTAACTTTAGTAATTTGAAAAATACCACAAGTAATGTCTTCTCAGTGCTATTATATCAGTCACATTACGTGTGTCTTTATGGAGTGGAATTATGTAATAGAGGTCAGGTATATTTTTATATGCACAGTATAAATGAACTATTTAGAGAGAGGTAGCCAAAGTATTAGTGGAGTTGAAATTGGGAAATTATAAAACGGTATTAACACATTTTTGTCTTGTTTTAATAGGATTATTCAAGATAAAGCTGTAATGTAACCATTTTCAACAAGGATCAATGATCAAAAAAAATTTTTAAAGAGATTTTCAAGTTAAAGATGAATGGACAATACCAGAATCGTTTAGATTCTGACAGGGTAAATAATACATTTTATAGTTACTTACAATGAAAGCTTTGTAAAATTCATCACTTACTGTGCACCCATCAGGGAACATGGATGTTGGATTTTCTCGTTCTACTGTTCAGACACTGTCGAGAAGCCACTGCAAAAATATCAAACAGAAAATTTCTCAGTGGGAAGGAAGGACTAATGGTATATCTAATCCAGATAAGTGGCACCCAAAGGACTTCGGAGTAAGGTATAAAAACTATCACCAAGATATTCTCTCTAAGAAAACAACTGTTGCTGAGGAAAAGAGCAAAAACTTCAGTGAAACCAACTCTCAAAATGTGGGTCTCAATCTGAGTGAAGATATCAAAAGCCTCGATCAAAGTGATGGTGAAAGTGAGAAACGTGAATATGTTGGTACACACTTTAAAAATGAATCAGAAACAAAGTGGCTCTGTTCTCAGGTCAAACATAACGAAAGCTGGAAAGAAGCTGTTTTGGATCCAGAGACCTCATTACCTCCAGGAAACTTCTATACCTCACAGATATTGTGGAAGAAAATAGAAGCACTTCCACCAGAAAAAATCTTTAATTTGGCTTTAGAACATTGCGACTCTCCAGAAAAAGAACTGAATTTCAGAGTTCTTGATAGTTCATATGGAATAACCAAGAGCTTAGAAAATATTTACTCTGAACCTGAGGGGCAAGAATGTGGACCTTCCATAAATCCCTTGCCGAAACCTCGTAGGACATTCAGATATTTATCTGAGTCTGGGGTTATGCCTTATAAAGAGAGAAACTGTGACAGAAAATGCTGTGAAAATAATTCTTGTGTAGACTCTTCCTTGGCCTCTTTTCAGGAGCCTGAGCCAAAGAAAAATGGTGGAAAAATCAGAGGGAGATCTAAAAGGTATGTTTTTATTTGATAGATGATTTGTAAGTAGTTTGCTTACAGGATTATTGAGCTTATTTTTCCTTTTCAAACCAATTTACATTTCTCTGTTTAGGTAGATCCCTAATTCAAACAAACATATATTGGATAACCCTAGGATAAAATAAGTACAAGAGGGAAAAACAGAAGTATAGGAAATAGCTAAGATAATCTGCTGACATAGGAGTATCAAAAAAACTTCCAATTTATATCTTTAAGAATCTGTAGGGAAACAGATACATTCTTCCACTTCATTTAAGGAATGCTGGCTTTAGTCCCACTCTTTATTAGATAGTGAACTTAATAAAGGGACCCAATGAAGAATACGATATGATTGACTAAAAGCTTATAGTTTTCTCTCTGTCCATACAAGGCACTAACCTCGTTTATTATTCGATAAAACTCTTATGTAATTTTGCACACAAGTCCTTTACTTATCAATTTCTGTGTACCATACCAATTTAACGATAAGAATATTTAAAGACATAACTTTAAAATGTATCTCCTTTCTTAAGGAAATCATTTGAATTTGAGGATATTCAGCATTTTCGAAACCAGAACTCAGAGAAGATTCATGAAGAACTGGGAAGAAATTCTCGTTCAGTACTTTATTATACACAGTCTGAGGACAATATCTATGAGGATATCATATGTAGGTGTCCACAGCCTTTGTAATTAAATGTAATGAGTATGTATTTTGTGAAGTCCTTAACTGTAGGATGGCGTTTTATTTTACAGACAGGCATATATTGCTCTAGATTTTTCTTTTTAATATGGAAACTTTTGGTGCATCTTTTCTTTCATTCTTTAATGAATTTTGTAACTGTACTGCCCAGTTTAGAAGTAGATATTTATATATAGTATTTTGATCATTTTTTTTAGCTCAATTAGACTCCCAAGTGGTTTATAAGCTAAAAGAGACATTGATTTTAAGACCCTTATCCCTACATCAATGTAGCATAAGAAAGCTGAATGTATTTAGGCAGTTTTTTATTTCCTTTGCAAGCTATGATCACTTTGCTTCCATTTAATTATTTTACCCTAAATTAATTTTTAAATTATTTTTTCAAGATCCTTCCAAAGAAAATTCATATGAAGATATTCCAATGCAGCCTTTACCCATGTGGAGAACTCCTTCAGCATGGAAGCTACCACCACCCAAAAGTGCATTCAGAGCACCCAAGGTATGACCAGGGAATTAACTGAAGATAAGTTTGGAATCTTCTTTATGATCCCTACAAAAGGGCAAAGCTTATTTACCTGGGCCAAAACTAACAGGGACTGCAAATGTGGAGTTTTCTGGTGGGTCTTTGTTTTGTTTCTTTTCGGGGTTAACATGCAGTTTTTGTTTTCTTTGAAGCCTTTAGACAGAACACAGACTTTTCAGTTCACTGGAGTTCTCATCTCTTCCTATTATTTTCACATCTGACCTATGGCCCAAATTACCAGTCTGCCCCCTCAAAACATTCCTGACCCCTAAAAACAGTCTCCCTTGAGTTAATGAGGAATACGAGCCATTGATTCTGGAATTTGATTATATTATAGTAGAAGAATTTTGAATTAGCAATTTGAGAAACCTCTTTACAAATGATGAAGGAAACTATGGAATCCTCATTTGAGATGATTTTAAAGATAAGATATATACTTTCTCTTGGGACTTTGCCTCTGCATGAGAACACAGCCATAAACTAGGTCATCTCAGCCCTTACCTCTTCCCATGTTTAGCTTCCTCCCAAACCTCAGTTCCTTCACCGGAAGACTATGGAACTGAAGAACTCACAAGCTTGTTTACGACCAAAGCTCATGAAGGATGCCACTTTGCCCATTACCTTAATGGAGTGGAAGCTGTTCCGAGCTGGAGAAGTTGCAAACAGGAAAAGGAAAAATCTTCCAGGGGTAAGGACTCCAGTATCTTCATTATTTGATTCTCACTTCAGCATTTCAATGAATAAGAATAAATAAACTTTAGACTGAAATGAGTAATAGGTTATAACTGACCAACTGGCATCAGAAGATTTGTAGAGCAGTTTTAAGTTTTAAATTTTTACTCATGCAAGATAAACTCATGAATGGCTTCTGCCAACATATTTTATAGACTTGGAAAATTGATTTTAGATAGAGAACTTCAGTTACCTTAGCTCTCATTAAAATCAGCTGAAGAGCTAGACTCTCATACAAAAGGATGTTCTATCAAGCCAATTTAAGTGTCTTTTTACTCTAATTCACTCACTTATATCAGCTGACAACGTGAATGCAGTTTGTGCCTGAGTTTATGGATTTTTAATAATGACAAAATATATGCCATTAATTTGGGCAAAAATATCTGTTTAGAGGAAGGAAAAAGAAATCTGACTATCCTTTGGGAATAGAAATTATCAACAAGTACATAAATGACTTCCCTTTCAAGAAAGAGAAGACAATATGCTTGTAAGTTGTCTAGACTAGAGTTGTTGGACTCAAAATGAAGAAATTGAAGTTACAGGTGGACAGATCTATTTCTTCTAGGAAAGACACTTAAGAAATTATATGAAACACTTCTTAAACTCAGTATTATTTTGTTATGCAGTTAAGGATGTTTTCAGTATTGAGGTGATGCTATGCAGGTATTATGCAGCAATGGAGAAATCAGGTCGTTTAAATACTCCTTTCTTAACCCTGTCAGAATTAGCTGTGTGTAATCTTTTAGTGTGCAGTGTTTTTTTCAAGATTTATTTATTTCCACCCCTTCCCCTCCTCCTGCCTTGCTGTTTTTGCTGTCTGTATTGTCTTCTTTTCTCATTTTCTCTCCTCTAGGATTCTCTGGGGAGAGAGATTCCCTGTCAATTGCACCACTTCCGTTCCTTAGCATGTAATTTTTGTACCTGATTTTAACATTACACAATAGTACAGCTGTTACTTTAGTAGTTGTTGATTGGTTCCATGGGAAATACTCAGTTCCACAAATGCTTTAATTCTTCAGTTCTATTTCCTGCCCCTCTCTCTTTGATATGTGAATAATTAAAAGACACATAGTTTTGAAAAAGCACAAAACTGAGCTCTCTCAGTGGAACGAAAATATCTTGAACTGTTTATTCTTCTGTGTGTAGTGAGGAATACTTAAAAATAAGAGGCTTAAAAAACTGCCAGTAGCCCTCAACTCCTGTGGATCATGTTGGCACAACAAAGCTGCCTCCTCTGTGGACCAGAAGCAACAGATCCATGTGTTCCCAGAAGGAAGAATACAAACAGAGAAGGGATCACCTTAAGGTGTGGCTCTTGGAATAGCAGTAACAAATATTTAAAAATTGTGATTGTAGAGATTAAGGAGACCCAAGGAGATTTTAAAGTGCTTTTGATTTCATGCCTCAGTATTTTATTTATTGTGGATCCCATGAGTACTCAAAGCTTGTTCCTTTTCTGATTGTAGGTGTTATAGTCAGAAAGATTATGTGATCCAATTTCTCTGATATTTTCTCCAAAGTTCTTTTAGAAGTGGGCAAAACAAAAAAAAATAGTAATGAACTCTTAAATATTGGGCAAGAACAGGATGTTAGCGTTTTTACCTGTGGCCCTCTTGGGATTAAATCATTTTAGGATAGTCCATATGCAACACAGATTTTAGCTTTGGATTATCTTCAGGAATTGCATTCCTCTAGAAAAGCATTTTTCATTTATTTTCCCTTTGATGACTAGAGCTATCCCTGGAAGGGAAACTGCTTTCATGGTTTAAAAATCACTGATCTAGTCCATATGACTGTACTCCACCCTTCCTTTCTTTTCCTTTTGTGGGAGCTTGTATGTGGTTGTTTGCTGGAGCAGATTTCCTCATGTTTTGTATTGTTTCTGTCAAACGTCTACAGCAATTTGGTTCCTATCATTTCTTAGGGAGAATATGCTACAGTATTTTCTACAACTAGAAGGTAAATGTAGGCTCTCCTTCCTAGCTCAGAATCTAAATTTAAATTTTATTACTTTTTCTCATGCTTTCTAGAACAGTTTCCTTTATTTTATTATAATAGAGTTTACTTTTCAAATGCATGTTAAAAATTAGCCTATCTTTGGTCATTGTATACCCAAAATACAAGTTTGCCTTCAGATCTTTCCTATGGCCTATAATAATAGCATTTTAGGCTAGCTTATTTTGTTGTTTTTTTTTTTTGTATTGGTAATATTTAAGAATGTTAATTTTTACTTGAATGATAGCTGTACAAAAATCTTTAAAAAACCTCATCCAAAAATATGGGAATAATCAGCGTATTGGAAGCATATGCTTCTCATGTTATTTTTCTTGTGCTGGACTGATTCACTACTTACTGATTGCCAGGATTGCTAGAGAAACAAGAGCAAAATGGAAAACAAGAACAGTTACAAGCAACTATGATTATTATGTTATATAATATCCCCATCAGTTGTAATTCCAGATTTAAATATATTCAATCAGTACTAATAGTAAGAAAAAACTTGGAATTAAAAAAGAGGAAAGTGAAAATGGAAAAAAACTAATCATTCAATTCTTTTAGAACTGTTGATTGATCAGCTCTAATTCTTCTATTTTACACAAGTATGTCTCTCTATCTTTCTCTGTCTCACACACACACACTCATACACACACTCACACCTCCCAGCGGCGAAGAAATAATTCTGGTGAATAATGTCTATTAAATAGAGAGAGGCAGTTATATAATGATTTAAAAATGAATGCCCTGGGAGCCGCTTGCTTAAGAGATAGATTGCTGAGAGGAAAGGGGGGAAAAGCATGGATTTTGTATTTGAGCATATTTGATAGTCTTCCTATTTTATATCATATTTCTCAAATAAATTGTAACTTTAGCATTCCCAGTCCAGTAGCAAGGATATAAGAGAAAAGCTTTCTAAATGTGATTATGCTCTGTGAAGAATTCCTGGGAGCAGAAATAACCGAGCCTCACCCTGCCTTCCAAGGGAATGAGTGTTCACTTCCTATTCTGGGCAAGCAAAAACCTGAGCTCTATGGTGAAAGCTTGGTCACTGTATGGCGTGCCGTAGCCAGATCTCCTGCATGTTGTCAAATGGAGTGATAGGAAATCTCCATAAAAGCCTGTGTTCTTTTGGAAAGAAGATGTCCTTTCTCACGTCCCTTACTCGTGTTATATGGACTTTGTGCTAGAGCACATATCATTTAACTAAAGAGCATCAGTTTGGATTCAGAATTGAAATTTTTAAATGTTTTACTTCTAAAATAGATCTTTTCTCTGAATGAGAATCACCAAAAAATTATATCAAGCTGAAAACTTGTGGGTTTTAGTTTTAATTTATACTTTTCTGGTCTTTTTCAGATTGTGTTGAAGATAGATGACATATTTGAATCTAAGAGAGGAAAGAAGAAGGTAAAGTTACAGCCTTACACTGGAAAAGAGGCACCTCCCTCAAAAGGTAAAAATTGCATTCTTTTCCAGCTCTCTTTAGCTATCAGTGTAAAGGGGTAGAATTGTTACATAACTTAATTTTGATGTGCATCATAATTTTTGGTTTACTTTTTTATCTCACCTAAATAAAAATTTCTTAAGAACAAGGGACCATTTCTTATTCTCCTGCTTATCCCTTTTATTTAGTTCTGTGCCAAGTATTAACTATTGGGTAAATAAGTAAATAAATGAAAAGATAATTATAAGCCAAACGAAACTAATTTTTATAGATAGTTTGCATCATTATTTTGTAGTCATGCTTTGATTTATAGTAATTAATCATTACTCTTTTGGTGGAGAAAATGAAAATGTTCGATATATATTCAACCTCTGGACACCTGATAAATTTAGTAGTTTTTCCCTGCAGATGCTTAGCTAAAACTTATTGTTTTAATTAAGAAATATGCAGCTGTGACACCAAAAGCATAAGCAACAACAACAAAAAATAGATTGAACTGCATCAAGATAAACTTTTGTGCATCACAGGAAATTATCACAAACTTGAAAAGACAACCAGCAGAATGGGAGAAAATGATTTCAAATCATATATCTGATAAGGGTTTAATATCCAGAATGTATAAAGTCCTTCTACAACTCAACAACAAAAAGACAACCCAATTTAAAAATGGGCAAAGGGAAACGGACTTTGGCCCAGTGGTTAGGGCGTCCGTCTACCATATGGGAGGTCCGCGGTTCAAACCCCGGGCCTCCTTGACCCGTGTGGAGCTGGCCATGCGCAGCGCTGATGCACGCAAGGAGTTCCGTGCCACGCAAGGGTGTCCCCCGCGTGGGGGAGCCCCACGCGCAAGGAGTGCGCCCGTGAGGAAAGCCGCCCAGCGTGAAAAGAAAGAGCAGCCTGCCCAGGAATGGCGCCGCCCACACTTCCCGTGCCGCTGACGACAACAGAAGCGGACAAAGAAACAAGACGCAGCAAATAGACACCAAGAACAGATAACCAGGGGAGGGGGGGGAATTAAATAAATAAATAAATCTTTAAAAAAATAAAAATAAAAATGGGCAAAGGACTTAAATAAGCATTTTTTTCAAAGATATGCAAATGGCCATAAGCACATGAAAAGATAAATGTTCAACATCATAAGCTATTAGAGAAATACAAATCACAACCACAGTGAGAAGGCACTTAATACCCACTAGGTAACTATTATTAAAAAAAACAGGAAATAAGTGTTAGCAAGGATGCAGAAAATTGGAACCCTTGTATATTGCTGGTGAAATGTAAAATGGTATAGCCACTGTGGAAGTTTGGCAGTTCCTCAAAAAATTAAACATATAATTACCATATGCAGTTCCATTCTTAGGTATATACCCCAAAAATTAAAAGTGGGAATTTATACAGATTATACAACTGTTCATAGCAGCATTATTCACAATAGCCAAAAGGTAGAAGAAACCCAAATGTCCATCAACAGATGAGTGGATAAACAAATTGTGGTATATCCATACAATGGAATATTATTCTACTGAAAAAAGAATGAAGTTCTGATACATGCTACAACATGCATGAACCTTGAAGACTGCATGTTGAGTGAAATAAGCCAGACACAAAAGGACAAATACTGTGTGATTCCACTTCCATGAAATATCTAGAATTAGCAAATTCAGAGACAGAAATCAGATTAGAGGTTACTAGGGGAAGGTGAAGTAAGAGTTATTGCTTAATGGGTACAGAATTTTTGTTTAGGGTGATGAAAACATTTTAGTAATGGGTGATCTTGATAGTGGCACAACAAGGATATTGTCAAATGACTTTATTTGTATAATTCAGAACTAGTTACAGAAAAGGAAAACAGAACTGGATTATTATATTTACCTATTCTGTCATTACCTGCTAAGGTTTACTATATATTCCAATCTAAACATTTCTTAACTTTCATTTTTCAGATATTAGAAAGTGATTTATTGTCCTTCAGTCCTGCCAGTATAATGTCATGTTTTGAAGTCTCATGTAAAAATGGACACCAACGTACTTTGTTTAGTCTCAGTAGATTCTCAATAGATTTCCCTATTGGCACATATCCCCTTAACCTTCATTCCGTGTCCTAGGATGCAGGTTGCCAAAACCTGTAGTGTGACTATATTAAATCCACTTAAACCAAGGTGTCAGTGGAGGGGTGATATATGGGAGTTAAGCATATTATGCATGATTGTTTTGTAAGCTCACAACTTCTCTAATTAAAAAAAAAAAGCCCACTTAACCCATCTTTTTAAGGTTTTTCCCAGTTATATTGCCTTTCTTCCCCTTCTCCTTTCTTTTCTTCCTTAGGGATACTTCGTAAGCTCCTAAAATGTATCTGGTGCTAGCTATACAATAGGACTAAATTGCTCACAGCATTTGTTCCTTCCTACCTTTGAACAATGTTTGTAGCCCCTGTATATTTTTTGTCATGGTGTTTAATGTGAAGTTATAAAGCCTATACAGCACCAAGTGTTTGCATAAGCTACTTTTTTCAACATCTCTTATGTATCATTTCTTTTTTTTATTATTTTTAACAAATCAATTTTATTGATACATATTAATAAAGCATAAATTCACCCAATGTGTACAATCAGTGGTATCTGGTATAATCACATAGTCATGCATTCATCACTTCAGTCATTATTAGAGCATTTTCATTATTCCAATAATAATAATAATAATAAAAAACAAAATCTCTGTTCTTCCCCTGCTGTACATAGCTGCTATTCTGTTTCCATCTGTAGTTTATTTGTATTTATATTTTGTAAAAACAGTTTTATATATGCAGTATCACCTATATTCATTTTTCACATGAAGTTTCACTGTTATATTTAATGTTCTTTAATGAGTTTCTTTTTTTTTTTTTAAAGATTTATTTATTTCTCTCCCCTCCCCCCTCACCCTGGTTGTCTATTCTCTGTGTCCATTTGCTGCGTCGTCGTCTTTGTCCGCTTTTGTTGTGTCAGCGGCACGGGAATCTGTGTCTCTTTCTGTTGCGTCATCTTGCTGTGTCAGCTCTCTGTGTGTGCGGCGCCATTCCTGGGCAGGCTGCACTTTCTTTCGCGCTGGACCGCTCTCCTTACGGGGCGCACTCCTTGCGCGTGGGGCTCCCCTACGCAGGGGACACCCCTACGTGGCAGGGCACTCCTTGTGCGCATCAGCACTGCACATGGGCCAGCTGCACACGGGTCAAGGAGGCCCGGGGTTTGAACCACGGACCTCCCGTGTGGTAGGTGGACGCCCTAACCACTGGGCCAAGTCCACCACCTGATGCGTTTCTTTTAATGTTCTTATATTCTTTATTACAAACTAAAATGAGCACAGAAAGACATTACAATAATATAGAACAAGGTCAAATGAAACGCCAAAGTTTCCCAAACCTCCTCCCTCTGCTCCCCAGACACTTTTTATATATAATTAGTATTATACTATTTTGACTTTGTATACCTTGCTGTTTTCTTTTTATAAACAAATCAATTTTATTGATACATATTAATAAAGCATACAGTTCATCCAAAATGTACAATCAGTGATATTTGGTATAATCATATAGTTGTTTGTTCATATTATTAGAGCAGTCATCGTTAGAGCATTTTCATTATTTCAGTAATAATAAACAAAAAACAGACAAACAAGAAAATTCCTCACCTCTCAATCTCTCTCTGTTTTCCCCACTGTACATAGTTGCTGTTTCTGGCTATTCAATTGAAAGTATAAACCAATGGCTTTTAGTATAGTCACAATGTTGTACATTCATCATCTCAAAAGTTTTGGAAAAATTTCATTACTTCAGAAAGACTCCATACCCCTTAGCATTCCTCCCGCAGATCTACATAATCATTAATCTCATTTCATTTTATAAATTGATTTATATTTACATTTTATTTAAATGGAATCATATACTATATGGTACTCTGTGTCTGGTCTCCTTCACTTAGTATAAATTTTTTTGTCGATATTAACATTTTGTGTACATCTTTTTAAGAAAAATAAGAGCAGATATAGCTTAGTGATTGAGCACCTGCCTCCCACATACAAGGTCTGGGATTCAATCCCTGGTACTTCCTTTAAAATATATATATATATAAAAGCCTTTTCACTATCATCACATAAATATCCATTTAGCTGTACCATATTCCATTGTTTGTATGTAAAATAATTTTATTTAGCTTGTAGATGTTTTGTTTTTCTAATAGTTTATTTAAGCTGTGACTATTCAGAGGTTTTATATATTTTTGGCTCCTTCAGACATTGCTGCAACATGTATCCTTTTACTTCTACTTTTGTATATTCGTAAGAAGACATCTGTAGAATAAGTTCCTAGGAATGGATTTAATCAAGGAATACATGCATTTAAAATTTTTATAGCTGTCAAATTGTCCCACAAAAAGATTTTAACAGTTCATTTCTTTTTTTCTTTTTTGAGGTACTGGGGCTGGGGATTGAACCCAGGATCTCATATGCCGGAAGCTAGTGCTTAGCCACTGAGCCACATCTGCTCCCCTGAGTTGGCCTTTTTTGTTTGTATGCTTTTTTGTTTTTAGGATTCACTGGTGACTGGACCCAGAACCTCCCATGTGGGAAGCAGGTGCTCAACTGCTTGAGCCACATCCACTCCCAGTTTGTTTCCATCAAAAGTATTTGAAAATGCCTCTTTACCCATATCTTCACCAATAATGTGTTTTATCAAATGTTTAATTTTTTCCAATACAATCTTGTTTATTGGTTCAATGTACATTTCTTTAATTATAAATTTGGGTACCTTCCATGTTATTCAACAATTTATATATCTTTTATGAATTGCCAGTTCCTATCCTTTACTTGTTTTTCTTTGTGCTCTTTTTCCTATTGATTTGTAACAGCTGTTTTAACAGAAAGCTTAGCATTTTGTCTGCAATGTGTATTACAAATATTTTCCCAGTTTATAATTCACCTGAATTTATTAATGGTGTTTTTTATTGGATAGAACATTTACATTTTTCTTAAAACATATCTATTTTTTCATTTATGACTCTCAGGCTTTGTTTTTCCTGATATATTTGAATATTTTCCCTTTCTTTGCATCTTTAAAATTTTGCTTTAACAGTTCAAACATACTCCAGAAATATTTCATTCATTTATTTAAAATGGTTTTTTGTTTGTTTGGCAATTTGTGTGCTCAGCACTGTAGGTACAAAACAACTCTCTTGCATAAACATCTTTATCTTCAAGATACTTCAAATCTGATTGGGCAAAAATAAGAACAGTGCAAAATAGGATGAGTACTGTAAGAGTTCAAAGTAAAGATCTAGTTAGAGATGAGAGGGCAGCTGAGGAGGGAGGTAGGATGGGGAAAAGATGGAATACAGTAGTTTCTTCTCAGCTTTTATTCTCTTCTGGTAACTGCCCTAGCCTGATATAACTAAGTGGTTCAGAGAACCGCTCAGCATGCTTGTTGTTCCCTGCTGCAAGCCCAGGTCTGTGCAGGCTCTGCGTTGTTCCCGTCCTATGTACTTCCTACTGTGGAACAATAAAAATGGAAACGCTTTCTCTCTTTTCAGGTGAAACCAGTGGGAACGAAAGCGATGCCGAGTATCTTCCAAAGAGTGAGTGAATCAGCAGGGCTGCTCCCTTCCTGTGGCGGTCATGGCGGGGGCGGGGAAGTGGCGCTTGGCTTTGTGATGGAGCATGCTCTTCCCACGTGAAGTTCCACCGTGTTGGTGATTTCGTCATTATCAGAACCTGCTGAGGTTTGGGAGAACTAAATGGTATACTGTCAGATATTCGAGAGCAGTCAGCCTCCCATCGTGGAGTAAAGCAAAGCGTGTGGTTCTTGGGTGGAATGCTTGTCGGGTGTGGCACAGAGCTGCATGTCCAGACAGATGTGCAGTGCTTTCCAGGCAGTCAAGAGATTATCTGAATCATCCTCTGAGACAAATACTTAGCATTAAAATATGACTTTTCATAGTCACTCAAGTGTAATTATTTAAGTAACTTTGATATCGTTGACACTGAGAAAGAAACAGCTGTTTCTTATTCAAAAGCATTTATATTTCAAATTATTATGCTCTTTATACTCTCTGTGATAATATGTGAAACAGTAGCATGCATTTCTGACTGTATTTGTCCAAGTATTTAAAGGTGCTCTGTATCCTTCATCTAATGAATTTTTCACAACAAGTTATTTCGTTCCTAATGAACCAACTAGCATACTGAAGCTTGGGAAAAGGAGACATGAATTATCAAAGCAGGGCATGGGGCAGTACCAAGTCTGATACTCTCGTCTTATGATTACTAGTCTTGTGCTCCTGCCACTGGCCTGAGTTGCTACAGGTGTTTGATTCTGTAGTCTGACTAAAGATGAAACTTAAATCATCGTCAGATTCAGCCAGGATGTATGAAGATGACTAATTTAGTGTTGCTGGTACTGAGAAACAGGACCTACCTTTTCTTGAGTTGAACTCTGCCCTTTGGGGTAAGTAAAGCTTTGCAGAGAGAGCACTGAGTATACTGGATAATTCTGGGGAGACATGGGGCTTATTCAATCCTAGATGTGTTTTTAAAAAGCGTTAATATTTTGTTCCATAGTGTATCTTCATTTGGGGAAGAATGCGTATCTCAAAAGGAAAAAATCAGTCAGAGGATGAGTCTTTCAGTGATAGGTTTAGAATTACACATAAGCAAATCTCTGGGACACTTAGACTATATCTTCTGCAAGTATATAGTTTCCTCTAGTGGAGACTGTCCCAAATTGTTCAGAAGTTAGGAATAAATGAGAATAGAGGATAGAAGCTATCTAGTTTTGAGTGGTATTATGGTGCAGTTTAAATAGTATACTTCCATAATTTTAGTCTTTTGATGAATATTCTTCCCCGCCCCCACCCTGAGGTACAGGGGATTGAACCCAGGACCTCGTACATGGGAAACAGGCACTCAACCACTGAGCTACATCTGCTCCCCACTGAGAGTTGTTTTCTTTTTTTCATTTGTTTGTTTTTAGGAGGTACCAGGGATCAAACCCAGGACCTCGTATATGGGAAGCAGGTGCTTAATCACTTGAGCTATATCCACTCCCCTGAGTATTCCTTTTTTTTTTTTTTTTCAATTTCCTTCCTTTCCCTCCTCCTGCCCTGCTGTTTTTGCTGTTTTTGTTGTCTTCTCTTCTCATTTTCTCTCCTAGGATTCACTGGGATTCGATCCTAGAGACCTTTGATGGGAGAGAGGTTTCCTGTCAATTGTGCCACCTCAGTTCCTGGTCTCTGCTATGCTTTACCTTGACTCTCCCCTTGTCTCTCTTTTGATACGACATCATCTTGCTGCATAACTCACTTGCGTGGGCAGTGGCTCACCGCACGGGCACTTGCGCGGGCACTGGCTCACCACACGGGCACTGGCTCACCACACGGGCACGCTTTCTCTTCTTTTTCGCCAGGAGGCCCCAGGGATTGAACCCAGGTCCACCCATATGGTAGGTGGAAGCTCTATCACTTGAGCCACATCCGCTTCCCTGAATATTAATAGATGCCATCTCCCCTCTATTTTTTCCCTCTTGTGCTTAGTGCAATTTATATAAGAATATATATATATATAAGAATATAGCCATTATTAGTAACATATGCCAAAGGAGAGAAGGGAAAAGGAGAGTTTCTTTTTATCGGAGTCTTCCCTTTTATGCACTGACCCTGTATCAGACTCACTTCTTTTATCAAATCTTCTCTCCCTGCCCCACATCTATGATTTCATGTTCCCAACAGTGGTACCTGTTGCCAGTCCAGGGCTTTTTCCTGACATTTTCCACACGTTCTTTCATGTGCCCTGGTGGTTATGGGACACAGAGAGTCAGTCTCACAGCAGGTCGGAGGGGAGACTCAGCAGCTGGTGGGTCATGTGTCCACCCAGGTGTGGGGCAAGGCACCCGGGTGCCCGTGAGGGTCTGCAGCAGTCCTGCCATGGTCCTGAGAGGTGTGTCTGTGTGGTGGAATGTGGCTAGTGAACCTCACTCAGCAACAACTGCGTGAGGATTAGTCCTCTGTGGGTGATGACCTCTAGGGACTAGAAGGAAGTTAGGGCGACAGTGAAAAGCATTGCTCCTTTATTTCATTTCAGATCGCCACAAGCGCTTGGCACAACTGCAGCAGTCTTCCAAGAGGAATCCTCACTACCAGACCTTGGAGCGGGATCTTATTGAATTACAGGAGCAGCAGCTGTTTGAACTTTTTGTGGTAGTGTCTTTACAGAAGAAGCTATCAGAAATCAGTTATGTTCCCCAGGTCATACAACAATTCCCTAGCAAGGTAGGTACAAGGAGGCCAAGAGGCACTGAGGAGTGTTCCTGTTTCTCTGTGTTTATTTCCTCTCTTCTCGTTTATTGTTATCTTAACCAGCTTTACCATTACTAGACTTGTTGTAGGATCCAGTAAGTGATTTGACAAAATGAGATAATGTATGGAATGTGTTAATGCAGTTCCTGGCACATAGTATGTACTTATTAAATGGTAGCTGTTACTATTATTAACATTACCTGGTATTTCTCTACGTTTAAAAAAACATTCATTCATTCATTTAATCAACAAGTATATATTAAAAACCTACTATTTGCCAGGGCTAGATACCGGGGATACAGGTGAAAAAGGTCTTTTTGTTCCTGCCCCTCGAGCTTACAACAGAGACATCAAGTGTGACTGTAGGCATTATGGAGGCAGATACAAAAACAGAAGCAAGATGTTACCAGGGTTTGCAAACTGGTGGCATGTGAGTAAACTGAGCCCTAAGATGTGGAGTATTTTTTGATTTGCATATAGTGTTTTTGTAAAAAATAGTAATAAATTTTGTTGCTAGTGTTTCAAAATCAAATTTCATGTAAAAATCTCTTGAGAAATTGGAAGAACTGCCGACACCCGGCCCATTCCTAAGTGGCAGCAATTGGCTAAAGCGGAGTATAGAGCAGGCTGGCTTCAGGGGCATGTGGCCAGGGCAGGCACACAGGACCTGCGGTCAGAAGCGCCCCCACTTGGGGTTTAATGCTCTCTGGATCCTACCTGGAAATTCTTAATGGTTTTATCTTTGCATTTGTGGTTTGTAAGTGAAGTATAATGGGACAATAGGGATTGTGCTGGGGTCTGAAAGTCTTGATTTTTGTGTGGTCCCCTCTCTTGCCATCTTCCCAGCATGAGTTCTCTGGCTGCCCTCTCCCACCCTCTCGTGCCCCAGGCCCTGCTTAGTCTTTCACTCCCTCCTCCCACCCACCAGAGACTGCTACCACCCTCTGCCCCTGGCAGGAGCCTGTGCACAAGCAGAGGGAAGGTCGTGCTCAGGCAGGCTTGCCCTGCAGCATCTCTGGGCAGGGCACGGTGGCGGCCTCCCCTGCCCTGGGCTGGCAGAACTACGGCATGTTCATCAGGTGACCTGGCAGGAGCAAGCCTCCTAACCACCCCCAGTCCAGGTGCCAAGCACGTCCCAGCATGGAGGGTGCAATGCCTTGGGAGTTGCCCAGCTGCTATGGGTTGGAGAAGCAATCCCGTGGAAAAGGAAAGCTTCACTTACCCACTCCCTGTCTGGACACAGAATGTCATTCCCAAGACTGGCCAGAAGAGAAACCCAGCAACTCTGTACATTAAGTCTTGGGGCAGGCCCCCAGGCACCTGTGAGGGTCTACCGCTTCCTCAAAGTGTCCTTGTGCCTGAGGGAGTGTGACATTAAATAAATAAATGAAACCTCATTACAAAAAGAACAACAAAAACCCCCACCTCATTACAAATTGAGAGAGAAACTACAGAAGAAAGGGAAAAGTCTTACAGCGTATATTTAACAGCACTGTTTTCCTTTTTTTTTTTTTTAAGATTTATTTTTCTCCCCTTCCTTCCTGCCCCCTCCCCCTGTCCCCCACCGTTTTCTGTTCTCTGTGTCCATTCACTGTGTGTTTGTGTTTTGTATTCTTGTCAGCGGCACCAGGAATCTCTGTCTCTTTGTTGCATCATCTTGCTGCGTCAGCTCTCCGTGTGTACGGCGCCATTCCTGGGCAGGCTGGACTTTTTTCGCATGGGGTGGCTTTCCTTACGGGGTGCACTCCTTGTGCGTGGGGCTCTCCTACATGGGGATACCTCTGCATGGCACAGCACTCCTTGCGCGCATCAGCACTGCGCATGGTCCAGCTCACCACACGGGTTAGGAGGCCCTGGGTTTGAACCCTGGACCTCCAATGTGGTAGGCGGATGCTCTTTCAGTTGAGCCAAATCCACATTTTTCATTGTGCTCTGCAAATTATGTAGCTGGTCCTGGTAAGGAGTGGTCCCCTTTATGTGGGACATGTATTCACTGTCTAACTTACCTCGTGGGCCACTTCTTTCATTTAAGTTATCTTCCTAGCCACTTGAGAGTTTTGGCATTTTGACACCCATATTGTTTCACTAAAAAAGCTAGTGAAGCCCAACCCTAGAGAAGCAACTGTGCTGGCATCTAAGAGACATTTCCTACATGGATCCTCATAAGAAAATATAATGTCCTTAACAGCATCCCTACAGTAATTAAATCAATTTTCATTTCTTATAAAATTATTCAATGTAGCCTAGGAACATAATGTCACAGTACTGTTTAATATAACAGTGCCATAAGAATCTAAAATAATGTAATGTAGATAATAATGAATAATCAAATTTCCCAATCAAGGGGAGATTTTTTTTCCTGTTTTTGATCAGTCATATATTTGTAGAAGGAAATTTCAAGGTTGAATCTGTTTTCCATACATCCTAAATTAATGGGCTCAGAGCCTGTTAAGGACCCAATTAACTCTGGCAGTGATTCAGGGATGTCTCTGAGCAAATTACTTGGCATTTTTTGTGCTTCAGGCACCCCTAGGTTAGGGAGGGAAAGTGCTTGTGGAGCCCCTCTAGATTCTGTTATGGAAAATCTTGAATGAAGATGATTGTGAATCATTTACCAGTATACAGCTAAAAAGTTGTAATATGTTCTCCATTTTAAAGAGCTTAATATCCAAGTGCCAGAATGGCCACATGCTTTGTTTTAGAAATTGAGAGTAAAAGGATAGATCTTTTTTATTAGCTTCATGTAGGCAATATGGTAATAAGATATATCTGCTTATTTCTATAGTAGGACAGGTCATACTAATTTCTAAAATGTCCTTTTTTTTTTTTTTTTAAAAGATTTATTTTATTTATTTAATTTCCCCCCCTCCCCTGGTTGTCTGTTCTTGGTGTCTATTTGCTGCGTCTTGTTTCTTTGTCCACTTCTGTTGTCATCAGCGGCACGGGAAGTGTGGGCGGCGCCATTCCTGGGCAGGCTGCTCTTTCTTTTCACGCTGGGCGGCTTTCCTCATGGGCGCACTCCTTGCGCGTGGGGCTCCCCCACGTGGGGGACACCCTTGCGTGGCACGGCACTCCTTGCGCGCATCAGCACTGCGCATGGCCAGCTCCACACGGGTCAAGGAGGCCCGGGGTTTGAACCGCGGACCTCCCATATGGTAGACGGACGCCCTAACCACTGGGCCAAAGTCCGTTTCCCTAAAATGTCTTTTGATTTAACTGAATTTAAACTTTTAAAGTGTACTTCCAGACTTGTACAAAAGGGTCTTCCATGCTAAAATTTTATAGGAAGTTGCAAACCAGCAATTAGGGAGCAAAGATTATATGTAAGGGAAATGGCTATATATGGAAGGATTCTAAAAGTAGTATTTTTCTAAGTAACATTCATCTGCCTTTCAAAGTGTCTTTGATTATCAGAGAGTGTTTTGAGCTGACTAGGTTCTTGCTATCAGTATATTATAGAATGAATTTGGATTTTTTTATTTTATGTCCCACAATTCATAAAAATATCAGGTTCTCACAAGAGTGTTAATTTTAAGATTCTACTTCTAAAAAATGAATCAAAACTAAATAAAATAAAAATTTTTAGAAAGATTCTACTTCTAGTTAAGAAACTATTTTCAGTCTCTTCTATTAAATCAGATTATAGGATTTCCACACATACCATTTCTATGTAAAAATAGGATTCTTTATTTTTAGTAACTCAGTGCATTTGCAGTGATTACCAGCACTGGCCTTCCTATTTTGTTAAGCCATTCAAAACCATGCTGAGACAACTACTTAAGCTTATCAGAGATCTCTTTTCCTGAGACCAGACTAAACTTTTATTTCTTTTCTCTATTTACATCTATTTTTCAGGGTGATCATGGCTTTAAACAATCCAGAGACATTGAGGAGAGGCTCAAAGTTATCCCAAAATTTTGCTTTCCTGATTCAGAGACCTGGGTGCCAACCTCAGAATTCAGGAGGTAAATGTGCTACTTTATCTGATTTCTCTTTGTTGGAAATGCAAAAGCAGAGCCAGAATATTTGAGAAATGGATTGAGCCAGCAATAAAACCTAAGTGAACACTGGCAGGTCAAGGATGCAGTAGGAGGAAAGGAAGAAACAGAGTTAGAACATTTCCTATGTGAGGCTCAAGAAAAAAAAACACTGAATAATTTCAATGTCAGAAGGAAAACAAGTTTGAGAGTCTCTGGGTTTGCCAATTCTGCAGGAAAAAAAAGTTCCACTTCGCATATAATCAAAAATGCCCCCAAGTGGACAGAAAAGGAAAACAGACTTGGATTTTGGCACTCTACCCAGAAACAGAACTAAATAGAACAATGTCTACATCTTATTTCTCCTTTTAAGTTTATAGGAGGAGTCACAGCCCAGGTTGTATGTTCCCCTGTGGAACTTGTATGAAGAGAGTCTCTTATTTGGGAGGCAGGGGGGAAGGAGGGTAAATTTTGTGCGGTATATTGAGAAGAGAAGGTGCTAAAGCATTTCTTCTCAATATCTAGAGAAAATTGACATTTTCATATATTAAATCTTCATCACCTCTGAATCCTATTTGTAAAAATAGATAACTGCTTTGTTCAAAATTGCAATAAGATTTTGCTACTTAAGACATAAAAGCTTGACTGTGTGAGCGTTTATAGTATGCTGGTGATCTACTGGGTGACAGCCGCGGCTGTGGCCTCCAGACAAAGCTGCTATCTTTTGTAACTGGTTTAGACTGATTGCCACTCTCATCGCTCAGCCATCAATCCTGGTGTTCTTGTGTTGCTATTTCCACTCCTAACCCCATAAGCAGTTTTATGTTGTTTTTTGTTTTTTTTACATTGGGTTAGCTGCTCCATGGTTGGCTTTTTTCCCTTGACAAATTATATATGTATTTTCTCTATAATATTTGGAAAATATAGAAGAGTAAAAAGCAGGAATTGGAAATCACTGTCAATCTGGTTGACAGATCACTAAATATTTTGATATATTCCCTTCCAATCTTTATTTGAGCAATATAGAGTGATTAAGTAATTATAAATATCAACAGCTCATCTCATGCCTATGTTCTCACTCCAGTCCAAGGCAAGATAGCCTCAAGGCCTGGACATCTCCCTCAGGTTGAATGTGACCAGAAATAATATAATATTAATGCTATCTTAGGTCATAAAATAGGTGTTGCTGGACCCTAATTTTCATTTGTTTGTTGCATGAGGAATGCCATAGGTAGTTGTTTGTCAGTCTCAAAATAACTACTGGCATTTTTCCCCCAGTGAAACTTTCTCCTTTGTCTTGACTGGTGAAGATGGGAGCCGGTGGTTTGGTTACTGTAAGAAGCTCTTGGTGAGTACCAGACTTGAGCTGCCAGCAGATTTGTCAAGGAACAGCAGCATCAGACTAGAAATTTCAGAAACACTGTCTCTAGATGAGTTTGAGGGCTATTCAGTGATCTGAATGACTTTGCAACAATAGATACAGGCCATTATATATTTTGCCATAACCTACAGAATTGTGTGGGAGGGAGTATAAATTACAATGTAAGCTATAATCCATGCTTAGTGGCAATGCTCCAAAATACGTTTATCAGTTGCAATGAATGTGCCACACTAATAAAGGATGTTGTTAATGGGGGTAAATGTGGGTGGTGTGGGGAGCAGGGTGTATGGGAATCCCCTATATTTCTTATGTAACACTCATGTAATCTAAATATCTTTAAAAAATTAAAATTAAAAATTAAAAAACCTACAAAAAGCAAAATAAAGAAGCTATACATATCAGGGCGGAGCTTAGCCAAGGAGTGCTCCAGAATAGAAAGATATGATATTATTTATTCTTCTGTAATGGAAAAAGAAACTGCTGACGTAGTGCCCAGATACCAGGGGGTCTGGGTATTTTTGAGGAGTAGAGAACAATGAGCCAATGGAGGGAGCTCTGTTATGTACCAACCATATTGGGGCTTTCTTCTCGCTTTGGATACCTCCGCTATACCTGGAATAGGTCATACTATGATTTTTTTAGCCCTTCTCCAATGTTTCTGTGTGTTCAAGTGATGGTGAGAGCCTTGATTTCTTCTCTTTACTTACAAAGAGTATTAAGAGTCCAAGTAGGTAAAACTTTTGATTTTGTGCTGCTTGATTATTACTTTGTTTTGTTGTTGTTGTTATTTTTCTTTTAGCCAGAAGGCAAAGGAAAGAGACTCCCTGAGGTATACTGCATGGTTAGTCGCCTGGGCTGCTTCAACCTTTTTTCAAAAGTGAGTGAAAGATGGGCTTTGTGAAAAGAGGTGTTCTTCCTGAGCTTTGAAGTTTCTGTTTGTAACAGCTTCACCAGGCAGTGCTAAGTGGCATAGACTTTAAAAAGAATTCCCCGTTAGCAGATTAGGAAACAGGCTTGAAGGCCTAAGTTTAGATCTCTCTCTACCTACCATTGCCATGTCTTCTTTTTGGTTTGCTAAAACGCCCAGCTTGTAGGAGAAATAGCTGGAAGCTCTAGTGTCCTGTCTTTCCCAGACTCCATATTGCAGAATATTGTTGCCATTGTCACCTTCTTTGCCCCTAACTAAGTCTTAAGTTCTTAGAGAAATGAGAAAGGGCTTCTCTTCTAAAAAAAGTTGATGACCTATTTTAGAAACTTTGTGGCAGGTGTGTGGGGGGCTGCATAAAATTACCTTTATACCTTTACTTGGTTGTAGAAGTTTATATCTGTCTTAAATTCTTATCGGTGATATTTTTCAAGCTTGTATACCAATTTGTTGGCAGTTCCTTTAATTGGCTTCTTTTGTTTTTGAACTGAGTCCATAATAAAATAACACCTTTTTTGTGTGTAGATTCTAGATGAAGTAGAGAAGAGAAGAGAAATATCTCCAGCCCTGGTTTACCCGTTCATGCGAAGTGTCATGGAGGCTCCTTTCCCAGCTCCCGGACGCACCATCACGGTTAAGAGCTATCTCCCTGGGGCTGGAGATGGGGTAAGTTAGCGCATTATTAAAAGTCTTGATAGCCTCTAGAAATCAGGCTTGGTATATTCCATAAAATTATACTGCTAGGAGTTATCAGAAACTTCAGAACATAGTTGTTCCCTTTTCCATACACTATGAAGAATATGGCTTATTCTCACAAAGCACTGCTGGAGTGCCCAGTTGGTCTGTGAGATAGTTGATCCTAGATGCAGGAACCAGAAGTTTTTTGCCATACATAGATTGAATACTTTTGTAATGACAATTTCAGTCTGATACATGAAAATTATGCATATGATTGACACGAAATAAAGTATTTTACCAGAACTTTGCAGCAGAAAAATAAGGTATTGGATTTTGGAACTAGGGTTGGCAGCTTCATAAACGCTTTGTAGCAAATTCTCCTTGAATTTATCCTGTAAAATAATGACAGTATTTGTTAGTGTTGTCATTAGATTGATTTTCAACATCATCTCCCCCGATTCAAATACTTGCATTTCAGTCGATTGAACTCTGTCGACCATTGGATTCCCGATTGGAACATGTCGATTTTGAATGTCTTTTTAAGTGCCTAAGTGTGTGTCATCTCATTCGGGTCTGTGCCTCTCTCCTTTTGGAGCGTAGGGTAATCTTCGTTGCCAACAGCCTAAGGTGAGAAATAAGTAAAATATTTCACTTCATAATGGTGATTTACTTGCTCTTGTTATTATGCAGTTTGAGCATATTAAAAAAAAATGTAGAGCCAGTCTCTCAATTATCTATGCTAATGAAGTAGAATAGTGACATATAAAAGCCCAAATAGTAAATAATCGAAAAGCCATTTTCATTAGGCTGTAGCAATTACTGTTTTGGGGGTGTAACAAATTTACCTTTCCAAATACATTTTCCTTAAACTGTTATTAAAAACTAATATTGCTTTTCTTAAGTACACATTCATTTTCAGGATAAGTTGTGGGCAAGAGGTTCATTGGTATTGAACATTACCAGTGAACTAAATTAAAAAATTTAAAGTATTAAGAAGTAATGGATAATCACAGAGTTGTTAATCTGTAATCATTAGCAGGCATCAGTTTAAAATTTTTAAAACATAATATATGAAAGGCCCTCCATGTGTTCCCTTGTTTTTGACACCATGTGCTTTCTTCTCTGGCTAGCACCTTGTCAAAATGTGGCCATGCTGTGGTAGCCACACTGTATCCATTCACCTGGCAGCATACCTACATCCCAGTTCTGCCAGCATCGATGATCGACATTGTGTGCTCACCTACTCCGTTCCTTATTGGAATCCTGTCTTGCTCCTTACCACAGCTCCAGGACTTACCCATTGAAGAGGTGAGAAGGGAGAAATGATACTTCAAAGTATTTATGAAAAGGTTTCCAATGCACTCATCCATACTAATTATAAAAATTATTTATCAAAAGGTTGCAATAAAAATTTAAAAACACGAGAAACATTCACCTTTTGTTATCAAAGAATGAGTTAAAACAACACTGGAGCAGAAGTGGGAATGGGGAGTAATGGCTTAATCGGTACAGTGTTTCTCTTTGGTGTGATGAAAATGATTTGAGGGAGCGGATATGGCTCAAGCTGTTGAGCGCTTGCTTTGCACATGGGAGGTCCTGGGTTTGGTCCCCAGTGCCTCCTAAAAACAAAAACAAACAACAAGCAAACAAACACAAAAACCAACTCAGGGGAGCCGATATGGCTCAGTGGTCGAGAGCTGGCTTCCCACATATGTGGTCCCGGCCCTGGTACTATATAGAGATATATATATATGATTCGTAATGGATCATGAGATCATGAGGATAGCACAATATTGTGAATATAATTTATTATCACTGAATTATATGTACGAAAGTGGTTAAAATGGGAAATTTTGAGTTGTATGTATTTTACTACAAAAACATTTTAAAAACCAGCAATCCAGGTGCCTTAGTTTCTTATCTATAAAGTAAATAGCAGTGCCTTCTTCATAGGATGGTTATGAGAAATAAATGCACAATATTTGTAAAGTTCTTAGAACAATGCCTGGAACATAGTTATATATGAGTTTGCTTTTTTCACAATCAGTGGCTTTTATTATAACCACAATGCTGTGCATTCATCACCACAAAACATTTTAGAACAATTTCATTACTCCAAAAAGAAAAACTCTATACACCTTAGCAGTCACCTCTTAATCCCTCTATCCCTCTCCAGCCCTACATGGCCACTAATCTAATTCCATCTTTATAAAGTGATTTAATTACATTTTATATAAATGAAATCATACGATATGTAGTACTTTGTGTCTGATTTCTTTCCCTTAGCATAATTAATTGTCTGGTATTAACATCTTGTAACATTAACATACATTTGTTCAGTTTCAAAGGAATACAGTTTTATGTATACAAAGTTATGACTTTTTCAATAAAACACATTTTCAAAGTTAAAAAACACGCACATAAAAACCAAGGAGATACCACTTGCAGCTATCCAAATATTAAAAATAATGCTAATATTCCTGACAAGGATGTGGTAAAAGATGAAAGTAAATTGGTGGGGAAACGGACTTTGGCCCAGTGGTTAGGGCGTCTGTCTACCACATGGGAGGTCCGCGGTTCAAGCCCCGGACCTCCTTGATCCGTGTGGAACTGGCCCAAGCGCAGTGCTGATGCACGCAAGGAGTGCCCTGCTACACAGGGGTGTCCCCCGCGTAGGGGAGCCCCACGCGCAAGGAGTGCACCCATAAGGAGAGCCGCCCAGCGCGAAGGAGGGAGCAGCCTGCCGAGGAATGGCGCCACCCACACTTCCTGTGCCACTGACGACAACAGAAGCGGACAAAGAAACAGGACGCAGCAAAAAGACACAGAAAACAGACAACCGGGGGAGGGGAGGGGAATTAAATAAATAAAAATAAATCTTAAAAAAAAAAAAAAGAAGAAAGTAAATTGGCAACTGATTTCATACAAGCAGTGTAATACAGATGACAGAGCAAGCACAGGCTTTGGAGGTTGACTTTTTTGAGTTCAATTCCCAGTTCTGTACTTGCTAGTTATATGATCTTAAGCAACTTGCTTAACCTTTCTGAGCCTCAATTTATCTGTAAAATGATAGTAATACCTCCCTTGCAGATTTTCATAATGATTAGCAGCAAAGCACCTAGAATAGTAGTCAACATATTGTGAACTGTAAATGTAATGGTAAGGAGCAAGACCTATCATTTCTACTCCTGGGAACCTATCCCAGGAAAATAATCCAAAAGAATGATGAGGCTTTATGAATGATGATATTGACTAAAAATTATTTAGAAGAGTGAAAAATTGGAAAAAAGTTATCTAGCATTAGGGAGGAGAAGCTAAAGTATGGCACAATTAAGTTAATGGAGTGGTATGAGCCATGACAAGTTTTAATTTTTAAGTCTCCGTAGAAATATGAAAAGTACTTGTAAATGGAAAAAAGATTATTAATTATTCTGGGCTCTGATATATGACCATATAAAATTTAACTAATGGAAAAGATTGGAGCACTGACAAATGAGAACATTCTGATCTTTAAGAGTAATGAAGTTGTCAGTAATTTACTATTTGTATTAGTCAGCCAAAGGGGTGCTGATGCCAAGTACCAGAAATCTGTTAGTTTTTATAAAGGGAATTTATTTGGGGTAGAAGCTTACAGTCAAAAAAGTCCAACTCAAGGTACCATAAGAAATACTTTCTCACCCAAAGTCATTGGTCACATGTTGAAGCAAGATGGCGGGCAATGTCTGCAAGGGTTCAGCCTTCCTTCTTCCTCTAAAGGCTCCATGGGCCCAGCTTCTTCCGATCTCAGCTGTAGGCTGGCATGAGGCTCGCCTCTTTCCCCGAGGCTCTTTTTCCGGGCTCAGCTGCTCTATACTAGGTCAGCTGTAGACTTTCACACTCATCTTCCTCGGGCTGGAGCTGTCTCTGTGTTCTTTTTCTCTGCATATCTTCTTTCGTATGAATCTATTTTATCAGCTCAAAGGAGGCCGAGACTCAACACTGAGTCGCACTCTAATGATGTGGTGGAATCAAAGCCCTAATCTTAACATAATTTAATCAGACGTCTTGGCTGAATCTAATACAATCAAAGGGTTATCATGCCCAGAGGAGCAGAGCAGTTTATAAACATACTATCTCTTTTTGGAATTCATAAGTATTATCAAACTGCCATACTATTAATATATGTAATTAATATATTAAGTTATCATGCTTTTTGTATCTTTTTATTAAAGTGAGAAAAATATTATAGTGCACATGAATCCAAAGTTTTATATATATATATAAAGTTGTGGACTATGGTTTGATTTACTTATCTTGATTATTATTGAGGTTGAGCATCTTTCTATATGTTTATTGGCAATTTGAATGTCATCTTTTGTGAAATCCATTGTCCATCTTCCCAATGGATTTTGTTTACCTTCTTATTGATTTCTAAGAGGTCTTTTTATACTCTGGATACCAGCCCTTTGTCTTTTCACTCTCCAAAATGGTATTTGCTAATGTACCAAAGTTCTTTTAATTTGGTAAAAATTATAAATATTTCTTTATAATTAATGTCTTTTTGTGTGTTACTTAAGTTTTTTTTTCTATCAACTTCAGAAAATTAATCTTCTCTTGGAACTTTTATTATTTTGCCTTTTATTCTTTTATTCTGAGTCTTCCTAGGACTTGGTGTGTGTGTGTGTGTGTGTGTGTGTGTGTGTGTGTGTGTGAATGATGTAAGGGTAGGGGTCAAGCTTTTTTTTTTTCTTTTTCCAGATGGTTATCCAAAAAGTCCAAACACCCTTTATTGAAAAGACTGTTCTTCACTCACTACTCTTCTGGGTTCTTTTAAAATTAACTTTTTATTATGGAAAAAAGTTTAAATATATACAAGTAGTCAGAAAAGTAAAATAAACACTCATCTGTCAGTCACCCAACTTCAGTACTTCTCAAGTTATGGTCTGTCTTTACACTTACCTGTTCCTGTCCCCCAAAGTATTTTGAAACATCCCTGACATAATTTCATTTGTAAATAGTACAGTATGAGTCTCTAAAATGTAAGGTCACTTAAACAATAACCACAAAGCCATTATCACACCTAAAATCTTTAATAATTCCAGTTGTCTCATAATTTTTTTATAATTTCTTAGTAGTTTGTTTTTGAATCAGGACTCAAAGTCCAGACATTGCTTTTGGTTATGTTATTTTTAGGACTCTTTTAATCTGTAGATATGACTGCCACCATTTTTAACTTGTTTATATGTTGATATGTTTATGGGTAACCTTTTAATGGACTACAAGTTTGAGTTAATTCTTTTTAAATCCATTTCCATTGCTTGAAAGAATCTAAACACTCTTAATCTAGCAGTATCTAACATATTTCTCTGTGAATGTCTCTGGTTTAACTTGCCTGGCTTCTTTATCCCATAGGTGCTGATAGTTGATCTCTGTGCAGACAAGTTCTTACAGGAGGTGAGTGACAAATGAGGTGATTATGTAATGTTTGGGGATAAAGGTCTCTCCAAAGATAATTGGACAGAAAACATGTGAAAATACTTAGAAGAGATGACTCAAGCAAGACTTTTAGTTCTTGCATATACAAATTGACATTGTGGCCAATCATACAAGATTGACCTGAAAATTTTGGCTTGCGTTTATAGCTGTCTATCCCAAAGAAGGAAGAAGGAAACAGAATAAATGTCATTCTTGAAAGAGGAGACCACCCTCCCTTTAAGTCCAGATGGTTTGATATGTAAGCTTCTAATTTAACAAGCATTTATTAAACAACTATTATTTCTAGATATTCTGTATGTCATTTGGAATCTAAAGATGAGCCCTCAGGCCTATTGTCTAACAGTGGGGAAACTTAGGAATTTAGGAACTTTTAGAGAAGGCATAGTAGAAAATTGTGCAAGGTAGTACAATGGGGGCAAAAAAGGAAGGTGGTCATTTTTTTCTGAATATTGAAGTGGAGAGGAGCATTAGGTAAGCCTTCTTAGAGTAGTCCTTTATACAAAATCTATATGTAGGTTTATAAGCTCCAAAACACAGGGTAAAAACAATGTTTCTCAAGACTTTGTTTTTGTTTTAATCAATTAGTTCTTCATGTTTGAAACACCGTTTATTTGGATGATCTTTGTTACATGGCATAAGACTTGTAGAGGTATTTGGTAGAAACATACTGGTTGTGGGTATTGTTTGATCCAAGACCCAGAAAAGTTTATCATGTATATTATTTATTTTTCTCAAAATATAGTTAAGATACATATATAAATATAATGAACTCTGCTCAACATTGGGAAGGAAACTTCAGAATAACTCTGCAGCCAAAAAGTATACAAAGCTATCTGTGGAACCTTGGAGACCAGTAAGTTACATGTTTGAGACTTTCCTCATGCAAAATTTCATTTTCTTTTTTTGTTAAGGTAACTGATGAGGATGAAATCTTACCACCTAAACTCCAAGCTGCCCTGATACAGATTTTAGAAGAACGAAATGAAATTTTGGCTCAGGAGCAGAATTTTTCACAAGGTATGAGACAAGTGGGCTTGTACTTAAGGTAAGGCAGTAAGTATTTCCTGGATGCTCAGCACCCTGCTGAACACTTTTGGATTTACAGAAGCGTTGACTGTCTATACTTTGAAAATCTTACCAGCTTCCTAACTGATCCTCAGAGAGGCCAGGTCCCCTTCTCTTTAAAGGCTTTTGCACATGCTTTTTTTAATTTCCTTTGTGGACTGCTACTCCCCTAGATATCCTCAGAACTCCTATCCCTTTCCTCCTTCAGGTCCATGCTCACGTGTCATTTTCTCAAGAAGTCCTCTCCTGACCATCTTGTTTAAAATTGTATCCCTTCTCCAGCATTCCCTATTTTCCTTTCCTGCCTTGTTTTTCTCCATGGTTCTTATCACCATGTATTGAGCTATAATCTAAGTTCCATAGAGGCAACAACTTTATTTTCCTCTCTATCCCCAATATTTTAAACAGTATTAAAATAAGCTTTCAATAAGTAGGTACTCAGTAAGTATTTGTTGAATAAATAGGCGACTAATATTTATTGGGTGCTTAATTTGTACCAGAAATTGTGCTAAGCACTTCACATACATCATATTTCATCTTTTTTATAGTATCCTTGTGAAGCAGATTTCATTTAGTCCTCATTTTATAGATTAAAAAAATCTTGATGGAAACATTAGGGAAGGAGCAGGTTCAGAGGTGCAGTTGGAAGTTCAGCTTTGTATATTTAGTTTGAAATAACAAGTTGGCATTATATTCTTGAATGTAGGTGTCAGAAGAAAGATTTGTGGCTAGGTATACATTCAGAAGTTTCTATTTTAAAGCTAATAGACTAGATGAGATTATTCTATAGAAGGGTATAGATAGAATAAAACAGAGGTTTAAGGATTGAGCCCTGGGTTGGGAATGGTATGGTTAGATTTCCAAGATTAGGAAGTTGAGAAGAGAGGGACCCAGAGAAGGAACCTAAGAGGATCAGCTAATGAGGTAAGAGAAAAACAAGGAGAGTGTGATATTACGGAAGCCGCATGAAGAAAGTACTTCATGAGGGAAAGAATAAACAAATGTGCCTAATGCTGTGAAGAGGTCAAATAAGGCGAGGACTGAGAATTGACCATTGAATTTGATAATGGAAAGGTCTTTGAAGACCTCAATGACAGCAGATTCAGTGAAATGTTAGGAAGATAACATGATTGGAAAGGCTCAAGAGAAAATTGGAATGCCACTTAGCTGATTCTAGAATGTAATGTATGTGGAAGTACAAAGGCCAAGAAAAATAGCCAAGACACTCCTGAAAAAGAAGAATGAAATTGAAGGGCTTGTTTATTGAATATTTATTATAAAGCTTAATAGTAATTAAGATAGTTTGGTTTTGGTGCAGGAGTAAACAGATAGACCAATGGAAAGACTAGAGAGCTCACGTGCGCATGGAAGCCTGGCTGTGTCAGAGTTGTAACTGCACATCTGTGGGAAAAGGATGAACTATTCAATAAACAGTGATAGGGCAATTGGTTTTCCATATGAAAGGAAATGATGATGGATCCTTCCCTCATACTATGCACAAAATTAATACTAGTGAATTAGAGATTCAAGTATTAAAAACAAAACTTTAAAAACTTTTAGAAAAGAAATGAGAATATTTTATATCCTTGGGGCAGTGATAGATTTCTTAAATATAGCACAAAGAACACAAACAATAAAAGAGAAGATCAGTTAATTTGACTATGTTAAAATTGAAAACTTATGATCATAAAGGTTCACATGGAAAAGAAATTAAAAATTGAAGACTTTTTCAATAAACATAACTGCAAAGGGATAGAGTCTAAAATATATAACGAATTACTACAACTCAATAAGAAAAAGATGAACAACCCAAGAGAAAAAGGGAGAAAAGGTATGAACAGTCAATTTCATATAGGAGAGGAACTATGAAAGGCCCAAAAACATGTGAAGAGACATGCAATATCATTAAAATAGAGAAATGTAAAGAAAAACCACAATCACACACCCATGATATTAGCAAAAATTTAAGTCTGACAATATCAGGTGTTGGGAAGAATGTGTAAATTAGTTTCAACCACTGTGGAAAACAATTTGGCATCATATAGTAAAATAAAAGATGTATTTAACAACATCTACAAACCAACAATTCTACTTTAGAAATATACTGTAGAGGAACTCTTGAATATATCAATAGGAAATAAGTACAGTAATTTTCAAATGGCACTGTATGTGATACCAAAAATTAAACTAAACCCAGATGTCCATTGACAGGAGAATATAGCATTAAAAATGAATATTAAAAGCAAATTGAATAAAATAATAGTTGCAGAAGAATATATTTTATATAATGTTCAGAGATATGTAAATCCTAACAATATGTTGATGGTTAGGGGTCACATCTGTATATAGTGAAACTATAAAGTAAAGCAAGGGAAAGATAAATATAAAATTCTAAATAATCGTCACCCTCCTTTGGAATGGGGAAGGACACCATTGCAAGGGAGTCACACAGGGAGCTTCAGAGATATTAGTAACGTTCTGTTTTTAAGCCATGTGGTGAGTACTTGAGTATTCATTTCATGAAATAATCATATATAGAAAAGAATATATAAAGTATGTACATTAAAAAAAAACAAGAATGGAAGATAAATTATAGAAAAATGTAATTTAAAAAGAAAGGAGGAGCAGGTGTAGCTCAGTGATGGAGTGTGTCTTTTGCATGAATGAGGTCCCAGGTTCAATTCCCAGTACCTCCTTACAAAAAAAAAAAAAACTAAGGAAAAAATAAGAAAGGAAATTAGACATAAAACACTGAGTACAACAGGCATAAACATCTCTTTCAAGAAATTTTGCTGCAAGAGAGATGGGGCAATAACTGGAGTGTATGGGAAGGCAGGGCGAAAGTGATGAAGATAAATGCACCAATGGACCATGAATTCTAAACTGTAGAAGAATGTCTGTTGAACAAAATATAACAAAAACCTAGATTGGAATAAAATTATAATGCTGGAAGAGACCTTAGAAATCATCTGATCAGCCCCCTCATTATACAGCTATGAAAAGAATGGCCAAGAAGGACAACCAGCAAGATGGCAGGAGAAGCTGGGCCCTGAGCCTCAGCAGTGTTGCAGCACTTTTTCTCCAGTTCGTTGGACTTACCCAGGTTAGCTGACAGGGAGGTGAGGATGGACAGCCACCACACCAAGAAACCGGGAGAGTCTACAGCTGCAGGCAGGAAGAGTCCCATCCACCAGCTGTGTGGGATCAAATTTCCCTTTCAGCTGAGAGGTGGAGTGGGCATCGCCACCCCAGTGTCCTCAGGATGGAGGAATAAAATATGGACTAGATTGGACTTACTGGTATTCTACTACAGAATTATTGTGATTCTAGCAATGGAAGAAATTATATCATTGATGTGGAGACAGTGCCCACGGGAGTTGCTGAAGGCAGGGAGTGGGAAAAGGAAGTGAGATATGGAGGCATTTTCAGGACTTGGAGTTGTCCTGAATGATATTGCCAGGACAGATGCAGAACATTATATGTCCTGCTGTAACCCACTGAATGGACTGGGAGAGGTGTAAACTACAATGTAAACTATAATGCATGCTGCACAGCAGTGTTCAAAAATGTATTCATCAAATGCAATGAACATCCCACACTGATGAAAGAGGCTGTTGATGTGGGAAAAGTGGGGGGTGTGGAGTGGGGCATATGGGAACCTCCAGTATTTTTAATGTAACATTTTATGTGATTGATGTATCTTTTAAAAATAAATAAAAATATATTAAAAATAAAAAGATGGCAGAGTAACATGCTCCTAGAGTCAGCTCCTGCTACAGGGCAGTTAGTAATCACCCAGAGCTATCTAAAGCACCTGTTTAGGGACTCCACGAGATCAAAAGAGCATCCTGCCACATCCTTGCAGAGAAGATTTGTAAGTAGAGGCTCCACGCCATGGAGGCCAGTGCCCATCCTCCACTGGAGGCACAAGCTGCCTCGGGAGCTGTTCTGTGCCTGGATTTGGAAGCTCCACTTTGCAAAAAATGGGAGAGGAAGAGATGGATGGACACCAACTTCAGCTACTGATTAGTAAATTTGACTAGCTAAAGTATAATACTAAGAACACCTAAAGTTTGAGCTTGTCCAAGTCAGAAAGAGGCCAGTAGCCGCCATCGTAACTCTGTGCCTGGCACGGGGGGAAGCGGGGCAGACTGAAAATCACAGAGCTGGTGGGGACTGGCTTCTTTCCATCCTGGTCAGATTGCAGCTCTAGAATAAGCCCCTGCCTCCAGCATGGAGGAAGCTGCAGGGACCCATACCTAGCCTCTCCAGGAAAATACAGGCCATACCACAGAGGCCGGTGATCATCCTATTCTGGCAGTACAAGCTGCCCCAGGAGCTATTCTGTGGCTGGAATTTGAAGCTCCATTTCCCAAAAACAGGAGGAAGAGATGGTTGGCCTCCAACTTCAGATTAATAAACTTGGCTGACTAAAGTACAACCCTAAGAACAGCTGAAGTTTGAACCTGACCAAGTCAGAAAGAGGCTGGTACCTGCCATTTTTACTCCGCCCCCAGCATGAGGGGATTCCGGACTGACTGAAAATCATAGTGATGGTAGGGACCAATTTCTTTCACCCAGATTGGCCTGCAGCCCTAGCCTAAGCTTTAGCCCCACCTCTAGCAGGGAGGAGGCTGGCAGGCCTTGCACCAACCTCCTTGGGTAACTGCAGGTACTTTTGGCTGGCACAGACTGAATTGTTGAAAGTCTACTGGGTAACTACAGTCATCTTGGACCCGCACGGCATGGATTGCTACCCACACCTGCAGCTCCATCCACACCCCAGGCAGGGGAGAAAGGAGCTTGAAGCTTGATCAGCCTCTCTCGATAACTAAAGTCTAGGCCTGCAAAACTTGAATTATTCCACAAAGCTGTGGCTCTGACCCTACCCCTGGCAAATGAGAAAGTTGGCAGAAACTTTACTGGTTCCTGGGGCAGTGAGGGCAGCTTGAGCCTCCATGGCTTTATAACACCAACTACATCCTTGGTTTCTACTGCAAAACCAGCAAGGGAGAAAGGGCAGGAAGCCCTAAACTAAAGAGAAAAACTGCACCCAGAATAAAGACTCTAAAAAGCCCGATGTCAAGACACCAATAAAAAATTACAATCTACACTAAGAAACAGGAAGCTAGGGCCCAGTTAAAGGAACAAGATAAGCATCCAGATGATAAAGGAGTTAAGACAACTAATCATAGATGTTCAAACAAATCTTAAATTCAGTGAGATGGCTAAAGAGATGAAGGACATTAAGAAGACATTAGATGAGCACAAAGAAGAATTTGAAAGCATACATAGAAAAATAGCAGATCTTATGGGAATGAAAGGCACAATAAATGAAATTAAGAATACTCTGGGAAGTGGATGTGGCTCAGGTGATTGGGCTCCTGTCTACCATATGGGAGGCCCCAGGAGTCCTGCTGAAGGCAAGCTGGACCACACTGCCACAGAGATCTGATGGCCCGGGCCACCATGAGGTGACAGCAGACAGCACAAATGACAAGGGGAGTGGGCATAAATAAAATGAAGTAAAATAAGTCTTTTTAAAAAAATACACTGGAATCATATAATAGCAGATTTGAGAAGGGAGAAGAAAGGATTGCTGAGCTTGAAGAAATGGCCTCTGAAAGTGAACATACAAAAGAACAGATGAAGAAAAGAATGGAAAAAATTGAACAAGTTCTCAGGGAACTAAACGACAGCAAGAGACATGCAAACATATGTGTCATGGGTGTTCCAGAAGGAGAAGAGAGAAGGAAAAAGAGGCAGAAGGAATATTTAAAGAAATAATGTTAGAAAATTTCCCAGCCTTATTGAAGGACATGGATATCAGTGTCCAAGAAGCACAATATACTTGCATCTGAAAGAATATGAATAGACCAACTCTGAGACACATACTTCTCAGAATGCCAAAGACAGAGGGAATTTTGAGAGTATAACATATAAGGGATACCCAATAAGATTAAGTGCTGATTTCTTCCCAGAAACCATGGCAGCAAGAAGACAGTGGTATGATATATTTAAGATACTGCAAGAGGAAAACTTCCAGCCAAGCATCTTATATTTGGAAAGATTGTCTTTCAAAAATGAGTGTGAGTTCAGAATATTCACAGATAGGGAAGCGGACTTGGCTCAATGGATAGGGCATCCACCTACCACATGGGAGGTCCGCAGTTCAAACCCCAGGCCTCCTTGACCATGTGGAGCTGGCGCACACACAGTGCTGATGCACGCAAGGAGTGCCGTGCCACGCAGGGGTGTCCCCTGCGCAGGGGAGCCCCACGTGCAAGGAGTGTGCCCTGTAAGGAGAGCCACCTAGCACAAAAAAAAAAAAAAAAAGTGCAGCCTGCCCAGGATTGGCACCGCATACACAGAGAGCTGACGCAGCAAGATGACACAACAAAGAAGAGATACAGATTCCCAGTGCCGCTGGCAAGAATAGAAGCAGACACAGAAGAACACACAGCGAATGGACACAGAGAACAGAACACTGGGCTGGGGAGGGGGAAGGGAGAGAGTAAAAAAAAAAAAAGGAATATTCCCAGATAAACAGAAAGTGAGAGAGTCTGTAACCAAGAGACTGGCATTGCAGGAAATACTAAGTGGTATGCTACAGCCTGAAAAGTAAAGACAGTAGAGAGAGGCCTGGAAAAGAATCTGAAAATGAAGATTCTATCAATAAAAATAACTAAAATGGCAAAAGAATGGTGAAAATAAAATATGACAGATAAAACCCAGATAATCAGGAACAAACTTAATGATGTTAAGCATTTATATTCAGAAAACTACAATTCATTGTTAAATAAAAGAAGGCCTAAATAATTGAAAGAACATTCCATGCTCATGGACTGGATGATTAAATATCATTAAGATGTCAATTCTACTCAAATTGATATACAGATTCAATGAAATCCTAATAAAAATTCCACCAGCATTTTTTAAATAAATGGAAAACATGATTATCAAGTTTATTTGGAAGGGTAAGGGGTCCTTAATAACCAGAAACATCTTAAAAATGTAAAGCAAAGTTGGAAGACTCTCATCTCATCTCCAGACTTTGAATCACATTACCTAGCTACAATGGTAAAAACACCATGGTACTGGCATAAAGACAGACACATAGACCAATGGAACCAAATTGATGGTTCAGAAACAGACCCTCACATGTATGGTCAAGTGATTTTTGACTAGACTGTCAAAACCAGCCAGCTCCAGCAGAACGGTCCATTCAACAAATGGTGCTGGGAGAACTGGATTTCCATAGCCAAAAGAAGGAAAAAGGACCCCTGACTCATACCTTATACAAAAATTAACTCAAAATGAATCAAAAACCTAAAAATAACCTAAAATAAAAGCAAGAACCGTAAGCTTCTAGAAGAAAATGTAGGAAAATACCTTCAAGCCCTGATGGTAGTGGTGGATTTTTAAAGGAGATGAGAGGAGGACTGAGATGGACTACTGATGCTTAATATATGTGAAAGTTTAACTTTATTGTAAAAGTGTGGACATGTATAGAGTTGATGGTAAACACATAGTGAATAACAGCTGGTTTATAAGTGGGGATGTGGCTGAAAATGGTAGTCTAGGGATGTAAGTGCCAGTCGACAGAATGCTGGAAAATAATGTAGGAACTGAATAGCACAGCATACCAAGAGGTGGATGAGAATTGTGGTTGATGGTACAGATGCAAGAGAGTCCTTTGTGACCTAGTGCAAATGTGCATCACTAGTGCAGGGTGGTGGCAATGTGGAGAAGCATGGGAAAATTACAGCTGGAGTGACCTATGGACTGTGGTTAAGAGTAATAATGTAATATCCTTGCATCTATGCCAAAGATGCACTCTGTTGATAATGGGGGAGTATGGAAAATGTGCCAAATATTGCAATGGACCTGGTAATAATCGGATGATATTATCTCATAATCTGTAACAAATGTTCCACCATGGTGTGGTGTGTTGACACAAGGGTGTTGCTTGGGAATTCTGCACATGTACATGTTTTTTTTTAAGTTTACAACTTCTGTCATAAAGATATATTTAAAAAATAATAATAGGGTGGATTGGGGGGAAAATACACCAAATGTAAAATAAGGACTATAATTATTAGTAAGATTTTGGCAATATAAAATCTTATATAAAATAGGGTGGATTGAGGGAAAAATACTTTGGTTAGTAGTAATATTTTGAGGATGATTTTAATCATTACTTAAAAAATGTGTAACAACAATGCAAGGTATTGGTGGTAGGGTAAGGTATGAGAGCCCTGTTTGATGTTATGTATGTTTGTTTTGTAAGTTCTCAACTATTACTAAACACTTATTATTTATTTATGTTCATGTGTGAGTGATGTACTTCAATAATTTTTTTTAAAAAAGAACTAAAAACAAATAGGGGAAGTAGATGTAGCTCAAGTTATTGAGCTCCCATCTGCCACATGGGAGGTCCCAGGTTCGGTTCCCAGCACCTCTTAAAGAAGATGGGCGAGCTGACGTGATGGGGCAGGCATAGCAAGCTGACGCAACAAGATGAGGCAACAAGAGACACGAGGCAAAAACATCATGAGAGACACAACGAAGTAGGGAGTGGAGGTGGCTCGGGCAATTAAGCTCCTCCCTCCCACATCGGAGATCCTGCATTTGGTTCCCAGGGCCTCCTGAAAAGAAAACAAGCAGACACAGCAAAATGCAAACAACAAGGGGTGGGGAGAAATAAAGAAATAAAATAAACCTTTAAAAAAGAAAAGAGAGAGGCCAAGAGAGGTGAAGTGAGCTACCCACTATCATACAGCTGCTTCATGGTTGAACCCTGACTAAACCTAGGTTTCCGATTCCTAATCCAGGCTGGAGCCCGTGAAAAAGAGCAAGAGACATGATTAAAGGGAAAAAAGTGCTATTTGTACATAGAAGAAAACGGGGAAATGTTAGTTAAATCTGAGATTTAAGCCTTGGACCTGGGAGGCAATATATTACAGTGCTTAGTAAAGCGCCTTGCTTGGAAGTGTGGCAGCTCCTCCACTTATTGGACAGGATGATCCTGGAGAGTTTCTTTAATCATTTTGAGTCTTAGGTTTCCTCATCTCTAACAGGGGAATTATAATACCTACCCCATGTGATTATGATGTTTGTAAAAGCACTTAATACTGTGCTTCACATACTTTAAGCTCTCAGTGAATTTTATTATGGCATAATCATGGTACTATACAAAATGGGAACATTGAGAGGAAAACTGATATGATGGTAGAATATAATGAATTTGGTTTTAGACATGTATTGTTTATGTAATTGATTTATATTCTACCAAATTGCAAAAAAGACCTGATACAGTGACTGGTAAGCAAATGGAATGTAAGGTGTTAATGGGATGCCAAACAATGATCACCATAGGCAGCCTGAAAATGTACAGAGGAAATATTAATGAAATTTCAGGGCTGGAAATTTCAGATTTGGAATTCCAACCCAGAAAGCTAGCTCTCTCTCTATGCCAAATAGCTCTCAAAGGAAAGGAGTATTGAAGAGACCACCTCAGGAAGAGGAAGGAAACAAGAAAACAAATGCTTCATCATAAAGGCAGGAAAAGAATCAGGAAATCAAGAGAGCATAAAGTGGGAGATAAGAGGAATGATTGATCAGCACAAATGCAGCATAGGGTTTAAAGGAAGATAAAAATAGAAAAGCAGATTGAATTTAGCTAGTTCTCATTGGTGGCCTTTGAAAGAGCAGTTTCGGTGAAATCAGATGTGCAAGCTGGTTGCAAGACTAAATGAGAGTAGGTATGATAAGAAAACAAAGCTAAGGGTGTAAACCATTTGCTTTTCTGCAGTCATGAAGAGTGCAAGAAAGCTAAGAATCAGGATTTATTCTCAGTCCTTTAATGAATGACATCTTAGGCATTACTTCCATAACCAGAGCTGATGTTCCCAGATACACAAAACGTAGGAAATTTTTTCTTTTCTTTTTTCCTTCCTGCAGCAGATGTGACACTCAACTCTCTGGTGTCTGAAGCATTTGTGAGGTTTTTTGTGGAGCTGGTGGGACATTATTCTTTGAGCATGACTGTCACTGAACGTGGGGAGCGTGTATTCCAAAGGGAGCCATTCCGTAAGTCCCACACTTCCCGAAGTGTGCGCCACTTTCTGGATCTCTTCATGGAAACTCAGATGTTTGCAGGATTCATCCAGGACCGAGAGCTTCGGAAAAGTGGGGTGAAAGGTCAGTTTCTATAAGAAAGTTCCCTCTATTTGTAAGTACTTGAAAAACTGGAGAACCATAGAAACAAAACACAAAAAACACAGTATAATAGCTACAAGGGCTCAAGATCTGAGTTGTTTACAATGGAAATTATTTATTTTGTAATATAGTTTTATACAAGTTTTATTTAAATTTTAGTTTTGAATGTTGATAATTTCACCAACATGAGTTTTCCTGATAGGTTTGTTTGAGGTCCGGGCCCTCCAGTATTTGGAAACAATTCCTGAGTCTGAGCCTAGTGGGGTGAACAGAATTTTGCGAAGTCTTGGTGAGTTGCTGTATTTTCTTGAGTTAATGTGGCTTAAAAAACTGTAGCAATAAGCATGCCTCATCACAAAGGCTTTATAATCATAATCATATGAGCAATATATGTGAGTATGGATAACCTCTAGTAGGCTGACCAGAAATCATGACCAACATTCCCAAGTTTTTGGAAGAAAAGGAGTTTTTCTTAGGTTGGATTCCCTGTCCAAGGCCCATGGAATCATTTCCCGCAGATGAAAGCTCCTTTAGACATAAGATTTTTCATATCCTAAGCAACAACCCTTGGAGAATTTTATAAAACCTCTGGTCCTTCTTTCCAGAAAAACATACACCTATGGTATACAAACTAATTTTGCAAATAATTTTAGGAAGTCCATGGACCCCTTGAAGCTCATCCATAGATTCCAGATTAAAAGCACCTGATTTAGACAGAATCTGAAGCATTCTACCTCTTAATTTTATACTTTATAAAGAAACAGTTATGATTTTTCAATTAGAGTTAGCTTTTATTCATCTATCATGATATAGGAGTACAGGGGTATGGCTAGTGCAAAACAATGAAGCACCTACATTCTGTGGTCTTTGAAATATATGTCCCTAATTAGGCCTACCTTAATAGCTCAGAGACCATGGTTCTCATGGTTAAACTATATCCTTGGCTGCTGTTTCCTCTTTAAACCAGCTCTAGGGAGCTTAAAAAATGTTTTTTTCCTTGGCTCTAACAAATGTCCAGGGAGCAGGTCAGATGGTTTTAACCTATGGTCAAGGGTGGAGAACCACTGGATTAGATGATATCTGAGCTTCTTCTATTGCAATAATTAGACACTTAGGGGGGTGTGGAGGGGGGTGGATAATGTTAAAATATAATTTCAGAATATACATTCTGAAGCTGATAGGTTAGAATGGCAGTTTACTCCTGTGCTATTCTGAATGACTGGATTGTTCATCCCTTGCCTCAAATAATCTACAGTAAATAAAAATGAATTATGAGAGTTCACACTATTTTATCCTCTCTTTAGGAAGTAAAATGAAATTTCTGCAGAAGAAATGAAACCTTTGTCTACATCCTAAATAGAACAGAAAATGCCAAAGAAAATATTTTTTCCAAGAGTCAGGATGCCTTGAAGTATTCTACAAAATCTTGGAAGTTTAAAGGTTTCAGATCAGATCAGGTTCTCAGAGGAAGATTCTCCTACTGCTGCTGTAGTAATCACTGGAGAATTGTTGGGAGAAATCTGAAACTAGTGCCTTCTTCACTCTGCCTCCAGTTTTTAAAGTGGATTTTTCTACTTCATCTTGTACTTATTCTCTGTTTTGTGCTTAGTCTGTGAAGCACTTGTGTTTTGCAAGGGAAAGACTTGGTATTATATTTGAAAAACAGTGCAAAGAAGAGCAGAATGAGGGATATGCTGATTTTAGGATACTAGGTAGGCATGATGGAAGTGGAAAATGTTAGCGCTACATGCATAATTTTATTAACTGAAATATGTCAGCTTTAACCCCATGAGCTGTTTGAGCCAGGCTAAGTAATATTCTCATCATACATCTCCATTTTTTTTTTTTTTGTCTGCTGTTCTTCCTTGAGGAATCTCATGCTTGTGGAACTCTACTTGTTAGCACTGTTATCAAGTACAAAAGTACATACACATCATGCAGCTCCTCCTCCATGATATGTGGCATTCGGGTAGCCTGTCCCTCATGTGCCAACATTAAACTTTGTAGAATTTTGGCTATTTTTTAAATGTCTTTTAAGGGCATAGGAACTCCTTTTTTTTTTGGCCGGGGAGGGGGTAGTCCACCATGTGCCATGCACTATGCTACATATATGTATGTCATCTCATTTAATCCTTAAATCAACTCTCCATTTTGCTAATGAAGAAACTGGAATTCAAAGAGGTTAAACAACTTGCCCAAAGCTATACAACAGAGCCTGTACTGAAGGCCAAGACTATTATTTTATGAATACAGAGACAGTTGGTTAGTCCTGCAGAGGGAAATTTGAACTCTGTGGAATTACAGCTATTTTAATACTTTTCTATTAAGTTGAAGTGTACCAGAACCACCTCCCAGCTATGAGGATGAAGAACTTCAAACTATAGTGTCTTAGATGAGACGTTTTGGCTCCCCTAGAATTATTAGACTATTTGCTCTAATTAAATTGGACTTATATAATATGACTGTTTCCCTGGGCATATGCCAATTAATCACCCAGACCCTTAAAATCTAAAGTAGTATTAGTCATTGGAAATAGAAACATATCAGTGATGGTGCAATTTTAATTGTAAATGTTTTAATAAATGTCAGTTTATTTTCTTCAACTTGTACTGATGGTTTAAACTGACATAAAAAATGTTAATTCAAACTTAACAAAACCTTGTAAATTGTGTTCTGATACACTTTATTTATCTGTACAGTGTTGTCATTACAACCCAATCAGGAATGCATGAATATGTCTGCAGCAGACACCATTTAAAGACTGGTGCTGTATAACATAATTTCTATAGATGTGGGTCCAGGGAATAGAACTGAGCCTATGTCTTCTTAAAAATGTTTATTAAGCAGCTTTTACCCTATGGGAGTCCTACCAGATACCTCCCTATTTGGTTTCTTCTAACACTCCAACCCTGAGGTAACAACCAATTTGCAATTGGGAAACGAGTGTTTATAAAATGGGGTAAGGAATATTACTGTGGTAATCCTGGTCATCCATGCTCTGCAAGGAAACCTGTACTTCAGGGATGGGGACCTACTTTATCGCTACAATCTGAAGCTGCTTCCTTTCCTTGGATCTGTTGTGTTTTGTTTTTGTAAAGTATTAAGATTTGTGGACATGTGTGTAAAGGAATTGCTTGAGATTTATATATAAAATGTTGTTTACAGATCTTTTAAAGAATAAACACATAAAAATCCCATAGATATCCTGGAGGATTTTAAATAAAATTGCTTAAGATGTAAAAGTCTTTTATTTCACTAATACCTAAACCTAGCACATTTATCTAACTAATGGTAGTATATTAGTTAGGGTCCTCCAGACAAACAAAACGTGTGTGTGTGCATGTATATGTAAATACTGAGATTATAGGAATTGGTTCATGTGACTGTGGCATTTGGCAAGTCTGAATTCCATAGGGCAGGCCACCAGTTGGAAACTTGATGAAGGTGACATTGAGTTTCCCAGGAAAAGCTGGCTGTCTGAAGTAGAGACAGAAATAATTTTCTAGCTACCGAAATCCTCAGTTCTCCCTTTAAGTTCTTCAACGATTAGATCATATTTTCGTTTCCTTGGCTGCTCAAGCAAATACCATGTGATAGGTTGGCTTAATAACGGAATTTATTGGCTGTTTCCAGGCTAGGAGAAGTTCAAATCAAGGCAATGCTTTCTTCAGGAAGACTGGTGTTCTGGGGCAGGCTGCTGGTGATCATTGGTCCTCGGCTACTCTGTCACATGGCAATGCACACTGCAGCCTCTCCTGGCCTCTCCCTTCTTTCAAGTTCCACGGATGTTCAGCTTCTGGCTGCTCCCTCTGTGGTTGTCTCTGAATTTCATTCTGCTAATAAAGGAGTCCAGTAATAGGATTAAGACCCATCTTGATTGAGTTGGGCTACACCTTAAATGAAGTAACCTCATCAGAAGCTTCTACTTAAAATAGGCTTACACTGCAAGAATGTATGGAGATTAAGAACTTGGTTTTCTGGGGTACATAACTTCAAACCATCATAGATGATAAGACTTCTAACTGCTGAAGGCAATCTTTTTTATTGATTATAGATGGGGAAGTAGATGTTGCTCAAGCGATTGGGCTGCTGCCTATCACACAGGAGGTCCCTGGTGCCTCCTAAAGACAGCAAGCTGGCACAAGAGACCCAACAAAGCAGGGAACAGAGGTGGCTCAGGCGATTAGATGCCTCCCTCCCACATCGGAGGTCCCAGATTTGGTGTCCCGTGCCTCCTAAAGAAACAAGATGAACAGACAGCAAGTGCAAACAACGAGGGGAGGTGGAGACAAAGTATTTTTTAAATTGATTATAGATGTTATCAGTCCTAGATGCAATCAACTGTTGATTTAGATCTATGAAATACCCTCACAATTTTGACTAGTGCTTGCTTGACCAAACCATTGGACCATAACATAGACAAGTTGACACATGAAATTAACCATCATAGTAGATTAATCAGAATTGTTCTTAGACCAGCCAGGCTTAATAACTGTGACCAACATTTCAGCTCTTAGGAGACTAAATCTGTGTTTAGATTGCATAGCCGCCAGATTATATAGTTCTTGCCTGCTCTCTCAAAGGGAATGGGGAGCCAGGTAGCTGAGATGCAGCAGCAGGCACAGAAGAGAGGCAGTGAGGAACACTATTACCAGAATCTCTAAAGGCAAAATAGTTGTATATTATATACCCTCTAAAGACAAAAGACGGGCTTGTTAATATTTGGGGTTGTGGGTCATTACTAGGCTCGCTCTGGGCAGGGATAAGATTCCTTTTATTATGCAGACCCTAAAGTTTCCTAATTTTAACTGGAGACCGGCGACCACTCGAGTCTGTGAAAGAACTGAACTTAATGCAGAGTTTCTCAAGGCACCAAGTTAAGGAAAGCGGGGTTACAGCAAGGAAGCGCAAAAGAAAAAAAGCCCGGTGCAAAGGGACCAACGTTCAAGGGAAGGAGGAAGGGTAGGGGATTAAACCAAACTAGAAAACCTGTTTCTCCCCGCCAAACGTTGCGGCTAGTTCCCGCAAAAATACCTAAAGGGCTCCCTTCCCAGACAGCGTCCAAACCAAAAGTCCCTTGCCTTATCAAACCGTTTCCAGCCGGAGGTGGAAAAGTGGAGCAAGCCGGAAGAAGAAAATTGAGATCTTCCGTTGACGCGGGCAAAAAAAAAAAAAAAAAAAATCTGGAAGTGACGTCACGTCCAAGATGAACCCGCCTAGCAATTCCTAACAGCCTGGCGAACGCACCTTCGGAACTATCAGCTGCGCGTGCGTGGGTCAGTCAGCCGGTGACGTAGGCTCTTCGGTGGCGGGCGCGCCCTCGGAACCCCGCGGCCCACCGACGGTTCCTGGGATGGCGGGCACGGGTCTGGTCGCCGGAGAGGTTGTGGTGGATGCGCTGCCCTATTTTGATCAAGGCTATGAAGCGCCTGGCGTGCGGGAAGCGGTGAGTGAGGGGCGCCTGGGTAGCCCCCGCGCCCTCCGGCCCTGCAGTGCTGGAGGGAGCCCGGTGCATTGCGCTGCCCGTACCCCGGCCCCTGTTCTCGTTCTTAGGCTGCGGCGCTGGTGGAGGAAGAAACTCGCCGGTACCGGCCTACCAAGAACTACCTGAGCTACCTCACGGCCCCGGATTATTCCGCTTTTGAAGTAAGTGTGATGTCTCGAGCCCGGCGTCCGGCGAGAGTTCCTTTGTTTATTTTCGACTGGGCGTCACAGCTATGTGAAGTGAATTTCAGATTTCAGCCTTCCCTGCTGCTTGCTTAGCTATTACCTGTCGTTCAGGTATCAGTCCATTGAAAACAGCGAGAAGGATAAGAATCCCCCGCGATTCTCTTCCTGAAACCCTTCTGCGCGTTTACAAGCCCCTTGCCTTAAAACAAACACTTGCGTGTACACTTTTCCGTGGTAGGGCCCAGAGACAAATTCTCAAAGGCATCCGCTGCTTTCTAAGGCGCACCCTAAAACGAGCGATCTACGTTTTCTCTGTATTCCTAATTCTTATACCTGGGCTCTTTAGAACCACTAGATGGCGGGCTTTGCGCTTACGGAAGATCTGTGCGAATGAATGGGTAAACATATCTAAGTCACCTGTACGACATTTTAAATTGGTTAGCTTAGAGTGCACCCAAGATGCTAGTTGGGATCTGGTCAGCTAAATGAAATGTAAAATATTATTTCTAAACTATTGAATTGTTAGGTAGTAATACATTATATGTTTGGGTCCCCCTTCCCCCCCTTATATATAAAAATGTTGGTTAAGTTTTAAGTAGGAGTTGGTCCTACTAAATGCTTTTTTCCTCCATATTTTTTCTAAATGTAGATTGTGCGTTAAGAACGAAATTCAGTAATGATTCCTTATTGGACTGATTTCTGAAGATTTCAGATAACTACATCCAAAAACGTTTAAATATTTTAACCAGTGTTTGATTTTTTTAAAAGCACTCTTAAATACAACATATGCTTCCTACTTTTATAATTAGTAAACTGATCATTTACTCTCTCCTTAATAGGAGCTAAAGAGTGTATTGGGCTCAATCCTCAAAACAGCCCTATGAAATATGTTTATTCTTTTTTTTTTTAGGAGGTACCAGGGATCAAACCTAGAACCTCATACATGGGAAACAGGCACTCAGCCACTGGAGCTACATCCTCCTATCCTCATTTTTTAGATAGGAAAACTGTGGCTTAGAGAGCTTAACTAATTTTCCAAAGACCTTAACTACTCTTTGAAACTACTCTTACATTCATTCATTTAACAACTGTTTATGGTGGTCTATCGTGTGCCAGGCAGTGAGGAACAGAATAAGCAAGATCCTTACTAGAACTTATGTTCTAGAGTGTTGTGACAGACAAATCAGAAAGTTATGTTGATGGTAAAGGGAACTCAGAGAATTAGAGTTGTAATGTGATAGAGCAAGCAGGTGGCTACATTAGATTGTTGGATGACTGAGGAGACTGAGGAAGGCCTCTCTAAGCTGAGATGAAACTGATGTTAGTTCCATGACTCTTCATTCTATCACTCCATCAACTAGAACAGTGCCTGGCCCACAGTAGACCCCAAATATTTATCAGTTGAATCTATGAACAGCTTCTAAGGCAGTTTTATTTAATGAATACTTACTGTGTGCCAGACATGCCTAGAAATTCTTTTCGTGACTTTTACCTCATTTAATCTTCACAAGAGCCCTGACTGTAGGCTCTGTCTTTGGAGACAAGTTAAAATTCCAGATCTATCACTTCCAGTGATGGGATTTAGGTAAGGGCTTCTATGTTATATTGCTAAGGACTTCTTGTACTAGATTGTTACAGTTTCTCTCTTACCTGTCAGTAGTTACTCCTTGTCACTGTACATAGCTCTCTAGCTAAAATGTCATGGTTTTCTGTAGGAAACTAGATATCCATGTTTTTTTAGAGTTGTATATAACTAAGGGGGAAAAAAACCGCAGTCTCCAATGAGAAATGCTTATTGCCGAACTTTTAAATAGATGTCAGGGCTTCTGAAAGGTCTTTTTTGCTTACTTTTTTAGTCTTTCATTGTTAAGAAGTTGAAGCCCTCAGAAAACTGAAATTGCATGGGTTAGCTGAGATACCAATATAATTATAAAAACTTAAACAGTTTTTAGTACTTGTGGCAGGAAATGGGCAGAACAGAACTACAATAGGGTATTGATCTAGATACTGATCCCCAAAATGCCTAAAGGGGCCCAGCTCTACTACATTCTTTTTTTTTTTTTTTTTTAGCTAGGCCAATAAAGAAAGGGAAATAGGGGAAAGGACAGAGCTTGCTGAGAAATGGGAGAGAAAAAGACATAAATACACACCAAGATTTGGTATGGGCTCCTCGAGGCAGATGGAGTTACTATATTCTTTTTTTTTTTTTTTTTTTAAGATTTATTTATTTAATTTCCCCCCCCTCCCCTGGTTGTCTGTTCTTGGTGTCTATTTGCTGCGTCTTGTTTCTTTGTCCGCTTCTGTTGTCGTCAGCGGCACGGGAAGTATGGGCGGCGCCATTCCTGGGCAGGCTGTTCTTTCTTTTCACGCTGGGCGGCCTTCCTCACGGGCGCACTCCTTGCGCGTGGGGCTCCCCCACGTGGGGACACCCTTGCGTGGCACGGCACTCCTTGCGCGCATCAGCGCTGCGCATGGGCCAGCTCCACACGGGTCAAGGAGGCCCGGGGCTTGAACCGCGGACCTCCCATATGGTAGACGGATGCCCTAACCACTGGGCCAAAGTCCGTTTCCCACTATATTCTTTTTAAACTGATAAAATTGCTAGATGAGGTGACAGAAATCAGTTCTTTTTGTGTCTTCTCCTTGCTTTCCTCCTTTCTTTGCAAAGAGAAAAGTTTGAAAATAACAGCCAGGACCAAAATAACCCCAAAGCAAAGTATTTTATGTCCAAGCCCTTTCCCTTATTCCCCCATCCCTAAGGAAAACTTATAACCGTGGTTCTTAGTAAAATGAACACTGGCTTCATTTTATAATCAACTGGTGAATTAAAAACGAAAATCATAATAACTACATCTAGGATCCACCCAGACCAATTAAATGGAAGTGTGGAGAAGGGTTAGGGGTGATTGGGATTATATTGTTCTCAAAGCTCCCCAACTGATTCTAATGTGCTTAAGAACCACCAGTTTAGGATTAATTTTTTTTCTCTGTGCGCTCCCTATGTATATGCTGTCTTTCCTGCCTGAAATTGGTATGGATTTGAAGAAGTGTGAATTTACTGTTTGTGTGTTTTTCCTTCTCCGGCTCCTAGAGAGCATTTACCTCAGAGAAGACTTAGGGGAAGGGAAATGATTCAGTATATTAGAGGATGTAAATACCTGAGTAGGTTAATTCGTTGTTTTATGACTGTTAATTTCAGTTTGTAGTTTTGATCTTGGAGATGATTCTTTCTCTGATTTGTACATTAGACCGACATAATGAGAAATGAATTTGAAAGACTGGCTGCCCGACAACCAACTGAATTGCTCAGTATGAAACGGTAAGTCTTATTTCTGGATTCAGCTTGATTCAAGTCGTCGTTTACTTTTAACTTCAATTCATTAGTTAAACAGTGCTGTGGCCACGTCAGAGTAAATGTATAAAAGAAAATATTCTTGTCCATTTTTATGTATTTGTGTTTTTCCAAATAACAGTGGTTCATTTAATCCTTCTAATATTGAAAGATGTTCTTTGCACCATTATTTAAAAGTGCAAAATATTTTAAAACTCAACAACAAGGGAATGGTAATTAAATTGTGATGACATTAATATACATTGTAATGAAATTCGTGCTTAAGAATTCCCAAGCACATATCTCGATATCCTGATTAGCCATCTAGTTCTTCACTGATTGTATGTGTGTATGTAACCAGTGTTATGGCTTATAATGATGATTGCTTCACTTTTTAAAAAATATGTATGGGAAGTAGATGTGGCTCAAGTACTTGGGCTCCTGTCTACCATATAGGAGGTCCAGGGTTCAAATTAAGCTGGCCGGTGTGGTGAGCTGGCCCAACCAGGAGTGCTGGCCCACATGGAGAGCTGGCGCAGCAAGATGACGCAACAAAAAGAAACACAGAGGAGAGATAATAAGAGACACAGCAGACCAGGGAGCTGAGGTGGTGTAAGAAAATGATTGCCTCTCTCCCACTCCGGAAGTTCCAGGATCAGTTGCCAGAGCCACCTAAAGAGAAGACAAGCAAACACAGAAAAAGACACAGGGAATGGACACAGAGCAGACAATGGAGGGAGAAGCAGCAATAAATAAATAAACCTTTGAGGGGAAAAAAAAGTACACTGAAGATACCTTCTTTAAATTGTTCCCTATAGACAGCACCAATTTTTCAAAACCTGCTGATGGTCATGTTTTGAGTGATGTATGTATTTTTCAGAGCTGATCTGATCTGTGTGCATCTTACTCAAATCTAGATCTCAGGTTTGTTTGGTTTTTTCTTTTTTTGTACCCAAGGGGTCATTTCAGTGCTTCCTTTTTTTTTTAGGAGGTACCAGGGATTGAACCCAGGACCTCATACATCAGAATTGGGCACTCAACCACTGAGCTTCATCCGCTCCTCGCTTCCCCTTCCTTCCTTCCTTCCTTCCTTTCTCCCCCACTCCCTTCCTCCCTCCCTCACCCCACCCCACCCCATCCCATCCCATCCCATCCGGCCCCAATTGTCTGTTCTCTGTGTCTATTTGCTGTGTGTTCTTCTTTGTCCGCTTCTGTTAGCGGCATGGGAATCTATGTTTCTTTTTTGTTGTTGTTGCGTCATCTTATTGTGTCAGCTCTCCGTGTGTGTGGTACCGTTCCTGGGCAGACTGCCCTTTTCTTTTGCACTGGGCGGCTCTCCATACGGTGCGCACCCCTTGCGTGTGGGGCTCTCCTACACGGGGACACCCCTGTGTGGCAGGGCCCTCCTTGCGCGCATCTCAAGGAGGCCCAGGGTTTGAACCGCGGACCTCCCATGTGGTAGACAGACGCCCTAACCACTGGGCCAAGTCCGCTTCCCATCGCTTCCCTTTCTTATGCCCCATTTTCCTGTCTGACCTGAATGGTGAAGGCAGGACAGATCTGTGAGGTAGCCACCTTCCAAGACTCCTCAGTATTTCCATTTCCTGCTACCTCTACTCTAATAAAAGGTTTCATAATGATAGTAATTCCTTTATGGCACTATGTTTCAAACCATGGAAAATGACCTGTTAAGCAGCAGGCAATGAAATAAATTTAGTAAGACACCAGCAATACTTTTTTAAAGGAAGAGAACAGAGTGCATTACATACAGAGATATGAGTATTTTTTCCTGAAACATTTGTTCAACTATGCTTATTCGTGTACTGCATTGCATTGTAAAATATATCTTTTGCTGTGGAGTAAGATTAAAAGTTTTAAAAATGCTATATTTATGGTGTATCTTTTAAGCTATTTTATTTTGGGTTCTTTTGTTTGTTTTTGAGTTACTGGGGCCTGGGGACTGAACCCAGGACCTTGTTTGTTTGAAGCGGGTGCTACATTGGCTTCCCTGAGTTGGTTTTTTCATTTGTTTTGCTTGTTTCTTTTTTTTCCCAAAGATTTATTGTATTTATTTCTCCCCCTCCGTGTCCCCAGGGCCGTTGTTTGCGCTTGTTGTTCTCTGTGTCCATTCGTTGTGTGCTTTCTGTCTGCTCAGCTTCTCTTTCAGAGGCACTGGGAACTGAACCCAGGATCTCCCATGTAGGGGAGAGGCACTCAATCGCTTGAGCCACATCCATTCCCTGCTTCACTTTGTCTCTCATTGTGTTTCCTCTTTGTGTCTCCTTGTTGCATCAGCCCACTGTGCCAGCCTGTCATGCTAGCCCACTGTCTTGCTCATCTTCTATAGGAGGCACCAGGAACTGAACCTGGATCTCCTGTGTGGTAGGCAGGTGCCCAACTGCTTGAGCCACATCCCCACTCCCTGTTTGTTGAAAAAAAAGAAATAGTTTATCATCTCTTAATCCCAGTTTCTGTCCTTCAGATTTTCACAGGAAAACTTATCATTTGAACTCTAGTAAGAATAGTAAAAAGTAGAGAGTTAAACTTCGTTTGTAGTAATTCATTAATTTACGAAGAGCAGATTTACTGATTATCTTGGCAGTGATGAAGGAAAGTGTGATATGAAGAGAGATAATGCGGTGAATTCCAAATGCAAAGAATTGCTATATCCTCAACATTTTTTCTTCTAGAGGGGTGTGCATATATGTGATTTTTACAAAAAAGATTGCATAGCTTCTTGTATCTTTTTTCACTTACTCTATAAAAATCTTAATATTTAAGTGTTCTGTAGCATCTCATAGCTAATATAGAAAATTTTATATATAAAATTTTAGTTTATTTAATCAGTTTCCTTATATTAGACATTAAAGTGAACAATTTTTTTGTTATTGTATATAATGGTACCTAATGTTCTCTGTTAATGGATTGATTCTTAAAATACATAGCTTCTTATTATTGTAAGGTCCACGTCGTATATTTAGTCTTTTTTAGTCTTTACAGTATGCATAAACATGTGAGCCATTCTTTTGAAAGGAGGAATGTAGATTTGGTGGGATATATGGCTTTCTTTTATTTTGCTATTTAATTTCAGATATGAGCTCCCAGCTCCTTCCTCAGGTCAGAAAAATGATATTACTGCATGGCAAGAATGTGTTAACAATTCTATGGCCCAGTTAGAGCATCAGGCTGTTCGAATTGAGAATCTGGAACTAATGTCACAGCATGGATGCAATGCCTGGAAAGTATATAATGAGTAAGAAGCTTCTTTTTTTTTTTTTTAAACCCATTTGGAATTTTAAGAAGTGTGAAGAGTAGGATAAAGGAAGTGGGATGACAGTAAGTATAACTAGATTTTACTAGGGACCATGGCCTAGAATTTCCAACCCATATGAAAAGCTACTACTTGGAGATCCACTTCAAAGTTCAGTAATGCCAAGGGGACCTAAATCTAACTACCACATTTATTATTTAATACTGTAAGGAAGTGAGTTCTGAGGTCTGGTTTACAAATCCCCATATGATAGAAAGGTAGAGATTGCTTAAACCTAGAGAATTAATACCCAAAGGATTTTTCTGCCAAAACAACTGTTGACCACCTTTTCTGTTCTGTGTAGCTAGCTTTAGCTTTAGCATTTATTATCTAACTAGAGTTCATTTTCCTTATTTATCTCTGTGCCCCCATGAAGTCCTAAAACCGCCTGTGCCTATTATGTGTTTAAGGAAGGAAAAGTCACTGAGCCTCATGAATGTATTTAAAACTATTTGTTAGATTATGTTTCCTGAAATATGACTGTATGTATGTTCCTGAAACATGACTGTATAAAATAAAGTAAAACTACAAAATGATAAATACCTTTTCTCAACTCTCCAGAGAATGTTTTAAATTTGTGACCACATGAGGATCCAGAAATTTGGGAAACACTACAGAACAGACAACTCAGTTTCTTTTGTGAATACATTGCAAGGGGTAAAAAGAAGGAATGGAACAATTTTTCTTTTTGGAGTAATGAAATTGTTCTAAAACTTTTTGTGGTGATGAATGCACAACATTGTGATTATAGAAAAGCCATTGATTATATACTTTGGATAGATCATATGGTATGCAAATATACGATAAAATGACTTAAAAAAAAATAATGTGCAAGAATAGCCAGAAATCACAGCTTTATGTGGCAGTGGAAGCATAGATTAAGAGGTGAAGAATTTTGTGATTATACTAAAAGCCATTGATTATACACTTTGGATAGATCATATGGAATGTGAATATAATATGATAAAATGACTTAAAAAATAAATGTGCAAGAATAGCCAGAAATCACAGCTTTGTATGGCAGTGGAAGCATAGATTGAGAGATAAAAGAATTTTCTTATTTGTCTGGTTTTAGTTTATTATTATTATTATTATTATTATTATTATTGAAATAATAAAAATGTTCTAATAACAATTGAAGTGATGAATACACAATTCTGTGATTATACCAAATACCATTGATTGTACACTTTGGATGAATTATATGTGTCAAAAAAAAATGGAGTCGGGGTGATTAAGAAATTAAGAGGCAGATCAATCAAAAATATGTGTTTCATAGAGTGGGAAAATGTGATGCTTCTCAAGAAGGTTTATCTAGTTGAGACAATATGTGTTCTATTCAAAATAACCGATAGCCCAATTTTTTGATAATATTTTAAAAAGTGCTATATTATATGCTCTGGTCTGTAAACTGGGAGATTCAGAGACAGGACATTAAAAATGAAGGTCAGTACAGAAGTGTGAGATCTGGATATTTAGAGGAAAGAGTTCTAGGAATGGGGAAAAATGGTTGCAGGGGAAGGAATATTGAATTGCAAAGAACATTGCTTTCCCCTTGTCAGTCTGCTCTCTGGAAACTAATAATTCCCCATTACCTGCAAGATAAATCCAGACTATTTGACATTGTATCCAAGACTTTCCAAACCTCATTTGTAGACTTTCACTCAATCCAAACTAGTTCTCTCACTGATGATCATCATAAACCCTGGCTCTGGCCTTTTGTTGATGCCTGGCTGCCTCCTAGAATGTCCTTACTTATTCTATTCCAGTTTAACTTAAGACCCAACTCAAGTCAGGTGACTTGTGTTCCCTGATTGAAATTCTGCTTCTAGTAATCTCTCCTTCTAAATAACTATTCTAATTACTGTGGGTCACTTGTTTTCCGTTTAATCACATGATATAGTATAGTGTTTAACTTTCCCTTGAGCATATTTTGTCTCCTCCAAACCCATTGGACAGTTCTCCAGAGGAGGTGTACTGTATCTTTTTTTTTTTTTAAGATTTATTTTATTTATTGCCCCCCATCACCATTGTCTACTCTCTGTGTCCATTCACTGTGTGTTCCTCTGTGTCTGCTTGTATTCTTATTAGGTGGCTCTGGGAACTGATTCTGGGACCTTCTAGAGTGGGAGAGAGGCAATTACTCTCTTGTGCTACCTCAGCTCCCTGTTCTGCTACGTCTTCTTATTTTCTCTCCTCTTTGTCTCTTGTGTCATCTTGTTGCACCAGCTCTCTGCATCGGCCAGCACTCCTGTGCAGGGTGGCTTTTCTTGTATGGGACGGCATTCCCATGCAGGATGGCATTCTTGTGGGGGGGGGGCACTCTACGTGGGCCAGCTTGCCCTTACCAGGAGGCCCCGGGCATCAAACCCTGGACCTCCTATGTGGTAGATGGGAGCCCAGTGGTTGAGCCACATCCATTTCCCTGTACTGTATCTTATCAAAATAAATTTTCTTTCCCATGAAAGGTTTTGAGGGTCAGGCATGCTGGTAGACAGCTTTTAACTTTCAGATTTTGGTGCAGAATTGCTAAAGAAGTAGTACTTCATTAATGAGGTAGAAATACTGTACTTACAACTTAGAATTTTATTTCCAGGTAAACCTTTAGAAATCTTCAGCATCAGCCCTGATTTTACAAATAAGTAGGCTTAGCAACCCAGTGGCATCAAGTGACTCATGATAAGTTTACACAGCTGCTGGGGACAGCTAGGACTAGAACCCAAGTCTTCAGTTTTCCAGGATGATAGACGTGTTCAAATTGCTTGAGGAAGGACCTGTTACATAAGAGGGAGAATGGAAGAAGGGAGAAGACTACAAACTAGGCTTTCAGAAGAGGTAATTCAAAGGAAATCTCCCTGTTGATGGTTAGAGGTCGGGATTAGAGTTTTAAATTTAATAGTTCTCAGGTAGAGTGAGTATTGAAGCCAAGTAGAATGCGATGAGCTGAGGGGAATCGGTGGCACAGCCGTTTAGAGATAGGCTGTGGAGGCAATTACAGTTGTGAAAGGAAAACAGTTGGTAGAGCTAGGACAGTAACTCAAGTGAGCAGCAACAGGTTTGCGTCACAAATGCCAGCAATTTTGAATCTGGAATGACAGCACATCAGGACCAATGTGGTTGAAATAGACCCCAGACATGATTGAACTGCAGCCATAAAAGGAAATCGATAATAGTATGTGAATTATATTAATAAAGCTGGTGTTTATTTTTAAGGAAACTGACGTCTGTTGAAACACTGTATAACAGTAACCACCACATGTTAATCTGTATGGATCATCATTTCCCCTGTACTAGTGAGAGCAGACTTGGCCTGGAATCTGAATCTCCAGCTTTCTTTTCCTTTCCTCTAATTAGCAGTAAACAGACAGGGAGAATGACAAGATAAATATAGATACATAATTATGGAGGTAAACCAAATGAGGATAGTTGTACAGGTATTTTCTGTCTTTTCCATGAACAGAGGTCATGGCTTTTTTTTAAAAGGAAGTACCAGGGATTGAACCTAGGACCTCATACATGGGAAGCAGGTGCTCAGCCTGTGGGCCATATTCGCTTCCCAATAAGAGTTTGCCTTTTTCATTTGTTTGTTTTATTCTTAGGAGGGACTAGGAATTGAACCCATACATGGGAAGCAGGCACTCAACCACTTGAGCTACATCCACTTGTGGTCATGGCATTTTCAGAAGTGACATAAGTACTCAAAATCAGGGTAGTAGTGGAAAAAAAACATCAGGGGAGTAGTATAACCCAAAGAATTCCTGTAAGAATCAAATTAATACTTGTATCTAATATGGTGCTTGAGAGCTCAGTAAATATTAACTATTTTTAGAAGTAAAACTTGACTTTGTATCACCTAGTTGGCTTTTAGTTGGTTCTAATAAGATTTTAATGTACCTTAATCTAAATGTCTCTTTTTCTTCTTTAGAAATCTAGTTCATATGATTGAGCATGCCCAGAAAGAGCTCCAGAAGTTAAGGTAAATTATTTTTTCCCATTATTTTAGAATATAGTTTAGGTGAACCCATAATAGATATAATAGAGAATAGGAAGAAAAACCAATGAGACTAGTCATATGAGAATAAAAGATTGAACTACTCCAGTGTCTGGCACTAGGTTTGCCTGAGTACAGGAGAAATATGCCTGAGGTCTGAAAACATCTCTACCTGATCATTTGCAACTTGCAAGTTTGCAGACTTAGAAAAGGTACTTTTAGAAGGGGGAAAGATTGTAGACCAGCAGGTATAGTCTGATTTTATATGAAAAGCTAATCTGTACATACACATACAGAAAAGAGTTGGTAAGGACACCCACCAAGCTGAACAGCAGTTACCAGGGAGTAGCATGTGGGAGGATGGACTTTCAGTTTTTAATCTGTGTCTCTCTGTTTTCATTTCTCATGGAGTGCATGTTTTATTAAATTTGTAATTGAAAAATAATTAGAAATTACTACCTGGAAGTAGTTTATAACTCTGTGTGTGTGTGTGTGTGTGTAAAGGGATTGTGTTGACTTTTGGTTTTTCTATGATTTTAGTCTCAGATTAAAATGTAGTTGGGTTATGCAAATAATTTTTTACAGGAAGCACATTCAAGATTTAAACTGGCAGCGAAAGAACATGCAACTAACAGCTGGATCTAAACTGAGAGAAATGGAGTCAACGTGAGTATCCTCAATTCCATCATCTTTTTAATTGCTTAGCACATTTTAAGGTCAATATTTGATCACATGATTTAGTCTTCAAGTAGGATTCTTACACATATGAAAGGAGTGATGCTTTCTGTGTTCTGCCTTTTGCTGCCTTTGTCCTTTCTGAGGTGTGAGTTTAGAATGCGATGAGAAGCAATAAGAGTAGAACCTCTGCTAAGTGGTCCTGGCTTAGAGAGCCCTGTTGCAGTCCAGTATTTCTGGTTCTGAATAGTATTCTACCAGTATTCTCCTTTTTAAAAAATTGTCTTCTCTTAAATCTTGCAGGAAACAAATGCCATGCCTTTCTTGATAATTGGTTTGTGCCTCGGTTATTTTTCCCTTCATATACTTTTTTTGGGGGAGCTCTCAGGGATTGAAACTAGGACCCCATACTTGGGAAGCAGGTGCTCAAGCCCTGAGCTACATCTACTCCCCAACAAGAGTTGGTTTTTTTTGTTTGTTTGTTTGTTTTTAGGAGATATTGAGGTTCGAACCCGGGACCTCATACATGAGAAGCATGTGTTCAACCACTTGAGCTACATACTTTCCCTGTACATTTCATTTTTAAATGTTGTTCTACATATGTGTACCTTCGTAAGTTTATATAAATCCCAAAATATAATCATGAATTTTTGTCTTTTCTCTTTCCTTTTTTGACTTTTTACTGCTTTCCTCTGTCACCCATGTCATTCTCCTTGCTTCACCCTCTCTTTCCCCTCCATGCCTAAATACCCTGTGTTCTCAACCTATTATACATCCTTTCACATTTTTCTTTAAGCTTATATAATCTTATAAACAAAGATTTCTGCATGCATGTTTCCTTTCTTTTTTTCTTTTCTTTTTTGTCCTAGTGATTCTTTTGGGGAGAGGAGTCTTCTTGAAACTATGGGATTGCCTTTTTTTTTTTTTTTAATCAGTTCTAGAAACTTTTCCACCATTATCTCTCTCTTTTTTTTAAAGATATATTTTTTATTTATTTCTCTCCTCTTCCCCCGTCTCCCCGTCTCCCCCCACCGCCCCCGGTTGTCTGCTGTCTGTATCCACTTGTATTCTTGTCTGTCGCACCGGGAATCTGTATCTCTTTAAGTAATGCCTCAACTCTGTTATCTTCTTCTTTTCTGTAATCTAATTAAATGCTATTTTCCATCACTGTATCTTCCACGTTCCTTCTGTTTTACTAATTCTTCAGTTGTAACCATTTTACCTTTATTATTTTTTCTGGAGGTACCAGGGATTAAACCTGGGACCTTGTGCATGAGAAGCAAGTGCTCAATCACTAAGCTACATCATCTCCATAGTTTGCTTTTTTCAATTAAACTTTTTATTTTGAGATAACTGTAGTTACAAAAATAATACAGAAATCCCATGTACCCATTACCCAGTTTCCTGTCATTTTGCCTCAGTTTTTTAAATGGAAAGTTAGAAAATGAAGGTAATATTAGGGCCCTGGGTGAAAATATATATACCTTCAATGACTTACTTTCTTTGGATAATTTTTCCTTTTTTTTTTTCTGTTATAGTTGGGTATCCCTGGTTAGTAAGAATTATGAGATTGAACGGACTATTGTACAACTAGAAAATGAAATCTATCAAATTAAGCAGCAACATGGAGAGGCAAACAAAGAAAACATCCGGCAAGACTTCTGAAAAGAAAAATTAATTTGGATAGAAAGAAGGAAAAGTTGGACTTTCACAGAATTTCAAGCCTCTGAACTCTTTCTAACTGTGAAGGACAGCAACTTCTTATGGACACCATCAGTGGTAAATGTTTAGAAACTACAGAATGTGTAGACTGTTGTATTAATTCCATTTGTACATCTTACCAAAATAAAAATTTTCAACTTGGTGAAAAATTGATAGCCATAGAGAGGAAGAAAACACTAGGCTTTCAAGAGTATTTAGACTAATACTCTGTCATAGAATTAATTTTGGGCAACTTGGACCATATTTCATATCCAAGTGATCTGTTTTTCGAAAACTTTCAACATATACAACAAGTTGGAAGCTTTTATATATATATTTGTCAAATAAAGAGGTGGTCTAAACAACTTATTGATTACTGAGCAAGATTCAGAAATGCAGTGGTTCTGTATATGTTGTCATCATCATCATCATAACGGGTAACAGTTACATAGAGGTTAATACATGCTGAGCAGTTTTCTAAACGCTTTAGGCAGATGAACTAAATCTACGTGAATAAAATCATTTGATCCTCACAAAAGCCCAAGGAGGTAGGTACCCATTTGCAGGCACATAATAGATACCTGTTAAGTAGTTGCCACAGTTTTATAGGTAGGAAGTACCAGAGCCAGATTTTGAACCCACCTAGTCTAGCACCAAATTTGTGTTATTACCCCTCTACTTCTTAAGACATTAAAAAGTATAAAAGATTACTGCCCAGTTGAGAAAAAATGTTTGCAGCAAATTGAAGGATACATAGTCTTAATGTACAAAGGCTTTTTTCAAATTAGTGAGAGATGAATAGCCCACTGGAAAAACATGTGAAGATCTTTAGCGCATTAATAACACAAAATAAAGCTAGAACTTTTTATTGTATGGTATTGATAGTGGTCAGTGCTTTTGAAATGTGTGTTTAGGAAAAACAGGTTAAAGAACAATTTGTATAATACCTTTTGTTTTTAAAGATTTATTTTTTACTTATTTCTCTCCCCTTCCCCCGCCCCCTCTTTATCTGCTCTTTGTGTTCTTTCACTGTGTGTTCTCTTGCGTCCATTTGCATTATCTGGCAGCACTGGGAAACTGTGTCTCTTTTTTGTTGCATCATCTTGCTGCATCAGCTCTCCGTGTGTGTGGCGTCACTCCCGGGTGGGCTGTACTTTTTTTTCGTGCCAGGTGGCTCTCCTTGCAGGGCGCATTCCTTTCGAGTGGGGCACCCCTACGCAGGGATGTCCCTGCGTGACATGGCACTCCACAGCACCGCACGTGGGCCAGCTTACCACACGAGTCAAGACGCCTTAGGGATCAAATCCTGGACCCTCCATATTGTAGATGGGCGCTCTATCAGTTGAGCCATGTCTGCTTCCCCTATAATACCTTTTTTATGAAATTTTTCTGTGTACACGTGGTGCCACACAACATAAAATTTCCTATTTTAACTACTTCTAACTATACAATTGGTTGGCATTAATTCACAATATTGTACTACCATCACCCACTTACGATTTTTTTTAATCATCTTTTTTTAAACATATATGTTGACACTCCTATACACTCACTACTCATTAAATTTGGAGTTTCCTGTATGAGCTGCCAAACAGGTATTTCACATTTTGAGGTAGTGCTGATGCCAGCCGAAGGTTCGGTTTTGCCCTTCTTTTGTATAGCAGTAATTATGTAATTTATTGAATGTTTTCTTACATTGCCTTTTTTTTTAAGTAAAAAGGACTGGGAAATATATAATATCATTAAATTGGCAAACCTTTAGCCTAAGTTTGAGGTCCATTGGTCTTTAGCTAGTTGACTTAATTGCAGTGGAAAAGAAAATTAGGAAATGTATTAAATACTTATCCACATCAAAAAGGTATAGCGATGAAGTAAAATCTTTTAAACTGAGAATTGGCATCCAGAATGCATTCCAGTGATCTGAATCTCAGGGGAGGTCCGTGGTCTTATGTTCAAACTGTTGATGAGGTAAATGCTTGCTATGCATTTCTTTATTATGAAAAGGGAAAAAAGAATTACATTTAACATTTTCCCTTATAACAGATGTTTTCTTAAGGATGAGAGTTGATAATACATTTTTTTTAAAGTTAGCAACATGCATGGGAAAAAATACTATGATTTAGGATTTTTCTTCTAGCTTTCAGGAAACAACTGTCATTCCACCCCCTCCCCCACCACTATTTTTATTTCTCACTTTTCTAAACATATTCAGGGATTCATATAAAAAAAAAAAAACCTTTCCCTCCTGTGGGCAATATCTGAACAAGTATACACTAGGTTGTCTTGTTTAGGTAAAATTAAATTTTACCTAAAATGGGCTTCAAGGTTTCCATAAAGTATTCCAAACCACGTGTAAAATTTTGTGTGGATCTGTGCATGCATTTTTTAATAGAAAGTATAGCTTTTATCAGGTTCTCAAAGGGGTCTGTAATGCAAGAAAGGTTCCTCCCTGGTAGACATGACTATTCAGTTACCTCAAGTCCCACCATCCCCTTGCCCTTCACATCCCCTAACTATGGTCTTTGTTGAATCGAGTTCTTGGGGAGAATAAGGTGAAGTGCTAAAACAGTGCCTTTCAGTTTTTCTTAATGGAGAAGATGAATACCACCTTTTGAGTGGAGGGATGGTGGTTTAACCTGAGGCTTATCACCTGCAGTGACCTGCCATGACCACCAAATGTTATAATCTTTGACTTATTTTTTAAGTGAAGGAAGGATTCATTCTATCACATAGTCTAATTGGTTGCACCTTCTACTCAGCCTTAAGAAGTTCCTCTTCTCCAGCCCTTCCCTGAGAGAGGACTTCAGGTAATACCTGCTCCTTGCAAAATTCATACCTCCTGATTCTGTCGGACTGTTTTGCTAAAAAGCCTGCACATTTCTTGGCCTAAGTGAAATTGGTGTGTCAAGTTCATGGTGTATTACCCCATGAAAAGCAGGTGCCTTTTGTAGTGGACAAGCCTTTAAATAAAGGTAGTAGTTCTGATTTTTTAGGTTCAACATACTCCTTTAGTTTTGTCCCATTCACCAGAACACTCTGTTTGTAAATAACCACATGGAGTTTGGGGATGAACCCAACAAAATTAAGAGGAACTGAGTCTGTGATATTGAATGAACTAATGGTGCAAGTTACCTAACCCTACCTTAAATATGTGAGCCAATAAATTGCCTATTCTGTTTTGAGATGGGTTTTCTACCACTTGCAACATAAACTTACAGTCCTCAAGATAAAATATCCAGGCCTTTCTGAAGGGTTGTAACACATGCAGCCAAAGACCTGATTTTTACAATGTTTATCTCACAGTATATAGTTCAGAGTGGTACCTTTATCTGCTGTCTTCATACAAGGGAAAAAATATTCTTTTAAATATTTTTATGAGCTGACATTAAAGGTAAAACCAAAATAATAGCAAATTAAATCCAGCAATATTAAAACCTATGCAATGTTAAGTTGGCATCCAAGATGGAACCTCCAGTAATTCAATATCTCACTGTTTTCTGGTTGTACCAAAGAACAGACAACCAGCAAATAATTTCACTTCTTAAAAAGAAAAAGCATTTCCACTTACAAAATGGGATGAGATGAGATTCCGATCTCATTAAAAATGTTTCTTCTGGAGCTACTAAAAAACTTGGGTTTGCAAAATAGTTGATAAAAAAAATAATCCTCTAGATTGTACAAGGAGGTACAGAGATCTTGGCTAAGACATTGTGTGTGATATTTTTCAGACTTGGTTTCTTTGCCCTTTGTACTTTTTAATCTGAAGATTTATCCTTTCCTGCTGCCTTTTTTGGCTTTCTTTCCACTTTCACAGGAGCAGGTTTAACTGACAACCTTGCTGATCTCTCGGGGTCCTCTTTCATGGGCTTCTCCTTAACCATCCCTTCAGGTGAGCTGACTTTCTTCTTAGGCATCTTTGCATCTGGGGGGGGCACAAGCTGGGTGCTGCAGGACACGGGGCGCAGAGAGCCTTCATAAAGCTGGGCTGCTGGCCGCTGCTGCCAGGATCACCACCTCGTTACCCGTTTTTATATAGGTTTTGTCCTGAGTTTTTGGTTTTGTTATTTGTGCTGTCTATATTTGTTGAAAATTTTGAGGTTAAAAAAACACAAAAAACACCTACCATAGCCACTGTTTTCCCAGAGTCCCCATGTTTAAAATTCCTTGGCTTCTCAAGCAAGTACCATGCAATGGTGTTAGGCCTCAAAACAAGGCTTTTCTGAATAACCAGAGATGGCATGAAGAAAACTTCAACGTGAGAGTTAGGCAAACTCATATTTATTACATCTGCAGAGGTAAGGAGCCAAGGCCAGTTCATAGTGACTCAGACCTGGCTCCCCGTGCTGCAGTTTCACTCTTGCTTAAATATCCAAGTTACTACTTAGTATTTGCTTTGATTATGCATTAGTTTTTATACATATGGATGAACACACATAGCTGGTTATATAATTGTATGATTAGCATGTTCAGGAAATCATGCTTGCACATACATTGCATGATCAAGAAAGGGGTGGATAACTCCACCCCTGGGTGGGAATTTTACTATGTTAATTAAGCAAGTTGAAGAGAGGACAGCAAGGGGCTACTTCTGTACAGGTCCGGCCAACTGGTTGAAGCTGGTTTTCATACTTCATCGCTTCAGCAGGATATTCTTGACCACCAAAAGCGGAATTTGGCCCAAAGAGAGGGTTCCATTTCATTACCTTCTGATTTACATACAATTATTTTCTTTGTATCCTAGCAACAGGGAGACAAACAAGTTACTTTAAGTATTCGGTCATCCTACATCCATCAATGGGTTGGTTTAAACAATGGGAACCTACTTGCTCATGGTTTCGAGGTGAAGAAAAGCCAAAATGAAGAAAGCATTTTCCCCAGAGACTGGCATTCTGGGGCTGGCTGTTGGTGACCCTTGGTCCTTAGTTTGTCATGTGGCAAGGTACATGGCAACATGTCTTGGCTCTCTAACTTCTCTCCAGGGTTCCTGTGATGTTCAGCTTTTGGCTGCTCCCTTTGACTCTCTTATGTCTGACTTTCATTTGCTTGTAAAGGCCTCCAGTAAAAGGATTAAGTCCCATCCTGATTCATTTGGGCCACACTTTAACTAGAGTAACCCCATCAAAAGGTCTTACTTAGAATGGGTTCATACTCAGTGGAATGCATTAAATATAAGAACATGATTTTTAGAGGTACAAAAAGCTCTAAACCACCACACTCTACCATCTAGGCCCCTCTAAGACATGTTATTTCTACATGCAAAATACATTCTTACCCTCACAGCATCCCAAAAGCCTTAAGTCATTTCAGAAACAGTGCAGTGTACAGACTCATCAAAATCAGTTATAGGTGTGGTCTGACCCACCAAGCCATAAAGTTGGGCATGCACAGCAGCACTCCATCATTAAACTGAAGTGGTATATAACATAGGGTTTGAGCAGGTCTTGAAGACGCAAGGTACAGGAGGAAACGGCCCAAATGCCCATGGCCCCCTCTCCTGCCATGTTACCCTCTCTTTCCTAGCCCCCAGCTGTGGCCTCTTAGAGAGTTCTTTATGATCGGTTGACTGAGGAAGAGGAAACTTGGGCCTGGTTTACAGGCAATTCTGCACAATATCCAGGTGCTATCTGAAAGTGGAGGTGAAGCACTACAGTCCCTTTCTGGGGTGAAGGTCGATCCTCCCGGTGGGCAGAACTTCAAGCAGTGCACCTGGTTGGTCATTTTACGTGGAAGGAGAAACGGCTGGAGATGGATTTGTATACAGATTCATAGGCTGTCACTAATGGTTTGACTAGATGGTCAGAGACAGGGAAGGAACATGATTGGAAAATTGGTGACAAAGAGGTTTGGGGAGAGGTATATGGATAGACCTTTCTGAATGGGCAAAGCCCATGAAGATATTTGTGTCCCACATGAATGCTCATCAGAAGGCGACTTAAGCAGAGGAAGATTTTAATAATCAAGTGGATAATTCTGTGGATACGAGCCAGCCTTTTTCTCCGACCACTTCTATCATTGCCCAAAAAGCTCATGAACAAAGTGGCCATGGTGGTAGAAATGGAGGTTACACATAGGCTTAACAATGTGGACTTCTATTCTCCAAGGGTTTGGCTATAGCCCCTGCTGGGTGCCCAGTCTGCCAGCAGCAGAGACCAACACTCAATCCCTTATATGGCACCATTCCCTGAGGTGATCAGACTGCTACCTGGTGGCAGGTTGATTACATTGAGCCACTTCTATCATGGAAGGGGCAACATTTTGTTCTAACTGAAATGGACACACTTGGTGTAGCAGTTTGATTTTACTGATGAATCCCAAAAAGAAATATTGGATTATATTTGTAAACTTGTCTTTTCCTCTGGGTATACTAGATTATATTGGATTCAATAATCAAGTAAACCTCTGTGCCAGTAGGGCATCAAGACCCAGCCCCTTGGTGGTGGGGGACTCAGATAAAAGAGATGGCAAAGGACAGAGTTGAGGGTTTTTGGTGTTGGAGTTTGATGCTGAAGTCCTAAGCTGGAGCCCTGGGAAGTAAGCACACAGAGGAAAGAGAAGCCAGCCCCAGGAAGAGAGGAGTTCTGAACCCAGGAAGAAGCAAGACCCCTGAAGAGAGAACCCAGGAAGTCTGAACCCTCACAGATGTCGGCAGCCATCTTGCTCCAACACGTGAAAATGGACTTTGGTGAGGGAAGTAACTTAGGCTTTATGGCCTGGTAGCTGTAAGCTCCTACCCCAAATAAATGCCCTTTATAAAAAACAACCAATTTCCAGTATTTTGCATCAGCACCCCTTTGGCTGACTAATACACCCCAGATCTGGGTTTGCCTTCCCTGCACTCAATGCTCTGCCACACTACCATCTGTGGACTTAGAAAATGCCTTATCCACGGTCATGTTATTCCACACAGCATTGCTTCTGATCAAGGAACCACTTCTTGGTAAATAAAGTGCAGGAATGAGCACATGTCCATGGAATTCACTGCTCTTACCATGTTTCCCATTGTAGCAGTTTGGTATGGTTATGAATTCCGAAAATGGATATTGGATTATATTTGTAATCTGATCTGTACCTGTGCATGATTAAGTTATGATTAGGGCCACATCATTAGGGCATTGAGTTCCTGTCCCTTGGTGGGTGGGAACTCACAGATAAAAGTCATGGCAAAGAACAGAGTTGAGGGTTCTTAATTTTGGGGTTTTGATGTTTGAGTTTGATGCTTAAATCTTAAGCTGGAGCTCCGGGGAGAGAGACAGAGCTGTTCACCTGATAGTCTACAGCTGACCTTGTGGAGAAACCAGAAGAGCTGAGCCCAGAGGAACCCAGGAAGCCTGAACCCTCACAGATGTCAGCAGACATCTTGCTCCCACACATGAAAATAGACTTTGGTGAGGAAAGTAACTTATGCTTTATGGCCTGGTATCTGTAAGCTCCTCACCCAAATAAATACCCTTTATAAAAACCAACCAATTTCCATATTTTGCATCAGCACCCTTCGGCTGACTAATATACCCATCATCCTGAAGCAACTGGATTGATAGAATTGTGGAATGGCCTTTTGAAGACCTAATTATTGTGCCAACTAGGTAGCAATAGCTTGCAGGTCTGGGGCAGTGTGCTCCAGGAGGCTATGTATGCTCTAAATCAGCATCACCTATTTCTCCCATAGTCAGGATACATGGGCCCAACAATCAAGGGATAGAAGTGGGAGTGGCACCACTCACTATTATCCTTAGTGATCCACTAAGAAAGTTTTTGCTTCCTATCCCTGGAGCCTTAAGTTCTGCTGCTCTTTAGGTCTTAGGAGTGCTTCCACCAGGAGATTCCATTGAGCTGGAAGTTAAGTGCCTCCTGGCTCCTTTGGGCCCCTCATGCCTCAGAATCAACAGGAAAAGAAGAGAATTACTGTACTGGCTGGGGTGATTGATCCTGACTATCAAGGGGAAATAGGACTGTAACTACACAATGGATGTAAACAAGAATTTGCCTGGAATACAGGAGATCCCCTAGGGTGGAAAACTGCAAAAACCCAATCCAGGCAGGACTACCAATGGCCCAGAAACTTCAGGAATGAAGGTTTGGGTCACTTCACCAGGCAAAGAACCATGGCCAGCTGAGGTGCTTGCTGAGGGTAACCAGAATATGGAATGGGTGGTGGAAGAAGGTAATTATAAATCTGAGCTACCACCATGTCACCAGTTACAGAAACAATGACTATTCCTTGTTAAGTGTGTTTGTATATATACGTAAAACAAATATCTTTGTTTTCTTCCCTATCTTCCCTCTTATTATATGACATAAGGTTATATTAACTTCAGGTTGTAGTATTTAAGATATAGGATATCAAATATAAGTGTGAATATTACCTAAGGACTTGTACCATATTCTGGGGAGAGTTAGTGAATTTCCAGTTGTATACAGGACAGTTGAATATTGTTAGGCAAAAATGACTTGTTTTTATTTAGAGATTAAGTATGGATTAAGGAGATGTGTATGGATGCCTAATTGACAAGGGATGGACTGCGAAGGTTAAGTTCATGTGTCAGTTTGTCCAGGTTATGGTGCCAGCTGCTTGGTCAAGCAAGCATTGGCCTGATTGCTGCTGTGAGGATATTTTGTGGATTTACATAATCAGTAAATTGATTGCATCTATAGCTGCTTACATTACAATCAACTGAGGAGATTGCCTTCAATAATTAGAGAAATTTCATCCAATCAGTTGAAAGCCTTGAAAGGACAAGTGATGATTTCAGAAGTCAGAAGGGAGAATTTCCAAGCCTACTGCAGCAGTCAGGTTCTCCTGGGGAATTCATCAAGAACCTTCACTGGATGGGAAACGGACTTGGCCCAGTGGTTAGGACATCCGTCTACCACATGGGAGGTCCGTGGTTCAAACCCCAGGCCTCCACCATGTGGATCTGGTCCCTGTGCAGTGCTGATGTGCGCAAGGGGTGTCCCCCGCGTAGGGGAGCCCCACGCGCAAGGAGTGCGCCCGTAAGGAGAGCTGCCCAGCACGAAAGAGAGTGCAGCCTGCCCAGGAATGGCGCCGCCCACACTTCCCGTGCCGCTGACGACAACAGAAGGGACAAAGAAACAAGATGCAGCAAATAGACACAGAGAACAGACAACCGGGGGAGGGCGGGAATTAAATAAATAAATAAATCTTTAAAAAAAAAAAAAAAGGGAACCTTCCCTGGAGTGCCCAGCTTGCAGCCTACCATACAGAATTTGGACTTGCCCATCCCCACAGCCACGTGAGCATCCCCACAGCCATGTGAGCCTTTGGTTCTTTTTTATATATTCTACTACAGTTCTCAAGTGAAACGCCCATATTTTCTGTTTTCTTGAACATATTCATCACCGTTAAAGTCAGTATAACTCCAATAAAAAGACTTTTCTGGGGATATGTTTCTTTTGTCTTTCATCTCTTGGCTTTTGATCATTTATTTTTTTCTCTTGGAATGCTTGGTAATTTTTGATTGAATGCTGGAACATATTTTGAGAAAAGTAAAGATAATTTGACGTCCTGAATATGTTCTCTTTCTCCAGAGAAGATTTACTTTTACTTCTGTCAATCAGGTAAAGGAATGTCCCCTCAGTCCAGTCTGATGCCTTTAATCCAGTCTGGGATTGAGCTGATAAATGAAGCTGTGAGTCAGTCTTTATGAAAGCTGCTTTATTTTTATTTGCTCTTGCTCCTAGGGTGTAACCCTTAGGAGTTCCAGCTAAAAGTCTAGGGTGTTTCCCACTTCCTCCTTAATGGACTCTGAATCCCAGTTTTTGTCTCACCTCCATAGTGAAGGTCTCTTGCTGAACTCTGCTCAACTTCTCAGCTTCCTAGCTGCCACTTTGGCCTGTAAGCCACTCATTAGCTTACAAATTGGTAAATACCTCTACAGGAAAACTCTACTAAAACCTCAGTAAAGGAGATGTTTTTAGTTTGTGTGTGTGTGTGTTTTTTTAAGGCATAAATTCCCAAGTATGAGAAGAGCAGATTAGGGAAAAAAGAAATAGCATTTTGGTAATTGGAAAACAGATAGAGGACTGATAGGACTTGGCAGATATTTAAAAGTCTAATCATAAAACCAGCAGTAGGGAAAAGTGGGAGCCATCTAAATTCTTTAAAAGAATGGCTAAGAGTCCAAGTACCCTAGAAATAGAGAAAAGGAGGGAAGTTCTAAAAAGAATTGATTGTTGTCTGAAATGCATTTGGATCCCTAGGTTCCTTCCTTTATTCACACTGCTGTACAACCCAGTAACCCATTCTACAACTAGCTTAGAGGTTTAGACTCTGGAGAGGATGAAAAAGGGTCACTAGGATAGGGATACATTAAGATACAATTGAGAGTCAGGGTACTGTACTGAAAAAAAGGAATTACATGGATGAGTGCATACCAAATGCTGGGATCTTCAAGCCCTCATCATCCCTCTTAGCAGGAAAAAATTGAGGGGTCTTCTAGAGTATCTGACTAACCTAACCCAAGAGGAAAGATCTAAAGATGCTGAAGTTGAAGGTTTTCCAATAAATGGAAAATAGGGAAAATATACGAAAATAGGAATAATCTGTAAGGTCAATATATGAATAATAATGAGTTTCAGAAAAGAAAACAGTAAAGAGAGGGGAGGAATTCATCAACAAAAGAATTCAGAATTTTCCAGAATGGAAAAATACGAGTTTCCAGATTCAAAGGTCTCAGCACAATGGATGAAAACAGATCATATCCAAGGCATATTATTTGTAATGTTTCAGAACAACAAGGACAAAGAGAAGATACAGCAGACAAGGGATCAGGAATCAGAATGTCTTCAGGCTTCTCAACAGCAACTCTGAAAGCTAGAAAGCAACGGAACTGTGTCTGCAGAAGAAAATTTATTCCAACCTATTCCCAGTCAAGCATGAGGATAGAAGAAAGACATTTTCAAAATATTTACTTCCTGATTTTCCTCTTTTGAGCTACTGGAGGATGCACTTTTCTGATCCAACATGGGGAAGAGATAAAGGGACTTTTCCAAGAAGATTGGTGAAAGGAGATCCCAGGATTATATTTGTGCACCAGTTAGAGGCCAACCAGTTCAGATTGGAGTATTGTGACTTAAGAGAGCTGTCATCAATAAGATGCTCAGACCATTTTACTACCTGAGGAACAGAATGACCTCATGAGCCTGGCCCACATTCTCATCTGTACTTGACTTGCCTTACCTGTATCCTGATGAAATTCCCGCTCTCCCCTCCCTGGCCTGCTGGAAGTGTTTGGCTATGTGCATATTATATATTATAAAATAAACAATTTGAATGGGACCTCACATATATATTTTTAATGTAATATTATTACAAAGTCAATAAAAAATAAATAAACATTATACATTATATATTATATATATAGCATGTGTTATAGTTAGATCATCTTTGCTTCCTCCATCCTTAGAATGTATTTCTATCTATTGAAATTATTTGCAAGTTTCAGAAAGCTAACTAAAACTAAGTAAAAGGGGATGCATTGGTTGATTTAACTAATAAGGACGGGTGGAACTGACTGCAGGGTCGACTAAATCCAGGTATTCAATGTCATAAGTGTTTTTTTCATCTCCCCCCAACCCCCACCCTTTCTGGCCTTATTCTCTCCTCCTACAGGGAAGTCTTCTCTGTACAACAGGAACCAACGTCACTGGCAGCTCCAGATTTACATCATCCTAATTTAGCAGTCTAAGAGGAAAGCCGTGTGGCAGTTTGAGATTATTTATGAATTCCCATAAGATATTATGTTTGTAAGCTGGCTTGTTCCTCTGAGCATGATACCCTTTGATTATATTAAATTCAAAGATTTTATATTTACTTGATTAAATCAAGATTAGGGCTCTGATTTGACTATGTCATTAGGGGGACTCAGGGTTGAGTCCCCAGCCCCTTGGTAAGCTATATACCACATACAGTCAATTAAGGAGACAGAAATAGAAATACACAGAGGAAGAAAGATCCATAGACATGGCAGAGGAGAGAACTTTGATCCTGCCACCCTAGGAGAGAGATGAGCCATTCACCTAATAGTTTACAGCTGACCTTGTGAAGAGAACAGAGCAGCTGAGCCAGGAAAAAACTGGCCCCACATGGCCCTAAAAGAAAGACAAAGGCTGCCATCGTGCTTCAATATGTGGCAAATGACTTTGAGTGAGAAATCAACCTTGAGGTGAACTCTTTAGGGCCTTATAACTGTAAGCTTTTACCCCCAAATAAATACCTCAAATAAAAGCCAATAGATTTCTGGTACTTTACATCAGTGCCCCTTTTGGCTGACACAGACTTTGGAACCAGGAGAAGTAGGGTCATGCTTTTGCAATTACCAAAAATGTTGGAACTGTTTTATAAATGGGTAAGGGGTATTTTTTGGAGGAATTGTGAGATGCTTGATAGAAATGACTTAGATTGCTTTGAAGAGACTGTTGGTAGGAATATGGATGCTAAAGAGACTTTTGATAAGGCCTTAGAAGGAAATGATACAGCTATTATTGGAAACTGGAGAAAAGGCAATCCATGTTCTAAAATTGCAGAGAACTTAGCAAAAGTTATAAAGAGTTCCATGTAAGACTCCTGATGTTATATGGAAGGAAGAATTTGAAAATTACAGATTTGGACATTTAGCCAAAAAGACTTCCAAACTAAATGTGGACAGTGCAGCTTAACCTCTCCTTACAGCTTATAGCAAAATTTTAGAGGAAAGAGATGAGCTGATAGCAGAATTCTTGGGCACAAAGCAAGCCGAAACTGATCCCGGAAATTCCAAGCCTCCAGAAATCAAGCCCCCGGATGATAGTGCCCCATTTGAGGAATTAACTAAACTTGGACCTTGTAAATCAGGATTGAAAATGCAATTATCTAGACAAGACTTGTAGAAAGTCTTATTATGTGATGACCTGCTTCCTGCATGCTAAACCAACAAGCTTTTTGCAAGAGCTGAATGAACAAAACCACTGCCAGCCTGGAATAAAAGGGACATGGAGGGGAAAGACGGAAGGGAAAACAGCTTTAGGAGGAAAACCATGGAAGCTGAGGTCTGGAATTAAGATATCACCTTGGGCCAGGAAGGACCTCACCCACGTGTAAAAAGAGGGTGAGTTTACCCCAGCATTTGAAAAGGGTGGATGTTCAAGCCCACTGTTCAGGGGAAAACTTGCTGCTCCATGCTACAGAGGGTGGGGCACATTCCCTAAGGGTTGGGGAGAGTGAAGTCAACACCCCAGGGCTCTGAGAGGGGTGGGCCTGTCCCACAAAGATTAGGGAAGGCCAGGTCACCAACTCACTGTTCTGAGAGGGTTGGGCCTGTTTGTCAGAGATTAGGGAAAATGTTGCAACCACCTCACCGTACGAAGTGGGTTGAGACTATACATCAGAGACTGGGGAAAGTGTGGCCATCACCCCAATGTTCTTGGAGGGTGAGGTCTGGATCTTGGTCACCACTCAGATGCTTGATGAGGGTAGAACCAAGAAAATGGCTGTTGGGCAAGCCCATGGAAAGGGTGGGTCCACATGAGGCCCCAGGGAGAAGAAACCATCATCTTGAGAATGACTCTCTGACTTTGAAATCTAATGATGTATGCCCTGCAGGATTTCAGGATTGTTGGGGACCAGTGACTCATATTTCCCTCCCAAACTATCCTTATGGTAATGCAAATGTCTGTCCCTTTATATATTGGAAACAGATAAATTCTAAGTTTCTCAAGTTTACAGCCAGAGAGATCTTTGCCCCAAGACAAACTGTATTTCTATAAACTGATTGAAATGTAATTTTGTATTTAACATTGCTAACTGAAAGGATTTAGGTTGTTTGAATCTCGTATTGTCTTTTTTTGGAATTCAGAGGGTGGACTGTGGCAGTTTGAGATTATTTATGCCATTATAGCAACATATATAAATTCCAAAGAAGCATTCTGATTGATCTGGTTTGGATCACATGTTCAATCCTTGGACTAAGAGCTATGGCCAGGGGTTTGGAATACTGTGATTGGCCAAGCCTAGATCATGTACTTGTGGTCTGGATGGTACAGTTAGCAGTTAACTGGATTGGAGTAAGAGTTCCCCAGAGTAAGATGGGTTGGTGCTTCTACCAGAAAGGGAAAAAGAAGTTGGACAAGGAAAAATAACTTTCCATTGTACCTTTATCTTTCCTCTCACTAATACGCTACTTAAAGCAATTTACAGATTCACCAAAATCCCAATCAAAATTACAACAACCTTCTTTGCAGAAATGGAAAAGTCAATCAGACTGATATGGCAAATAGGCAAAACTATTTTGAAAAAGAAGAAAGAGACTGACACTTCCCAATCTTAAAACTTATTACAAAGCTACAGTAACCAAAAACAGCATGTTACTGGTGCAAGGAAAGGCATATAGACCAATAGGCTCAAATCAAGAGTTCAGAAATCAACCCTCACACTTATGACCAACTTAGTTTTGACAAGCGGCAAAGACCAGCCAATTGAGAAAGAACAGTCTCTTAAACAAACAGTACTGGGAAAACCGGATCTCCATTTGCAAATGAATGAAGATGGACTGCTACCTCACACCATATACAAAATTCAACTCAAAATAAATCAAAGACCTAAATAAATGATCTAGAAGGATATAATTCCTAGTAGAAAACATAAGGAAGCATCTTCAGGACCTTGAATTAGGCAATGATTTCTTAGACTTTATACCCAAAGCACAAGCAACAAAAGAAAAAAGTGATAGATAGGACCTCATGGAAATTTAAAACTTTGGTGCCTCAAAGGACTTTATCACGATAGTAAAATGACAACCTATATAATTGAGAAAATATTTGGAAACCACATATCCAGTAAGGGTTTAATATTGAGAAAATAAAAAGAAACCATTCAATTCAACAACAAACAACCCAATTAAAAAGGGGGCAAAAGACTTGTATAGACATTTTTTTCAAAGAAGATATACAAATTGCCAAATAGTATATGAAAAAATGCTCAAAAGCAATAGCCTTTAGGATATTTTTCTTCCCTTCCCCCTCCTTTGCCCTGCTGTTTTTGCTGTTCTGTCCATTTGCTGTGTGATCTTCTGTATCTATTTCTCTTTTTGTCTTCTCATCTTTCTCCTCTAGGATTCACCAGGATTTGATCCTAGGGAACTCTGATGTGGAGAGAGGTTCCCTGTCTGCAGGGAACAACTGAGAGGTTGTGCCACCTCAGTTCCTGGTCTCTGCTGCTGCTGCGCTTCACCTTGACTCACCCCTTCATCTCTTTTGTTGCATCATCATCTTGCTGCGTCACTCACTTGTGCAGACACTGGCTCACTGCACCGGCACTAGGCTTGCTGCACAGGCACTTCACATGGGCACCCACATGGGCACTCAGCTCACTGCGTGGGCACTTGGCTCACTGCGGGCACTGGCTTGTCAGGCAGGCATGCTTTCTCTTCTTTTTCAGGATCAAAATCTGCGTCCTCCCATATGGTAGGCAGAGGCCTTATCACTGAGCCACATCTGCTTTCCAGCAATAGCCTTTAGAGAAATGCAAATCCAAACCACAGTGAGATACCATTTCATACCCATTAGAAATAAAAAATGAAATATTACAAGAGAAGACGTAGAGAAATAGGAACACTCATTCAGTGTTGGTGGGAATGTAAAATGGTGTAGCCCTTGTGCAAAACAGTTTAATAGTTCCTCAGAAAGTTATGTATAGAGTTACCTCATGGCCCAGCAATCATACTATAAGGTATATACCCCCAAAGAATTGAAAGCAGGGTCTCAAAGAGATATTTGTACACCAATGTTCATAGTGGCATTATTCATAACTGTCAAGAGATGGAAGCAACACAAGTGTCCATCAATCTATGAATGGATAAGCAAAATGTGGTATATACACACAATGGAATATTATTCAGCCATAATGAAGTAATCACTATATTTGTAAATCTCTAATAAAAAAACTTCTCTAATAAAAAAATGCTTTAAATACAACAGGAGAATGAGGGGTGTTAATACAGTCACCCCACTTACCCTGGCCAGCTGACAGGGAGGTGAAGAGGGTCAACCACCACACCAGGGAGCCAAGAGCACCTACATCTGCAAGCAGGAGAATTACATCCATCATCCATGTGGAATCTAAGCCCCCTCTTGATGTAGAGGGAGACTGGACATAACCATCCCAGGGTCCACAGGATGGAGGAATAGAGTATGGATTAGAATGGACTTACTGGTGTTCTGCTGGGAAACTATTGTGATTAGTAAGGGAAGAAATTGTAGTAGTGATGTGGAGAGGGTGGCCATGGTAGCTGCTGATGGTAGGGAGACGGAAGAAGAGATATGGTGTGGGGGCATTTTCAGGATTTGGAGTTGTCCTGGGTGGTGCTGCAGGGACGGATGGGTGATGTTGTGTGTGCTGCCATGGCCCACTGGGTGGACTGGGGGAGAGTGTGGACTACAATGTGGACCACTGTCCATGTGGTGCAGCGGTGCTCCAGAATGTATTTGCCAGGTGCAGTGGATGTGCCACCATGATGAAAGAGGTTGTTGATGTGAGAGGGGTGGGGGGTATATGGGGACCTCATATTTTTTGAATGTGACATTTAAAAGAAAATAAAGAAGAAAAAATAGAACAAAAGAAAAAAAATATAGTCTCCCCAACATAAATTACTTTTCTCTAGATTTCAAAAAAATTTTGGTCAAGTAATTTGGGTATTGAGGTCTTCCTCATTTCCTTAATACTCCCCTGCCTTTAAGAAAGAAGCTGCTTATTTTTTGTAGTATTCTTGGTTGACTATAGAGGGCAGAAAATCACTAAAATTTAAACAAATTACCCATGTAGCAATTTCTACTATCTTGTCTGCTCTCCATTTCCAGGACTTCAGAAAATGGAGATAATTAGATTTACTTTGGAGTTTGAGATATTGGAGAATCTTTCATTTTTTTCGGAGATTGAATTTAATCTCATGTAGACCTCACTTTCATTGTTAAACATCTAAAGGTTATCCAACTTACCAGAAGATTCTAAGTTTATCAATGTGTCCTACTAAGCTGTCAAATTCACACTTTGGCAGTCTGTAAAGCAACAGAATTTCTGCTTGATATAGAATAGCAATTACATGGCCCACCTTTAATATCAGTTTCTAACAAAAAAGTAAACAATAGTGGATATTGATGAACTTCAGTTATTACAGTTTTTTTGGATTAATTGCTTTATTTTTTAAAATGCAGTAAGACTATTCTAATAACACTGAGGAAAACAGATTAGAAAATTAGAAGCTATAGTGGCATAAAACAATGAAATTTGTAGCAGAACTAAATAAAATTCCATCTTGGGTTAATAATACAAATTCCCCAATCTCCTTTCAAATTCACTATATTTAATTAATTATAAAAGAGGTTTCAAAATAAAAAGGGATTAGCTATCTTAATATATCAGTGCTTTCTTGTGGCATAATAGATTATAATAAAATGAGCACATCTTTTTATGTTAATACCAACTAATCAGATGTAATTGGTATAATTACTACTTTGCTATTTTCTCCAAGTATTCATTATTGCTGAATACATAATAACAGCACAGGATATAATTTATTTTTGGCAATATGTCCATTGCAGACCCAGCATTTTCAATACATGTTTCATTTTACAGAATTCATATGTGTCATAAAAAATGCAAGCAACTCCTTGTACTTCAGAATTAAAAACTCGATAATTTCAGTGAGCAAATAAAGGCAATTTTTTTCTAAAATTGCGTCTATTAATCTTGTTGAGGGAAGATATTTTGAAAAACAAGACATCATAAAGACAAAAACGTGACACAGGCTATCAGTATATGGATGGCCATTCTCTTTCACCCTTCTCTCCTACCCCTTCCTTCCTCTCAAAAGGTATCAGACTAATCATCTCAGTCATCTTCTAAGCAACGTATTTTGTGCAAGCACTTTGATATTGTAGACACTTTGAGACAGCCATTCTAACAATGCTGATCACTTTACTGCCAGTTTTACAATGTCAATATTTTGTGGCCTGTTTTCCTTCCATTGTTTTAAATTTCTGAACTTTTATAGGGTTCTTTTAAGCTAAAGAAGAATAACGTGTGTATTGGCCAAAGGGGTGCTGATGCAAAATACCAGAAATTAGTTGGTTTTGATAAAGGGTATGTATTTGGGGTAGGAGCTTACAGATACCAGGTCAATAAGCAAAAGTTACTTCCCTCACCAAAGTCTATTTTCAGGTGTTGGAACAAGATGTCTGCCAATGTCTGCAGGGGCTCAGGCTTCCTGGGTTCCTCCCTTCCAGGGTCTTGCTTCTCTCTGGGTTCAAGTTTCCTTTCTTCCCAGGGCTTGCTTCTCTTTCCTCTGTGTGCTTACTTCATGGGGCTCCAGCTTAAGACTTCAGCATCAAACTCCAATATCCAAACTCCAACAGTAAGAATCCTCAACTCTGTCCTTTGCCATGCCTTTTATCGTGAGTCCCCACCCCTCTCGACACCCTCATGATGTGGCCCAATCAAAGCCCCAATCATAACTTAATCACGCCCAGGTACAGACCGGATCACAAACATAATCCAATATCTATTTTTGAAATTCATAACCATATCACACTGCTACAAGGTGCTTAGCTGAAAGCCTTCTGGTTGTGCTATGGCTGGTAATTTTTAAATAATGGTGCTAAGAGCAAGTATATAAAATAAGATGTTTTGAGAATTGCACACACAAAAAATCAAATGGTGTCACAATTTCTTTGTGACCCAAAACAACAATCTATAAAAATTCCAGGTTTATATAGCCTCTGGGGGGGCACCTGTACCCTCAGCAGTATTAAAACTCCATTAGCAGCGATGTCCTCCATTAGTCAAAGATATAACCTGGTAAGATGTGATTGCCACAAACTCATTCTTCACTTTGGACTGGTATTCATTGTTTATGCTTAGCTGTTCATAGTTACTACTCTCTTCACAAGTTGAACTGATGTGCATTCCTGTATTAGTCTGCCAAAGGGGTGCTGATGCAAAGTACCAGAAATCTGTTGGCTTTTATAAAGGGGATTTATTTGGGGTAGAAGCTTACAGCTACCAGGCCTAAAGAGTCCAACTCAAGGTACCATAAGAGGGACTTCCTCTCCCAAAGTCAGCTGCCACATGTTGAAGCAAGACAGCTGTTGATCTCTGTGAGGGCGCAGCCTTCCTCTCTCTCAGCCACAGCCTGGCATAGGGCTTGTTTCTTTCTGGGCTCAACTGCAAACTATCGGGAGAATGGCTCATCTCTCTTCCTGGGGCCGCAGGATCTACATTCTCTCTTCTGCTGTGCCTATGGAGCTCTCTCTCTCTCCTGTGTGCCTTCTTCTGTGAGTGCCCGTTTATATTAGCCCACCAACGGGGCGGGAACTCAGCTCTAAGCCATGGCCTACTGACGGGGTCAAATCAAAGTCCTCACTCTAACAGGTAATTTAATCAAGGCTTGTCAGCTGACTCTAATACAGTCAAAGGGTATCACATCGAGAGGAAGAGACCAGGTTACAAACATAATCCTTTTTTTGGAATTAATAAGTAATGTCAAATTGCTACACCGAGGCTCAGTATTGGGCCATCTAACCTGAGCCATCCTTTCTCATAAGTGTCAGATACCACCAATAAACTGGATGACGCACTAATCTACCTATTTCTTTGCTCTCTCTCCAGTTTATTACAGCTGACAGCTCTACGTGGGTATTCTGCAATATTCTGTCTCAACTTGTCCTTAACTCCTCCCTAATCCAATTGGTCACCAAATCCTACTGATTTACCTTGGAAATTTCACACCAACCCTTATCTCTATGTTCACTGCCAGTCATGAATTCAGGCCTTCCCTGTCTCTGAGTGATAGAAGTTGCCTCTTGTTCTCTTTGTAACCTTTGTTTCCCCATTAGTTCACTTTCCAAGTTGCTACCAAAGTAATCTTCCCCCTAAATTAATCTAATAAGGCCACTCCTTTGTTTAAAAACCTTTATTGGGAGTGAAGAGTAATTTGGAAGAGGACTTAGAGCAAAGGGCTGAGCCAGACCTCCGAGGAGACTGCTGGTATAGTCCAGGATCCAGTTGTCATAGGACCAGACATCTTCTTTCCATTCACCTGAGCACCATGAGCATACTATCACCATCAAAAGATGAGAAAGAGAAGCAGCTTGGAGAATCTTTCCAGAGGTATCAAAAAAGACTGGAAGAAGAGCAGCCACGCTTCAGGTTGTACAACAAGCAGCATCAGTGAGTTCCCTACACCTGATGAACTTCACTGCCAAAGGCATCTTCTTGGGAAATGTATGGTGTTGATCAAAGTTGAAACCAACAATCCAGGTATAATCCCGGTTTTAAATTAAAACTACACCAATGTTTCATTGAAACGAGAGAAAAGAAGTTCCTTTTATGAACAAAATAAAGTAGGAGCTGTGCAATGTTGCTCCAGAAGAAAAGAACTCTTCCTTACCTAACCGGGAAAGTATGCCAGTTAGGCATCCTTTTGGGTCCAGAACCAAAGCCAGAGTTTCTGTGAATGGTGATTGTAAAGTTGCGTCTCTTCTGACGAAGTCACAAAGCATTTCTATCAAGGACATGGTGAGAAAACTGAAATCTAATATAAGGGAGCTGCTTCCGTATTTTTTTCCTGGGTATCAGCTACCATCAGAATTTGACCACACATCTCTGGAGGAACTTGTAGCAAGTTCTCAGCTGGAGCAGTGCCTAGGTCAGACTTCTCAAAATTAAAACCAGAAAAGGGATTTCCTTTCAAAGACTGCTAGTAAGAAAAGTGGAAGTTTCCTTTAAAAACTATTTACCTTTTTTGGGATTTATGCTATAATAAAGGCTCTTCTTAGTCTAAAAATTTTTTTCCTTTCTGTTGTTATTATAAAGTTGTCCTGTTTAGCAGTAAGAAAATTTTATAATTTATAAATGGAGACTGATTGACAATTTACATATTTCCCAATCCTATTTCCTAACTCTTTTATGTTCCTAGTAACATAAAAGCAGCTCCCTTGTAAACAGAGGAGCAGAGAGAACAAATCTTAAAGGAACAGGAGCAGAGAGAGAACAGAGGAAGGGAAAGAGCATGGAATAAACTCAATATACATAAAGTCCCTGCGGCTCCATGTGCCTTTTTTTTTTTTTTTTGCTAACGGCCCTGACTCCCCCCTCTGACTGAGGGGCTTGGAACTGACACCCCACCGCCAACACCTTGCATTATGGTGAAATAGTTGTTACAAACTGTGAAAGAGCATCATGAAACCATTACTACTGAGTGGGTGTAGCTCAGTGGTTTGAGCACCTGCTTCCCACGTACAAGGTCCTGAGTTCAATCCCTAGTACCTCCTTAAAAAATAATTACTACTAACTATAGCCAAAATCTTGCATTTGGTGTATCGCCCCCCCCGCCCCAATCTGCTCAGTTATTGACACCCTGTATTAGTATTATATACTTGTTATAATTTACGAGAGAATGTTCTCATATTTGTTTGGTTAACCACAGTTCGACTTTTACCTTAGGATTCATTGTGTTATAAAGTCCCATGCTTTGTATGATCTATTCAAAGTGTACACTCAGTGGCTGTCATATTCATCACAAAGTTGTGCTGTCATCACCGCAGTGAACTTTAGAATGTTTTCATTACGCCAAAAGGAAAAATCCCATACCCCCTTATACCCTCCTAATGTTGTCCTTTAGAACTGATGTACCTTCTTTGCCATTGCTGCAAAAATACTGCAATATTAGTGTTAACTATATCCATAAGTTATATTAGTTGTAATTTTCCTGTGTATCACCATATTCTTAACTTTTTAAAAGAAGAGCATTCTTATACTATTAACCACAATCTTCATCTATCACCAAAATCACTGTTATACAGTGCCTATGTTATTCTCTAACTTCCTTTCAATTGAAATATTACATCCACAGACTACCCCTTTCTGCCCCAATCACATTTATAAATCAGCAGTGTTAGTTATATTATGATGTATTACCATCAACTCTATTAATTTCCACACATTTACAATAAATCTTATTAAAAATTGTACATACATTAAGCATCAGCACACATTCTCAACCCACATTCTATTTCCTAGTAACCTATACTCTAGAGTTTACCTCCATGAATTCACTTATTGTTTTAGTTTATATTAATAACACCATACAATATTTGTCCTTTTGTGTCTGGCTTAGTTCACTCAACATAATGTCCTCAAGGTTCATCCATGTTGTCATGCATCCCGATTTCATTTCTTCGTAACAGCTAAATAGTATTCCATTGTGTGTGTATACTAAATTTTGTTTATCCATCCATTGGTTGATAGACACTTGGTTGTTCCCATATTTTAGCAATTGTGAATAATGCTGCTGTAAATATTGGTGTGCAAATGTCTGTGTCCTTGCTTTCAGTTCTTCTGAATATATTCCTAGTAACAGTATTGCTGGATCATATGGTAGTTCTAAAGTAATTTCTTGAGGAACCACCAAACTGACTTCCACAAAGGCTGCACCAGTCTACATTTCCATCAACAGTGAAGTGTTCCTAGTTCTCTACATCTCTCCAGCACTTGTAGTTTTCTGTTTTTTAAAAATAATAGCCATTTTATAAGGTGTGAAATGATATCTCAGTGTAGTTTTGATCTGCATTTCCCTAATAGCAATGGTGTTGAGCATTTTTTCACGTACTTTTTTGGCCATTTGTATTTCCTCTTTGGAGAAATGTCTACTCAAGTCTTTTGCCCATTTTTAAATTGTGTTGCTTCTCTTTTAAGTGTTGTTGTATAATCTCTTTATATAACAAGAATATCAAACCCTTATTAGATATGTGGTTTCCAAATATTTTCTCCCAGTCAGTAGACTGCTTTTTTCACCTTCTTGGCAAAGTCCTTTGATGCACAAAATTGTTACGTTTGAGTAGGTCCATTTATCTGTTTTTTCTTTCATTGCTTGTGCTTTGGGGGCAAGGCTTAAGAAACTACCACATACCACAAGATCTTTTTTTTTTTTAACCACAAGATCTTGAAGATGTTTCCCTACATTTTCTTCTAGGAGCATTATGGTTGTAGCTTTTATATTTAATTTGTTTAAAAAAATTTTTTTTTATCCATTTTGAACTAATTTTTGTATAAGGTGTGAGATAGGGGCCCTCCTTTCTTTTGGATATGAATACCTGGTTCTCCCAGCATCGTTTGTTGAATAGACTGTTCTGGGTCAGCTGGGCAGGATTGAAAGCCTTGTCAAAAATCCCTTTACCATAAATTTGAGGATCTATTTCTGAACACTCAATTCTATTCTCTTGGTCAAAATATCTGTCTTTATGCCAGTATCATGCTGTTTTAACCACTGTAGCTAAATAATATGCTTTAAAGTCAGAAATGAGAGTCCTCCAACTTCATTATTCTTTTTATTTATTTTTTTAATTTTATTTTATTCATTATCTCTTTTTAAAGTTAATAGATCACACAAAATGTTACATTAAAAAACATGAGGTTCCCATATACCCCACTCCCCACATCCACACCCATCTTTTTTTTATTTGTTTTTTTTTCCAAATTCTACTCAATTTATTCACTTTTTAAAAAATATTACATTCAAAAAACATGAGGTCCCCATTCACCCCCACCACTCCCCCCACAGTAACACTCTCCCCCATCATCATGACACCTCCATTGCATCTGGTGAGTACATCTCTGGGCATCGCTGTACCCCATGGCCTGTGGTCCACACCATAGCCCACACTCTCCCACATTCCATCCAGTGGGCCATGGGAGGACATACAATGTCTGGCAATTGTCCCTGGAGCACCACCCAGGACAACTCCAAGTCCTGAAAACGCCCCCACATCTCATCTCTTCCTCCCATTCCCTGCACCCAGCAGCCACCATGGCCACTTTTTCCACACCAATGCCACATTTTCTCGATTATTAACCACAATAGTTCATGAATAGGATATCATTAAGTCCACTCTAATCCTTACTGTATTCCTCCTTCCTGTGGCCCTTGGCTTGGTTGTGTCCATTCCACATCTATGTCAAGAGGGGGTTTAGATTCCACATAGATATTGGATGCAATCCTCCTGCTTTCAGTTGTAGGCACTCTAGGCTCCATGGTGCGGTGGTTGACATTCTTCGACTCCATGTTAGCTGAGTGGGGTAAGTTCAATAATCAGAGTGTAGGAGCTGAAGTCTCTTGAGGCTCAGGGCCTGGCCATTGCATTGTCAGTCCAGAGATTCAAATCCCCTAGATATATCTTAAACTCCAGCACCAACTACAATTCCAGTAAAGCAGCATGAAAGGCTTGTGAAAAGAGATCCCATCTGAGTCCAGCTCCATCACGCAGAAACACCACCTCCAAAGAAGGGCCAACTGACATGGCAGTGAACCCCATCTGCCATGACCATAGAACCTGTGGGTCTCTTTAGCCCTCAAAAGGACCAATACCTGGGGTTGTATCTACTTTATCTGTCTCTGAGACTCTGCTCAGGTATGCATAAGGGCAATCCTTCTGACAACCTCTAGACTCTTTTTTAGAGACTCATAGCCATATGAACTCATTTGTCCTTTCCATTTCTCTCTTATTTTAGGTCAAACAGCATTTTTAACTCCTGTTATTATATGTAGACAGGGATATTCTGCTGGTCCGCGTTGAACCTTTAATTCAAGGTCATTTTCTAGTTATATCATCAGCTGGTACTTGGTAGTGATCCCTCGGTGCCAGGGAGGCTCATCCCCAGGTGTCATGTCCCACGCTGGGAGGAGGGCATTGCATTTACATGCTGAGTTTGGCTTTGAGACTGGCCACATTTGAGTAACACAGAGGCTGTCAGGAGGGAACTCTTAGGCACAGTGCTGCTCTAGGCCTTGTTCTTATTTCAGATGTATAGGCTCACAAGCATAGTCATTAGTATCAGGGGCTCACTGTTGGACCCTAATTCCTTCCTGGTCCTTACCGTTGCACCTGGGGGACTGCCACTTCTCCCCTAGGGACCACGACAGAGCCCCACCCCCCCGCCGGCCAGGAACCCAGTACCCCCCCAGCTGTCGTTTTTAATTGTTTCCACTATGAGTATATCCAAACATTTCCATGAACCCTGGACACATGTCCTGTATAACTCCCTGTCAACCATATATCGCCTGTCAATAACATCCCATACCAGTATTCCTTGCTGCCATTGTTGAACCACTCTGTGATCCAAAACTTCCTGAAAAGTGAAGCCCAATATAATGTCAGGTTCCCTTACTAGTAAAATGGAATATAGCGATGAGTTTAAAGGTTAGATATAGAATACATATTGATTTGGAAAAATTCTACATCCTATCTTTTTCTTTTCTTTTTTCCTAATTATTGAGCTTCTCTTCACAAGAGCCTTAGGTCACAGTAATTCATACAAACAATATACGGTACTCCCACATATCCATTATAAAACCTTTTCCCTTCCACAGTGATAATCTTTTAACTTATTCGTATCATATTTACTGAAACTGATGTACAGATATTGAGACAATAGCTTTCAAACAAGGTAACATTTGTGTTTACCTTGTGGTTTATACTTTAGGCTATACAGTTTTCTAAATTTTTTTATCCTATGTTTTACATTATGGTTTACATTATTTTATCCTATGTTTTACATTATGGTTTGCATTATTAGTCTGTCGTCCCCTATATGTTTTTGGTGTAATATTACATGTTTTATATCCATCCTTGTGTACTCTTGTGAAACACTTCTTTTGCCCTCACAGTTACTTTGGTTCCATCTATTCAATATCTATTTCCCCCTTCCCTTGGGGCCCACAGTGACAGTCAATCTTCATTTCTTGAGGAGCTACGTTCAGAGATACTTGCAACAGTGTTGAGGGCTTGACTTGCTCAACTGCCCTAATGCCCTGGGAGCCACCATTTCTCTTGAGAGATACGGTTCCCTCTATTTGATGGCATTAGTCCTCCCCAGGATGTGGGTCTACCTTCATTCTCATTGTATGGGTCTCTACCCAATGGTATAACCCACTCTGGCAAAGTGAGCATTCAGATATTCCCTAGGAGTCTGTCCTGCGTCAGATTATCCCCTTTGAGTATCTTAAACAGGTAACTTTCCTAATTATATTTTGAAAAGGTTTTCTCAGCATTTTACTTTCAACCAACACCTGGCAATCTCCTATGTTCGTATGTTGCCCCTCCCTCCCCCCAATTTCTTGGGCAGTATTACCCATCTGCCCATCCCTAGCCCCCCTCAAACCCGCAAAGCCCCACCCAAAGTTAACCCTATGCCCCCATTTTATCTCTTCCTTGTGCACATACTTACCACCAGCTTATCATAGATTTCACCCATGTAGATGTCAGCTTACATGCTTCCTCTAGCCCCCGATTTCCTGTAAGCCTATCTTCCAGTCTCTAGCTCTCTGAGGCAGCTTGCTTATTTCATATCATTGAGGTCAAGTAGTATGTGTCCTTCAATGCCTGCATTGCTTCACTCAACATAAGTTTCTCAAGATTCATCCATGTTATCACGTGTGTTTGTAGTGTATTTGTTCTTAAAGCTGCTTAGTATTCCATTGTATGTATATACCACATTTTATTGATCCATTCATCTGTTGATGGGCATTTGGGTTGATTCCAACTTTTGGCGATAGTGAACAATGCTGCTATGAACATTGGTGTGCATATATCAGATTGTGTCCTTGTTTTCAGTTCTGCTGGGTATATACCCAGCAGTAGTATTGCTGGGTCATATGGCAAATATATGGTTAGTTTTTTGAGAAACTGCCAAACTGTCCTCCAGAATGGTTGGATCCTTCTGCATTCCCACCAGCAGTGGATGAGTGTTCCCATTTCTTCACACCCTCTCCAGCATTTGTATTATTCTGTTTTTTTCATAGCTGCCAATCTTATGGGAGTAAGATGGTATCTCATTGTAGTTTTGATTTGCATTTCCCTGATAGCTAAAGATTTGAAGCATTTTTTCATGTGCTTTTTAGCCATTTGTATTTCTTCTTTGGAGAAGTGTCTGTTTAAATCTTTTTCCCATTTTTTAAATGGGTTGTTTATCTTTTTATTTTCAAGATATAGGAGTTCTTTATATATGCAAGTTATAAGTCTCTTATTGGATATATGGTTGCCAAATATTTTCTCCCATTGTGTAGGTTCCCTTTTCACTTTCTTGACAAACTCCTTTGAGGTGCAGAAGGCTTTAATTATGAGGAAGTCCCATTTATTTATTTGTTCTTTTGCTGCTCTTGCTTTTGGTGTGATGTTCATGAAGCCATTTCCTATTACAAGGTCTTGTAGATGTTTCCCTACACTGCTTTCCAAGGTCTTTATGGTCTTGGCTCTTATATTTAGGTCTTTGATCCATCTTGAGTTAATCTTTGTATAAGGTGTGAGATGGTAATCCTCTTTCATTCTTCTACATTTGGATATCCAGTTCTCCAGGCACCATTTGTTGAATAGGCCATTCTCTCCCAGTTGAGAGGGTTTGGTGGCTTTATCAAATATTATATGGCTATATCTATGAGGTTCTATATCAGAACTTTGAATTCGATTTCATTGGTCTATGTGTCTCTCCTTATGCCAATACCATGCTGTTTTCACTACTGTAGCTTTGTAGTATGTTTTGAAGTCAGGTAGTGTGATTCCTCCAATTTCGTTTTTCTTTTTCAGTATGTCTTTGGTTATTTGGGCCTCTTTCTTTCCAAATAAATTTCATAGTTAGTTTTTCTAGTTCCTTAAAGAAGGCTGTGTTGATTTTTATTGGGATTGCATTGAATGTATAGGTCTGTTTTGGTAGGATAGACATCTTAATAATATTTAGTCTTCTTATCCATGAACAGGGAATATTCTTCCATTTATTTAGGTCTTCTTTGATTTCCTTGAACAGTCTTGTATAGTTCTCAGTGTATAAGTTTTTTACATCTTTAGTTAAATTTATTCCTAAATATTTTATTTTTTTATTTGCTATTGTGAATGGTGTTTGTTTCTTGATTTCCTCCTGATCTTGCTCATTATTGGTGTACAGAAATGCTACTGATTTTTGTACATTGATCTTATAACCTGCGACTTTACTAAACTCATTTATGAGTTCTAGAAGCTTTGTTGCAGACCTCTCAAGGTTTTCTATGTATAGGATCACGTCATCTGCAAATAATGAAATTTTGACTTCTTCCTTTCCAATTTGAATGCCTTTTATATCTGGTTCTTGCCTCAGTGCTCGAGCAAGTACTTCTGAGACAATGTTAAATAGAAGGGGAGACAGTGGTCACCCTTGTCTTGTTCCTGACTTTAGAGGGAAGGATTTTAGGATTTCTCCATTGTAAACGATGTTGGCTGTAGGTTTTTCATATATACTCTTTATCATGTTCAAAAAATTTCCTTATATTCCAATCTTTTGGAGTGTTTTTATCAAGAAAGGGTGCTGTATTTTGTCAAATGCTTTTTCTGCATCTATAGATATAATCATGTGATTTTTTTTCTTCAATCTGTTTATATGGTGTATTACATTGATTGATTTTCTTATGTTGAACCATCCTTGCATACCTGGAATGAATCCCACTTGGTCGTGGTGTATAATTCGTTTAATGTGTTGTTGAATACGATTAGCAAGTATTATGTTAAGTATTTTTGCGTCTAGGGTCATTAGAGAAATTGGTCTGTAATTTTCCTTTGTTGTGGTGTCTTTGTTTGGCTTTGGTACTAGGGTAATGTTGGCATCATAGAAGGAGTTAGGCAATGTTCCTTCTGTTTTGATTTTTTGGAAGAGTTTCAGCAGGATTGGTGTTAGTTCTTTCCGGAATTCACCTGTGAAGCCGTCTGGCCCTGGGCTCTTCTTAGTTGGGAGGTTTTTAATGACTGATTCTATCTCTTTACTTGTGATTGGTTTGTTGAGATCATCAATTTCTTCTTTCATCAATATAGGCTGCTTATGTGTTTCTATGAATTTGTCCATTTCCTCTGAATTGTCATTTTTGTTGGAATATAGTTTTTCAAAGTATCCTCTTATGATAGTCTTTATTTCTGTAGGGTCAGTGGTGATATCTCCTTTCTCATTTCTTATTTGTGTATTTGCATCTTCTCTCTTTTTTTCTTTGTTAGTCTCGCTAAAGGTTTGTCAATTTTATTGATCTTCTCAAAAAACCAGCTCTTGGTCTTGTTTATCTTTTCAAGTGCTTTCTTATTTTCTATTTCATTTAGTTCTGCTCTTATCTTTGTTATTTCCTTCCTTCTTCTTCCTGTGGGATTACCTTTTTTTTTTTTTCCTAATTCCTCCAAATGTGCAGTTAGTTCTTCAATTTTTGCTCTTTCTTTTTTGATGTGTGAATTTATGGCTATAAATTTCCCTCTCAGTACTGCATTTGCTGCATCCCATAAATTTTGGTATGTTGTGTTATCATTATCATTTGTTTCAAGGTAGTCATTGATTTCTCTTGAGATTTCCTCTTTGACCCACTGTTTTTCTAAGAGTGTGCTGTTTAATTTCCATATCTTGGTGTGAAATCTGGGCCTCTGGCCCTTGCAGAATTCCAGCTTCACTCCACTGGGTCAGAGATATTATTTTGTATGATTTCGTACTTTCTGAATTCATTAAGCCTTTCTTTGTGACCTAGCATATGGTCTATCTTGGAGAATGATCCATGTGCACTTGAGAAAAATGTATATCCTGCTGTGTTTGGGTGTAATGATCTGTATATGTCTATTAGATCCAGCTCCTCTAATATACTGTTCAAATATTTCATTTCTTTAGTGATTCTCTTTTGAGATGTTCTGTCCAGAGTTGATAGTGGTGTATTAAAATCCCCCACTATAATTGTAGATGCATCTATTCTTTCACTTAGTTTTTCCAGCGTTTGCCTCACGTATATAGAGGCGCCCTTGTTAGGAGTATAAATATTTATGATTGTTCGTTCTTCTTGACAGATTGTCCCTTTCACTAATATGTAGTCTACTTCTTTGTCTCTCAGAATTGTTTTGCATTTAAAGTCTATTTTGTCTGATATTAATATAGCTACTCCTGCCTTTTTTTGGTTATTGTTTGCTTGTAAGATTGTTTTCCAACCATTCACTTTCAGCCTCCATGAGTCTCTGGGTCTAAGATGTGTCTCTTGTAGACAACATATAGATGGGTCATATTTCCTTATCCAATGTCCCAGTCTGAATTTTTTGATAGGTGAGTTTAATCCATTGACATTCAGTGTTATTACTTTCAAGGAATTATTTATGTTAGCCATATTTTGATTGGACTTGTGTTTGTCATATTTTGTTTTTTTTTTTCTTCTTCTCTTTTTGTCTTTTTTGTTGCTCTTACACTCTCCTCCAACTCTGCCTGTCCTGTTTTTCCTTTCTTCCTGCAGAACTCCCTTTAGAATTTCTTGAAGGGGAGGTTTCTTGTTGGCATACTCTTTCAATTATCTGTGAATATTTTGAACTCTCCATCATTTTTGAATGCTAGTTTACCTGGATAGAGTATTCTTGGCTGGAAATTTTTTTCTTTTAGTACCTTGACTATATCATACCACTGCCCTCTTGCCTCCATGGTTTCAGATGAGAAATCAGCACTTAATCTTATGGAGCTTCCCTTGTATGTGATGGTTTTCTTTTCTCTTGCTGCTTTTAGAATTTTCTCTTTGTCTTGAGCGTTGGATAATTTGACAAGTATATGTCTTGGGGTGGGTCTGTTGAGGTTTATGATGTTTTGGGTGCACTGTGCTTCTTGGATATATACATCTGTCTCTTTCAGTAGATTTGGGAAGTTTTCAGCCATTATTTCCTGCAACACTCCTTCTGACACCTTTCCCTTCTCTTCTCCTTCTGGGATGCCTATAATATGTATGTTTGTGCATTTTGCATTGTCATTCAGGTCCCTAAGTCCTAGCTGGATTTTTTCTATCTTTTTATCGATCAATTCTACTATCTGTTTGATTTCCAATGTACTGTCTTCCACATCACTAATTCTCTGCTCTGCCTCTTCTAATCTGCTGTTATTTGCTGCGAGTGTATTTTTGATTTCTTGAATTGTGGTGTTCATTCCCATTATATCTGTTATCTTTTTGCATATGCCTGCAATTTCCCCTCCAAGTGTTGTCTTCATATTGTTAACCTCTTCCTTTACTTCATTAAATTTGTCTGTGATATATGTTCTGAGATCTTTAATTACTTGTGTGAAGTTCTGCTCCCCTTTCTGGTTTTTAGTTTGTTCATTGAATTCAGCCATGTTTTCCTGATTACTGGTTTGGTTTGTAGATTTTTGTTGCTGTCTGGTCATCATTTTATCTTGACAGGTTTAATCAGTTCCTTAGCTTCTTTGTCTAGTCTTGGGGATTAATTAGCTGTTGTTTCTGCGTAAGTGTTATATCTTCTCTTTGTCATTTTGTTCTTCTTATTCTAATTTCTTATTGCTGGCTGAGTTCACTTTAAAGGAAAGTATTAGGGCCAGGGAAAGGCAATTGTGTAAGAAAGGAAAATGTGTAAAGTAGTATTGGTAATAAATGTTAACAGAGCAACAATATGAGATCTGGGAGGATGGATATTAGATTCATCTAAGTTGTGTAGAGTTATAGCAGTAGGTAGAGTACCTATAATGAGGTAGTTGACTTACTATGGGAGGAATATGGTATGAATTTAAAAGCTAGTGTTTTCATGAGAGAGGGAAAGAGAAAAGAATGGCAATAGTTTCAAGAGTGGATAAAAGACAGAAAACAAAATAAAGGTATCAGAAATTAAGAGTTAGACAATTTGGGGATCAAAGAAAGGGAGGTGGAATATAGGAGAGACAGTAGATGATGGAGGATATCAAGATGTGGGGGAAAGGGGATAGTGTAGGTAGCCAAAATCAATTCACACAGAAATGAGGCAACGGAGGATGAGGAAACCCAACAAATATGAGGTGTTCCCTGCAGCACCTATTGTATAATTAAGATAAAATAAAATAAGAAGAAAATGAGGGACAAGAGAAAAGAGAGAAAAAAAAAAGAGAGAAGAAAGAAAGAAAGAAAAAGGGGGGTGTGGGTAAACAAAAGGGAGGGGAACAAGTAAGGAAAAGAAAAGAAGATATAGAACACCAACAACAGCAACAACAAAAAACCCCTAAATAAATGAAAAAAAAAAAAAAGACCTTGGAGATACAATGGGAGAAAAGACTAGGAAATAATGCAATATTAGCAACCAGGACAATAAAAAATTAAAAATTAAAAATTAAAATTAAAATAAAAAAAAAAACACAAACATTGAGGGCTAGGACAATCAAGGACCTTAGATGGGCCTCAGGGCATGGTGGATTCAGGGATAGAAAGTCTGTGATATTGCACTCAAGAGTTGTGAGTCTCTGGGGTGTGGGCCACCAGAGTTTAGGGGACACAGACCTGGCAACCTCAAATCCGGTTAACAGGGAGCCTGGGAGCACTGCAGTGCAACACAGCCTTCAGGGATCCCTGCAGCTGGGTACCAGCCCTATGGGAGAGGTCACATCCGCAAACTCTGACCTATGTGTCCGAAACCCGCAATTCCCCCTCTCTCTAGGGTCTCTTCTGTGGCTGTATAACCAATTCAACTTCAGGACACCTACCGCCCTGCAAGCCCCCGAAACAGCCAGTTGGGGGTGCCTCTATATTGCAGCCAATTTAAGGATGCTTCAGATCCACAGACAGGCCTAGGGGGCGGGGCTCTAGCCAGAAGCGCTGTATCAGTGTCTGAAACCAAAAGTCCCACGCTTCACAAAAGATTCCCCTAATCAGGTTCCAGACACTTCCCACCCTGCAATCCCCCGAAATAGCCTCCTGGTGATGTCTCTTTATTGCAAACTATTTAAGGCTGCTGCAGATCAGCAGCCTGCTTTGGGGGCGGGGCTCTAGCCGGAAGTGCTATTATTCATGTCAGAAATAAAAAATTCCCTGCCTTGCAAACAATTCCCGTCTGTGTCCCCAAAGGCCTGCAAAGGCCTCCTGCCCTGTTAGCCTCCCAATAGCCTGCTCATGGCTTATGAATTCCCCAGTACCACAGAGCCTCCAAGAATCACTGCTACAGTGCTGGTGCCACAGATCCACCCACCCCAGGAGGGAGCGTCCCACTTGCAGCCCCCAACTCTGTGTAATAGAGCCTCAATTTTACCTTATACACAAATTTTCTCTGTTATCTTCCCACCAAATGGATGTCCAGACACCTCCTGCCCTGCAAAATCCCGAAACAGCCTGGTCCCAAAGAATTTCCAACACTGCCCAGCCACTTCTTTACAGGAGAGATTATCAGGTGCACTCATTCAGCCACCATCTTGCCCCCAAAATCTCTCATCATTATTCTTTTTAAAGATATCTTTGGCTGTTCAGGACCTCTTAGCCTTTCAAATAAATTTAATATTTGGCCTTTCTGATTCTGTGAGAAAAAAAAAAAACTGTTGGAAGTTTTATTGGGATTGCATTTAATCTGTTGAATAAGTTTAGGTAGAATTGACATCTTAAAGATGTTTTGTCTTCCAATCCAAGAACATAGAATGTCCTTCTAATTATTTAGGTCTTCTGTGGTTTCTTTTAGCAGTGTTTGGTAGTTTTCTGAATACAAGTCTTTTATGTCCTCAGTTAAGTTTATTCCTAAATATTTGATTCTTTTAGTCCCTATTGTAAATGGGTTTTTTCCCCCTGACTTCTTCCTCAGATTTGTCATTAGTACTCTACATAAATAGTACTGATTTTTGCATATTAATCTTGTACACTGCCAATTTGCTGAACTTGTCCCTGAGTTCTAATAGCTTTGCTGTGGATTTTTTTGGGAATTTCTAGATATAGGATGATGTCATCAGCAAACAGTTACTTCTTCCTTTCCTATTTGGATGTCTTTTATTTCTCTTTCTTGCCTAATTGCTCTAACTAGAACTTCCAGCACACTACTGAATAACAGTGGTGACACTGGGCATCCTTGACTTGTTACTGATCTCAGCAGGAAAGTCTTCAGTCTTTCTGATTGAGTACAATGTTAGCTCTGGGTTTTCATGTATGCATTTTATCATGTTGAAAAAGTTTTCTTCAATTCTTATCTTTTGGAGAGTTTTCATCAAGAAAGGATGTTGGATATTGTCAGATGCCTTTTCTTCATCAACTGAGATGATCATGTTATTTTTCTTCCTCAATTTAGTAATATGATGTATGTAGTAGTTTGGCATTTTTTATGAATTCCAAAAATAGTTATTGGATTATGTTTGTAAACTGTCAGAGGTATCACTTTTAATTGACAAATTAGGATTAGGATTTTGACTGGGCCATGTCAATAGGGTGTTGAGTCCTCTCCTCTTGGTGGGCAGGGACTCACAGAGAAAATATGTGACAAAGGAAGAGTTGGGAATGTTGAGCTGGAGCCCAGGAAGTGAATACACAGGGGAGCACAGAGGAATAGAGACGGCTTTTTAGACAAGGCAGAAGTTCCCAGGGAGAGAGACAGAGCCATTTGCCTGATAGTCTACAGCTGGCTTTGTGGAGAGAGCACAGCAGCTGAGCCCAGAGAGACATGGAGCCCCGGGAAGAGAGGAGCCCAGGAAGCCTGAATTCTTGTAGACATCAGTAGCCATCTTGCCTCAACATTTGGAAATAGACTTTGGTGAAGAAAGTAACTTATGCTTTATGCCTGATAAATGTAAGCTTCTACCCCAAATAAATACCCTTTATAAAAGCCAACAGATTTCTGTGTTTTGCATCAGCACCCATTTGGCTGACTAATGCAATGTATTATTTTGGTTTTCTTGTGTTGAACCATCCTTGCATACCTGGGATAAAACCCACTTGATCATGATGTATATTTCTTTTAATGTGCTGTTAGATTCAATTAGCAAGTAGAGGATTTTTGCATCTATATTTATTAGAGAAATTGGTCTTTAATTTTCTTTTTTCATGTTTTCTTTATCTGACTTTGGTATTAGGGTCATGATGTTGGTTTCATAGAATGAGTTTGGTAGCGTTCCCTCCTAATCTATTTTTTGGAAGAGTTTTAGCAAGACTGGTTTTAATTCTTCTTTGAATGATTAGCAGAATTCCCCTGTAAAGCCATCTGGTCCTGGGGTTTTCATCTTTGGGAGGGTTTTTGTTTGTTTGTTTGTTTTTGTTTGTTTTTTGAGGTACTGGGGCCAGGGATTGAACCTGGGACCTTGTATGTTGGAAGCCGGTGCCCAATCACTTGAGACACATCTGCTCCCTTTGAGAGGTTTTTTGTTTTTAAAGATTTATTTATTTATTTTCCCCCCTTTCCCTCCTCCCACCCTGCTGTTTTTGCTTTCTGTGTCGTCTTCTCTTCTCATTTTCTCTCCTCTAGGATTCACCAGGATTTGATCCTGGAGATCGCTGATGGGGAGAGAGGTTCCCTGTCAATTGCACCACCTCAGTTCCTGGTCTCTGCTGTGCTTCACCTTGACTCTCCCCTTGTCTCTCTTTTGATGCCTCATCATCTTGCTGCGGGACTCACTTGTGCAGGGCACTGGCTCACCACATGGGCACTCGTGTGGGCACTCACACACCACACAGACATGTGCATGGGCACTGGCTCACTGTGCAAGCACACTTTCTCTTCTTCTTTTTCACCAGGAGGCCCCAGGGATTGAAACCAGGTCCTCCTATATGGTAGGCAGAAGCTCTATCACTTGAGCCACATCTGCTTCCCCTTTGGGAGCTTTTTGATGACTATTTCAATCTCCTTATTTGTGATTGACATGTTGAGGTCTTTTATTATAGTATAAGTTGTATGTGTGTTTCTAGGAATTTGTCCATTTGGTCTACATCATCTAGTTTGTTGGTGTACAGTTGTTCATAGTATTCTTTTATCATCTCTTTTATTTCTGTAGAGTTGGTAGTAACATCCCCCCTCTTATTTTTTATTTTATTTATTTGTATCTTCTCTTAGTCTAGTTAAGAGGTTTTAACTTTTATTGATCTTCTCAAAGAATCAAATTCTATTTTTGTTTTTTGTTTTTGTTCTCAATTTCATTTATTTCTGCTCTAATCTTTGTTATTTCTTTCCTTCTGCTTACTTTGGGATTAGTTTACTGTTCTTTTTATAGTTATTGCTGGTGTTCAGTTGGGTCTTTGATTTTAACTCTTTGTACTTCTTTAATGTAAGCATTGAGGGCTATAAATTTTCCTCTCCACACAGCCTTTGTTGCATCCCATAAGTTTTGATATTTTGTTTCCTCATTTTCATTCATCTTGAGAAATTATTTCTCTTGTGATTTCTTCTTTGGTCCACTGATTGTTTAAGAGTGTATTGTTTTTTCTTTCCCCTTCCCCTTCCCACCCAGGTTGTCTGTTTTGTTTTGTTTTTTTCTTTCTGTGTCTATTTGCTGCGGCTTCTTTGTCAGCTTCTGTTGTTGTCAGCAGCATGGGAATCTGTGTTTCTTTTGGTTGTGTCATCTTGCTGTGTCAGCTCTCCGTGTGTGCGGCACCATTCCTGGGCAGGCTGCACTTTCTTTCGCGCTGGGTGGCTCTCCTTATGGGGCACACTCCTTGCGCGTGGGACTCCCCTACGCGGGGGAAATCCCTGCATGGCAGGGCACTCCTTGCGCACATCAGCACTGTGCATGCGCCAGCTGCACACGGGTCAAGGAGCCCCAGGGTTTGAACCGTGGACCTCCCATGTGGTAGATGGATGCCCTAACCACTGGGCCAAGTCCACTACCAAGAGTGTATTGTTTAACTTCCATATAAGTTTTTCTTTTCTCCACCTGGTATTGATTCCCAGCTTTATTCCATTATAAACAGAGGTAGTGCTTTGTGTAATTTCAATCATTTAAAATTTATTGAGACTTGTTTTGTGACCCAACATGTGGTCTATCCTGGAGAAAGATCCATGAGCACTGGAGAAGAATGTAATATCCTGCTGTTTTGGGATGCAATATTCTATATATGTCTGTGGTCTAGTTAATTTATCTTATTACTCAAATTCTTTGTTTCCTTATTGATCCTTTGTTCAGTTGTTCTATCAAAATATGGGAGTGTTATATTGAAGTCTTCAGCTATGGTTGTAGAGACATCTATTTCTTTCTTCAGTTTTGTCCATGTGTACCTCATGTATTTAGGGATACCCTGTTTAGGTGCATAAATATGTATTATTGTTATTTCTTCTTAATGAATTGCTCCTTTTATTAATTTATAATGCCCTTCTTCATCTCTTACAGCTGTTTTGTATTTAAAGTCTATTTTGTCCAATATTGATATCACTACTCCAGTTCTTTTTTGATTAATGTTTGCATGGAATATCTTTTTCCAACCTTTTACTTTCAGTTAGTTTTGCCCTTGCATGTAAGGTGAGTCTCTTGTAGTCAGCATATAGATAGCTGATATATTTTTAACTATTCTATCAGTCTGTGTTTTTTGATTGGGGAGTTCAATCCATTAACATTCAACATTGGGCGGCAGACTTGGCCCAGTGGTTAGGGCATCCATCTATCACATGGGAGGTCTGCCATTCAAACCCCAGGCCTCCTTGACACATGTGGAGCTGGCCCATGTGCAGTGCTGATGCGTGCAAGGAGTGCCCTGCCACGCAGGGGTGTCCCCCACATAGGGGAGTCCCACGCGCAAGGAGTGTGTCCCATAAGGAGAGCCACCCAGCATGAAAGAAAGTGCAGCCTGCCCAGGAATGGCACCGCACACACGGAGAGCTGATGCAACAAGATGACGCAACAAAAAGAAACACAGATTCCTGGTGCCACTGACAACAACAGAAGCTGACAAAGAAGACGCAGCAAAAAGACACAGAGAACAGACAACCGGAGTGTGTGGGGGGAGGGGAGATAAATAAATAAATAAATAGATAGATAGATAGATAGATAAATAAATCTTTTTAAAAAATTCAACATTATTACTGTAAAGCCATTACTTACTTTGTCTATTAGATCTTTTGACTTTCCATTGGCCTACCTTAATAGTATCTGTCTTTTCTCTCTTTTTGCTACCCTTACTAATAATCTTCATTCTACACTCCTCTCCAGGCCTCACTCTTCTGTCCTTTCCTTTTAGGTTGCAGCACTCCATTTAGTATCACTTGTAAATTCAGTCTCCTGGTGACATTCTCTTTGAGTTTTCATTTATCTATGAAGACTTTAAACTCACCCTCAGTTTTGAAGGACAGTTTTGCCAGATAAAGAATTCTTGGCTGGCAGTTTTTCTCTTTCAGAACCTTTAATATATCATACCACTACCTTCTTGCCTCCATGGTTTCTGTTGAGAAATTCGTGCTTAGTCTTATTGAGAATTCCTTGTATGTGATGAATCATTTTTCTCTTGCTGCTTTCAGAACTCTCTATCTCTGGTATTTGACATTCTGAATAGTAGATGTCTCAGAGTAGGTCGATTTGGATTTATTCTGTCTGATGTGTGTTCTACTTTTTGGATATTGATATTTATGTCTTTCTTAAGAATTGGGAATTTTCAGTCATTAATTCCTCAAATATTTTTCTGCCCCTTTTCCATTCTTTTGTCCTTCTAGGACACATGTAACATGTATGCTTATGCATTTCATGTTGTCATTCAAGTCCCTGAGACCTTGTTTGATTTTTTTTCTATTCTTTTCTCTTTCTGTTCTCCTCAAATCAGGTGCTCTGTCCTCCAACCCATTCTATCCTCAACCAATTCAAATCTGCTATTATATGCTGCCAATGTATTTTCTTATTTTTTAACAAATAAATTTTATTGATACATATTAATACAGCAGAAATCCCTCCAAAGTGTTCAATCAATGGTATTTTGTATAAACACATAGCTGTACATTCATCACTTCAATCATTATTAGAGCATTTCCATTATTCCAAAAATAATAATAAATAAATTACAGACAAAAACTCATTACCTCTCAATCTCTCTATCTTTCTCCTGCTGATATTTTTCTGTCTCTAGTTTATTTGTATTTATATTTTCTAAAATCTGTCTTATATATGCAATATTACCCATATTTGTATTTCCCAAGGTTTCACTATGTTAAACAGTCCCATGTTATATTTTTGGGCTTTCCTTCTACTAATACGCATGACCCTAGACTTTTCCTTTCAATCACTGTTGTACCCATATAATAGCTCTGCTAGTTACAAACACTATCATGTGCTTTCACCAGCTCTATTTATTTCCAAAGATTTACATGCAAACTTTTTACATATTCTGCAGAATAAACCTCACCTTTCCATTCTCTACTCTCATTCTATTCTCTGGTGACTTATATTCTAATTATTTACTCCATGAATTTACACAATATTTTTAGTTCATAATAACACAATCATGCAGTATTTTTCTTTTGTGTCTGGCATGCTTCATTCAGCATAATGTCCTACAGGTTCACCAATGTTATCATATGCTTCATGACTTCATTTCTTATAGTTGCATAATATTCCATTGTGTGTATACACCACAGTTTATTTAACCGTTCTTTAGTTGATGGACACCTGGGTTGTTTCCATCTTTTGGGAATTGTGAATAATGCTGCTATGAACATCAGCATGCAGATGTATGATCATGTCACTCCTCTTAGTTCTTCTGGCTGTATATCTAGTAGTGGTATTGCTGGGTCACATGACAAGTCTATATTCAACTTCCTTAGGAACTGCCAAACAGTCCTCCACAGTGGCTGTTCAATTCTACATTCCCACCAACAATGAATAAATGTTCCTATCTCTCCACATCCTCTCCAACACTTGTAGTTTTCTGATTTTTTTCTTCAAAAAGAAAACTTTATAAAGAAATGTAAGAATTAATTTGTTAACAAGTCAATTTTATTGATACATATTAATAAAGCATACAATTCATCCAAAGTGTACAATCAGTGGTATTTAGTATAATCACATAGTTGTGCATTCAACACTTCAATCATTATTAGAGCATTTTCATTCTTTCAATAACAACAATAATAATAATAAACAAGAAACAGACAGAATTCTTCACCTTTCAATCTGTTTCCCCTGCTGCACATAGCTGCTATTTCTGGTTGTTATTGCATTGTTATTGTGTGTTTTTTATTAAACAGTTTTATTAAGAGGGAAGTGGATGTGGCTCAAACAATTGGGCTCCTGTGTACCATATAGGAGGCCCAGGGTTCAATACCCAGGGCCTCCTGGTGAAAGGCAAGCTGGCCTGCATGGTGAGCTGGCCCACACAGAGTGCCGGCCCACACTGGGTGCTGCCCTGTGCAGAAATGCCACCCCACGCAGGAGTACCTGCCTGTGCAGGAGTGCTGGCCAATGCAGAGAGCTGACTCAGCAGAATGACACAACAAAAAGAAACAGAGGAGAGACAAAAAGAGACTTAACAAAATCAGGGAACTCAGGTGGTGCAAGAGAATGATTGCATCTCTCCCACTCTGGAAGGTCCCAGGATCGGTTCTTGGAGCCACCTAATGACAATACAAGCAGACACAGAACAGACAGTGTATGGATGCAGAGAGCAGATGAGGGAGGGGAGAGAAATAAATAAGTAAATCTTAAAAAAACCGATGTATTCACATACCATACAATCTATCTAAAGTGTATAATCAATGCCTTTTAGTAAAATCATATTGTTGTGCAGTCATCATCACAAAAATTTTTAGATTTTTTTCATTACTCCAGAAGGAAAACTCCATACCACTTACCAGATTTAAATATACTTTTTATTTTTATTTTTATAGAAACTTTAGATTACAAAAATGTTACATTGAAAATATAGGGAATTTCAATATATCGCACCTCCTTCCCCTCTCACACTTTCCCCTATTAACATCTTTCGTTAGTGTGGGACATTTTTTACCATTGATGAACACATACTGAAGCATTGCTACTAACCATGGTCTATAGTTTACATTATGGTTTACACTTGGCACTGCACAATTTTATAGGTTTTGACAAAATGCATAATGGCTTGTATCAGTTATTGCAATATCATGTAGAACAATTCCAATGACCCCAAATGTCCCATGTTACACCTATTTTTCCCTCTCCCTCCCCTCCAGAATCTCTGGTGACCACTGTCTTTGTATCAATGTTACAAGTTCTTCTGTTACTAAAATAATAATATGTTTACTTTAGTTCATAGTTGCATTTCCTCCTTATGTTCATTTATTCTACAATCTTGAGGATTTGGGGATGGTGATGCTCATTCTGCTTCCATTTGAGAGTGAGCTTAGATCCCATGGAGCAGATGGATGTAACTGTGTTGCTTACAGTTGTAGATACTCTCATTTTTTGGAATGGACATTGTCCACTGTAGCAGTTTGATATGGTTATGAATTCCAAAAATAGATATTGGATTTTGTTTGTAATCTGATCTGTTCCTGGGACTGATTGAATTATGATTAGGGCTTTAATTAGGCCATGTCATTAGGGCACTGAATTCCCACCCTTTGGTGGGTGGGGATTCACAGATAAAAGACATGGCAAAGGACAGAGTTGCAGGTTTCTGATGTTGGAGTTTTGATGTTGGAGTATGATGCTGAAGACTTGAGCCAGAGCCCTGGGAAGTCAGCACACAGAGGAAAGAGAAGCCAGCCCCAGAAAGAACGGAATCTTGAACCCAGAGAAAAGCAAGCCCCAGGAATGTAGGAACCCCGGAAGCCTGAACCCTTGCAGATGTCAGCAGTCATCTTACTCCCAATAGACTTTGGTGAGGGAAGTAACTTATGCTTTATGGCCTGGTATCTGTAAGTTCCTACTCCAAATACCCTTGATAACACCCAGCAGATTTCTGGTATTTTGCATGAGCACCCCTTTTGGCTGACTAATACATCCGCCATCATCATTTTTCCAGTTGCCCTGGGTAAGTCTTATGAATTGGTGAGTAGGAGTTGGCTGCAACTCTGCTGAGATTCAGGGCTCAACTGGCATAGGAACAGCTGGAAGACTTATGTCTCTGGGACATACAATTAATGGGTATAGTGCTAATTATAGGTTCAAGTAAAAGGGGCAGAAGAATCATGTCTAGGAAAATTATATTCTAATTCTGATACATTGTGGAGGTAATGGGGTGCCAATTTCCTGGGTCTTCCTGACATTTTAATAGTGGCCAATCTAATAGGTGTGAAATGATACCTCATTGTAGTTTTGATTTGCATTTCCACAATCCCTAGGGATGTTGAACATTTTTCATGTGTTTTATTGCCATTTGTATTTCTTCTTTGGACAATTGTCTATTCAAGCCTTTTGCCCATTTTAAAAATTGGGTCATTTATCTTTTTATTGTTGAGTTGTAGTATCTTTTTATCTATCATAGATATTAAACCCTTATCAGATATGTGGTTTCCAAATATTTTCTCCCATAGAATTGACTGCCTTTTCATCCTTTTGAAAAAGTCCTTTGAGGTGCAAAAGTGTTTAATTTATTTATGGTTGTCATTTTTATATTTAGATCCTTGATCCATTTTGAGTTAATTTTTGTATGAGGTGTAAGATAGGGGTCCTCTTTCTTTCTTTTAGATATGGCTATCCAGTTCTCCCAGCAACATTTGTTGAATAGACTCTTCTGGCCCAGCTGGGAGGCTTTGAGAGCCTTGTCAAAAATCACTTGACTGTAGACATGAGGATTTATTTCTGACTTCTCAATTCAGTTCCATTGGCCTACTTTTTTTTACTTTTTTACTACTGTAGCTAAGTAATATGATTTAAAGTCAGGAAGTGAGAATCCTCCAACTTCATTCTTCTTTTTAAAGACATTTTTAGCTATTTGGGACCCTTTACTCTTCCAAATAAATTTGATAATTGGCATATTCATTTCTGCAAAAAAAAAAAAAAGGCTGTTGGGATTGTTATTGGGATTGCATTGAATCACTTTGGATAGAATTGACATCTTAATGATATTTAGTCTTCCAGTCCATGAACACGGAATGTCCTTCCACTTATTTAAGTCTTCTTTGTTTTTTAGAAATGTTTTGTAGTTTTCTGAACATAGGCCCTTTATATCCTTAGTTAAATTTATTCTTACATATTTGATTCTTTTAGTTGCTATTATAAATGGAATTTTTTTTTCTGATTTCCTCCTTGGATTGCTCATCAGTAGTGTATAGAAACACCATTGATTTTTGTGTATTAATTGTGTATCTTGTAGATTTTTCAGTATTTTCTAGATAAAGGATCATATCATCAGCAAATAGTGAAAGTTTTACTTCTTCCTTTCCAATCTTGGTGCTTTTTATTTCTTTATCTAGCCTAATTGCTCTGGCTAGAACTTCTAGCACAACATTAAATAACAGTGGTAACAGTGTTTATCCTTGTCTTGTTCCTGATCTCAGTGGGAAAGCTTTCATATGCATTTTACCATACTGAGAAACTTCCTTCTATTTCTATCTTTTGGAGTGTTTTTATCAAGAAAGTCTGTCATGGTAAGTGGAGGTGGCTCAAGTGATAGGGCTTCTGCCCACCATATGGGAGGACCCGGGTTCTATCCCTGGGGCCTCTTGGTGAAAAAGAAGAGAAAGTATGTCTGCATGGTGAGCCAAGTGCCCACACAATGAGCCAAGTGCCCACATGAGTGCCTGTGTGGTGAGCCAGTACCCACATGTGAGCCAAGTGCCTGAATGGTGAGCTAAGTGCCTGTGTGGTGAGCCAGTGTCCATGCAAGTGAGTCATGCAGCAAGATGATGATGTAACAAAAGAGAGATGAAGGGGAGAGTCAAGGCAAAGCACAGCAGAAACTAGGAACTGAGGTGGCACAGCTGACAGGGAACCTCTCTCCACATAGAGGCCCCAAGGATCAAATCCCAGTGAATCCTAGAGGAGAAAAAATGAGAAGAGAAGACAAAAAGAGAAATAGATACAGAAAATCACACAGCAAATGGACACAGACAATAAAAACAGCAGGGCATGGGGAGGGAAAAAGGAGAGGGCAATACATAAATAAATCTTTAAAAAATAATAAAAGAAAGCCTGTTTTATATTGTCAAATGCTTTTTCTGCATCAATCAAGAGGATCATGTGATTTTTCTTCTTCAATTTATCAGTGTGGTTTCTTACACTTTTAGATTTTCTTGTGTTGAACCACTCTTGCATACCTATGACAAAACACACATGATTGTGGTGTATAATTCTTTTAATGTGCTTTTGGATATTGTTTGCAAGTATTTAGTTGAGAATTTTTGCATCTATATTCATTAGAGATAGTGGTCTGTAATTTTCTTTTTTCATGGTATCTTTATCTGACTTTGGTATTAGGATGATGTTGGCTACATACAATGAGTTTGGTAGCATTTTTTTCCTATTCATTTTTTTTGGAGAAGCTTGAGCAAGGCATTAGATCATCTTTGAATGATTGGCCGAGTTCACCTGTGAAGCCATCTGGGCCTGCACTTTCCATCTTTGGGAGGTTTTTGATAACTCTTTCAATCTCTTCTATTGTCATTGACTTGTTGAGTTCTTCTGTGTTTTCTAAGGTCAGTGTAGGTTATTCATTTGTTGCTAGGAATGTGCCCATCTTGTTTACATTGTCCAGCTTTTTTTTTTTGCACACAGTTGTTCACAGTTTCCTTTTATGATCTCTTTTTATTTCTGTGGGGTCAGTAGTAATGTCCCCCATCCCATATCTAAGTTCATTTAATTGTGTCTTCTCTATTTTTTTCTTTGTCAGCCTAGCCAATGGTTTCTCCAAGAAACAAATTTTGGTTTTGTTGATTCACTGTATTGTTTTCTGTTCTCAATTTCATTTATGTCTGCTTTGATCTTTACTGTTTCTTTCCATCAGCTTGGTTGGGATTAGTTTACTGTTCTTTTTCTAGTTCCTCTGAGGTATGCAATTAGACCTTCAATTTTAGCTCTTTCTTCTTTCTTAATGTAAGCATTGAGGGCTATAAATTTCCCTCTCAGCACTGTCTTTCTGGTGTCCCATAGGTTTTGATATGTTGTGTTTTCATTTTCATTTGTCTCAAATATTTACTGAATTCTCTTGCAATTTCTTCTTTGACCCACTGATTATTTAAGAGTGATTTACTCTCAATATATTTATGAATTTTCCCTTTTTTCTATCCATTATTGGTTTCCAGCTTCATTCTGTTATGATCAGAGGAAGTGTTTTGTATAATTTTAATCTTTTAAAATTTATTGAGACCTGTCTTATGACCTAACATAGAGTCTATCCTGGAGAAGGATCCATGGGCCCTTGAAGGAATTTATATCCTGCTGTTTTAGGGTGCAATGTTCTATAAATATCTGCTATTTCTAGCTCATTTATCATATTATTCAAGCTCTCTGTTAATTTCTCCTCTGTCCAGATGTTCTATCCCATACTAAGGGTGGTGCATTGAAGTCTCCAACTTATTGTAGAGACATCTATTTCTCCCTTCAGTTATGCTAGTGTGTGCCTCATGTATCTTGGGGCACCTCAGTTAGGTGCATAAATATTTTACTTATTTCTTCTTGGTGAATTGTCCTTTTTTAGTAATATATAGTGATCATCTTTATCCCTTATAACAGTTTTGCATTTAAAATCTACTTTGACCAATATTAGTATTGCTATTCCAGCTCTTTTTTGGTTACTATTTGCGTGGAATATCCTTTTTCAACTTTCATTTTCATGTTGTGTCCTTACATCTGAGGTGCCTCTCTTTTAGATAGCATATAGATAGATCATATATTTTTAAATCCATTCCATAAGTCTATGTCTTTTGATTGGGGTGTTCAAGTCATTAACATTCAATGTTATTACTGTAAAGGCACTACTTACTTCCTCCATTTTTTCCTTTGGCTTTCTGTTGTTATATCCTACTATTGTCTGTATTTTACCCTTTAATTTACCCTTGCTAATAATCTTCATTTCTATTCTCTTCTCCATCTCTTGTCCTTGTTTTTTCCTTTCAGGCTGAAGCACTCCCTTTAGTATCTCTTGTAATTCTGGTCTTTTAGTAACATACTCTCTCAGTTTTTGTCTCTGAAGACTTTAAACTCACCTTCATTTTTATTTTAATTTTTTACACTTTTTAAAAATTAAAGTTAATAGATCACAAAGAATGTTACATTAAAAAACGTAAGAGGTTCCCATATAACCCACTTGCCACCCCCCACCCCATCATTTTTGTAAACTGTATCTTTTGAAGATATATACATTTCAAAAAATGTAAAAAACCTAAGTGGTTCCTGTATACCTTCCACCTCCCCACCCCAATCCTCCCACACCAACAACCTCCCCCATCACTGCGGCACACTCATTGCACTTGGTGAACACATTTTGGAGCACTGCTGCACCACATGGAAAATAGTTTACCCTGTAGTTCACACTCTCCCCCAGCACATTCAGTGGGTTATAGCAGGATATATACAGTTCAGCATCTGACCCAACAATATCATTTAGGACAACTCAAAGTACAAAAAATGCCCCCACATCATATCTCTTCTTCCCTCTCCCTGCCCTCAGTAACTTCTTTGGCCACTTTCTCCACCTCAGTGCTACAATTTCTTCTATTACTAGTCACAATGGTTTTACAGTAGAATATCAGTAAGTCCACTCTAATCCATATTTTATTCCTCCATCCAGTGGACCCTGGGATGGTGATGTCCACTCCATCTCTAGATCAAGAGGGGGCTTAGATTCCACATGGATGATGGATGTAATTCTTCTGCTTGCAGTTGTAAGCACTCTTGATTCCCTGGTGTGGTGGTTGACCATCTTCACCTCCCTGTTAGCTGACCTGGGTAAGTCCAACAAACCAGAGAGTAGGAGTTACAACTCTCCTGAGACTCAGGGCCCAGCTGGCACATGGGCAGTCCAGAGATTCAAGTCCCCTGAGCATACACCATCCCTAGTGCCAACCACAGGTTCAGTAAAAGTGACAGAGAGGCATGTGTATAAAGGTCACATCTGAGGACAGCTCCATCAGACTCAGGAGCACAAATTCCAAAGTAGGGCCCTCTAACATGGCACAGAACTCCAAATCCATCTGACATGACCATATACCCTGTGGGTCTCTGTAGCCTCAGAAGAACCAGTACCTACAGTTGTATCTACTTTGACTTTTTCTGGGGTCCTGCTGAGGTGTGCATAAGCACGACCCCTCTGATGACTTCCTGACTCTTTTTTGAAGACTCTTAGCCATATAAACTCATTTGTCTTTGCCATTTCCCCCTTTTATTCAAGGTGAAAAAGTGGTTTTTAATACCTGATCCAAAATGTAGGCTGAGATATTCTGCTGATCTGAGTTTACCGTTTTATTCAAGGTCTCTTTCTAGTTGCATCAACAGTTAGTGATTGGTAGTAATCCCTCAGTGCCAGGGAGGCTCATCCCCAGGAGTCATGTCCCATGCTGGGGGGAAGGTAATGGATTTACATGCTGAGTTTGGCTTAGAGAGTGGCCACATTTGAGCAACATGAAGGCTCTCAGGAGGTAACTCTTAGGCACCCTGCAGCTCTAGGCCTAGTGCATATTTCAGGCATACAAGCTCATAAGCATAGTCATCAGTATCAAGGGCTCATTATTGGACCATCCTTCCTTGTTGGTCTTTGCCATTGCACTTGGGGGGTTATTGCTGTTCCATTGGGGAATGTGACAGAGCTCCCCTGTCACCCTCAGTTTTAAAGGACAGTTTTGCCAGATATATGATTCTTGGTTGGTAGTTTTTCTCTTTCAGTACCTAAAATACATCATACCACTTTCTTGTTCCCTTCATGATTTCTGATGAGAGGTTTGCAATTAATCTTATTTTGGTTCCCTTTTATGTGATGCTTTCCTTATCTCTTGCTGTTTTCAGAATTCTCTCTTTATCTCTGATATTTGCCATTCTGAATAGTGTCTCAGAGCAGTTCTATTCAGATTTATTCTGTTTGGGGTGCATAGCCCTTCTTGGATATTGATATTTATGCCTGTTATAAGGGTTGGGAAGCTTTCTGTCATTGTTTCCTCATGTATTTTTCAGCCTCTTTTCCATTCTCTTCTACTATGCAGTGTGTTTCACATTGTCATTCAATTCCCCAAGACCCTGTTCCATTCTTTCCGTTATTTTCTCCTGTTTTCAAGTTCAGATGTACTGTCATCAAAATTGCTAATTCTGTCTTCAACCAATTCAAATCTCCTGTTATGTGCCTCTAATGTATTTTTAATCTTACCCATCTTGTCTTTCATTCCCATAAGCTCTGTTACTTGTCTCTGTGGGCTTTCACACTGTTATTTGTGCACACCCAGTATCTTCTTAATATCTCTTATCTCTTTACTCATATTTTCCTTCAACTCTTTGAATTAATTTAGGAGATTTGTGTGATTATCATTGTTAGTCATCTTAAATCCTGTATCTTATCATGATATTTGGTTTGTTCCTTTGGCTGGGCCATCTCTTTCTGTTTCCTAGCATGGTTGTAATTTTTTCCTGATGTATAGACATCTAAATATGTTGGTGACTTTACTCTAATGGTCAATTTCTCTCTTGCCTAGTGTTTTTCTTCCCCAGCTCTTCTTTGTTTTTTGGTTCAACTTACTCTAAGTCTTTAAAATTGCCCAGCTTAAGGTATCAGAATCAGGTCAGGGACTAACTAATGGGGCACAGATTCTCTCCCAGTGGTGGGGCTAAAGAGAAACCTTAGAACAGTTTTTTCTCCTTGCCATTTCCTTGCTGGCCAGCAGATGATACTCATTGGCAAACCTTTCCTTGGAGGTGTTTCTTTCCTCTGCTTTCTCATGTTTCTGGTCTGGGCAGAGCTAATTCAAAGAGAGCTCTACTGGATGAATTCAATGAGGAGAAGTCATCTGACTCACCCTCCCTCTTCCCTTGTAACAGTTGACAGGGAGGAAGACATTTGTTCTCCTCTCAGTTGGCAGCAGTGAGTCAGGGGTTGTATCCTGGCTTAATGTCTTGAGGGTAGGGTAGGGGACCCTCATCAGCCACTATGGGGGTTTAGTATCTCATTTTTGTTTTTTCAGGTTCTTCACCTCTCTGTCCCTCACCTTCCTAAGAGTTGTGCAACACTGTCCTGATCTGCCTATCCCCAACACAGTTCCCTCAGACAGCTTTTGGCCCTTTCTACATTGTTTTTGTGATTTATCTGTGCCCTGCCTGCCTATTCCAATGCTATCTTCCCAGAACTCCTCAACTGCTGGGCTTTGAGCATCCAGGATTTTTATCAGGGTTCCAATACCCACCAATGTGGGTATTTTTAATCTCTTCCACTGTGTTTCATTCCCATAAGATTTGTTACTCTTCTTTGCAAACTTCCAAATTCTTCTTTGTGATCAACCAGTGTCTTCTTAAAAATCCTTAATCTCCTTAACATTTCATTGAATTTATGAAGGAGACTTGTTTGGATATCTGTGATTAGTTGTCTCAAATCTGAAGTCTCTGAAGGCTTAATTTGTTCCTTTGTCTTGACCATATCTTCCTCTTTCTTAGTATGGCTTGTAATTTTTTGCTGATGTCTTGGCATCTGTGTTTATGCTCTGCTCAGTTTCTCTCTTTAGCCTATGACTATCTTACTGGTTGGCTTTTTGCTAAAGCTTCCCCTTTTCCTCCTCCATGAATATTAGTCTGTTTTGTTTGGTTTTTATTTGCCTCTGTGTTTTTTTAATACTCCTTTCATCTTTTCTCACTACTTTTCCTGGAGGACTAATTTTGATAGAAGTGTACTCCTGGATAAAACCTTCCCAGCTTTGGTTTTCCTGTCAAAATAGTCCCAGGGTACTTATGAGGAGAGTGTAGATCAATTCCAATGTGCTTTAGGGAAGAGACCCTAAAGGCCTCCAATATTCTCTTTGATGTCTCCCCCAATCTAGGCTTTTCTAAAGTACCCAGAAGATAACCCTCTTTATTCAGCTATTCCCTGCTGCCCTAAGGTTATCTGGGACTTTAATTCTCAGCTGACATGGCTCCTGGTGGGGGTATGGCGAGGTTGAGGTTGCCAGCCTACCTAGGAAGAAACTGTTGCACAGCTCCCAGCCCCTGAGAGCTGAGTTCTCCCATCAACCGCCACCCCCTGTCCCACATGCCCCACCCCCAGGTGGGCAGGGTGACTCTGCCTGCACTGTCTTGAGAGAGTGATCAGACCACTCTCGGTTCTTCTCCTTCACGGAGCACCTTGGGGATGAGAGTGCAGGAGAGGCTCAAGGCAGGCACTGCCCCTAGAGAGCGCACACGTCCCCTTCAGGGGGCATCTGGACCAGTGTGATCTGCCTGCTCACTCCTGAGAAAGTGTTCAGACTGCACCCAATTTCCACTCGTGCTGGGTGTGGGGGCCTGAGCAGTGGCTTTCCAAACTGGGCACGCTGGATCTGATCCCTACAGCCGTGGAGGACTGGTGTGTTTTTCCATCACCCCTGCCTCCACTCCTGCCAGGGCTGGGCAACAGCACAACTGCTGGGGGCTTCTTTGTGGCTTGGGCAGGTTTAAACCTCCATTGTGCTCAAGATTGGAATTCAGCTGGCCGATTGTGCCAGTCAACAGCTATAACTGGTGCCAGGCCACTTCTCCTCTCCTGCTTTTGGGAAAGAGTTTCTGCTTCCAGCCAGTGAGTGGGTCCCGGGTGGTCTGTCTCGCCAGCAGGTGATGGGCAACCGCCTCTGCAACGTGGAGGAAGCTACCCAGGAACCTTCACTGCAGATTGTCAATCTCCTCTTCTTGTTCTTCCCTGGACGGTACTCTGTGTTCTTCTGGTCCCCAGAGTCCCCAGACAGTTGATCCAGACAGATCCTGGCTGATTATTGTTGCCCCGCGGGATGAGCTGATTGTTCGAATGTCCCGCTCTGTCGCCATCGTGGGTCTTCTCCCAGAATCACTTCCTCCCAAAACTTCTGTTGACAAAGTAATATCTTGAAAGAAATTATGCCCTTTTTCCACTACACCAATACTCAGTAAAATAGAAAGTATAAATCCTGAAAATTCTTTTTGATATACAGGCTATAAATTCATTATACTAGTGAGTTATAATAAAAGAACAGATCTCCCAAGCAAAATGTGTATACATATATCTATATAAGGAGTTGTGTTATAACTGTTTTTTTTATGATTCCAAAAAATGTTATTTAATGTTTGTGAAAAAATGTGACTTTCAGGATAAGGCAGTTTTCACATTGTCCTTGACAACTGATTGTTTTGTTCCTTAGAAATGTCTGCAACTTTTGACAAAACAATAAAATATTTAATATTTGTCATGGCATACAGAATTTTTCGGAGAGAGAGGCAGAGAAATGAGCCTAGTGTCTAAACCAAACTGCCAGGAAATGAAACCTGTCACTTAGTAGCTATGTGACCCCTGGCAAGTTCATTTACTTCTCTGTGTCTCAGTTTTTCATGTGAATAATGAGCACAATAATCCTAACTATCTGATAGGGTTGTAAGGATTACATGAATGAATACACAAAGTGGCAAGAACAGTCCCTGACCCACAGTAAGGGCTGCTATTATCATTTCCCAATCTAAGACAAGTTACCCGTTAAATCTCATTTGCTAATCCATAACCTGAACCCCATTCTCAAGCCATAATGAAGTTTCATAATGCTCCAAACCCACCATGACACGCCCTTTCCCTAGTTTGTCCCTTCTCATAGGCTTCTTCCCCTCCTTGGAATACCTTCCCTGCTTTGCTAGGCTCTTCGTTTAAGGCGCGTGTTAAGATTTATAGCGTCTCTGCAGCCTTCCCTAATGCCCTTCCCCATTAGGCACAGTTATGCTCTTCTTTATTTATGTTCTTTAAAGTTGCAGGCATACTTTTATGTGCACTTATCAAATTATGTTCAAGTTATTTGTTTACTTGTCAGTACTCCCCAAAAGATGTGAGTTCCTAGGGAGGGATGTTATACATTTTTTTTTATCCCCAATGCTTAGCATAGCACCTGACACATTGGGCACTAAAGAACTATTTGTTAAAATATCTTTTTTAAAAAATGACTTGACTAAATTAAATATATACATATATCTTAATGTTAGGTGGGAATGCTAAATAGGTTATAAATATACCAATTTGCAAAAAAATCAATGTGCTATTTCAACATGTCTCCCAATACCAGTTGGTTTAGTTATTGTTACTTATTTGATTGGAATTCGATGAAATGATGTTATAATGTATCTAGAAGAAAAAATGTGTAAGAAGAGGCAGGTAAAATCTGACAAAGATAAGTAATGTGTGACTGGCTAAACCAAATAACCAGATAATAATAAAACATTATAATGCTATAATAATTCACACATATTAACACTGGTGCAGAAATGGACCTAAGTTAGATCAAAGGAAAGAACTGAAAGTAGAAAAACAGACCTAAATGTATATATATAAAACTTGGTGTGTATAAACACCTTTTCCAATCCATGGGAAAAGGTAGATTTCTCAAAAATGATATGAGCATAAATTCTACATAAATTAAAAATTATAAGATAATGAATACAATCATTAAAAACACTTGAAGAAAGTATGGTTAAATTATTTTAACTTCTTGGAGCAGCATGAATGTCTTTTTAAAAGCCTACCTAAAAACCCAGAAGCCAAAAAAAGAAAATAGTAATAATTTGACTAACTAAAACTTAGGGGAAAAATTATAACCAAAGTCAAAAGACAAATAATGGCTACTTAAAAATATATTTATAATCCTTTTTCTGCTAATATCCTTTTTTAAAAAGATTTTTATTTATTGGCCTCCCCGCCCCATTGTTTGCACTCGCTGTCTGCTCTCTGTGTCCATTTGTTCTGTGCTCTCAGCGTCTGCTCGTCTTCTCTTTAGGAGGCACCAGGAACTGAACCTCAGACCTCCCATGTGGGAGAGAGATACTCAATTGCTTGAGCTACCTCCACTCCCTGCTTTATTGTCTCTCTCATTGTGCTTCCTCTTTGTGTCTCCTTGTTGCATGATTTTGTTGTGTCAGTTTGCTGTCTTGCTCATCTTCTCCAGGAGGCACCAGGAACAAAATCTGGGATCTCCTGTATGGTAGGCAGGAGCTCAATTGCTTGAGCCACATTTGCTTCCCCTAATATCTTTTATTTTTTAAAAGATTTAAAGATTTATTTAATTCCCCCCCCCCTCCCCTGATTGTCTGTTCTCTGTGTCTATTTGCTGCATCTTGTTTCTTTGTCTGCTTCTGTTGTCATCAGCAGCACGGGAAGTGTGTGTGGCGCCATTCCTGGGCAGGCTGCACTTTCTTTCATGCTAGGCGACTCTCCTTATGGGTGCACTCCTTGCGCGTGGGGCTCCCCTACGCGGGGGACACCCCTGCGTGGCAGGGCTCTCCTTGCGCGCATCAGCACTGCACATGGGCCAGCTGCACACGGGTCAAGGAGGCCCGGGGTTTGAACCACGGACCTCCCATGTGGTAGGCGGACGCCCTAACCACTGGGCCAAGTCTGTTTGCCCCCTAATATCTTTTATATGGTCAGCACTTAGGGAAACACGGTAAGAAAAGGACAAGCAATCCAATAGAAAAAAATTGGGCAAAAGGTAATAAAGACAGTTTACAAATAAAGATTTACAAGTTGTTAGAAAAATAAAACCGTGGTTTTCAAGGTAGACATAATTTTTAAATGCAAATTTAATCAACGATATATTCATTTTTAAATCCAGCTGATTGGCCAAGATAAAAATAATTGATAGGAACCAGATATGGCTCAAGGGGTTGAGCACCTGCTTCCCACATGGGATTTCCCAACTTCAGTTCCCTGTGCCTCATAAAAATAAAAAATAAAAAATAAAAAAAAAACAACTAGCAAACAAACAAAAAAACTATCTCTGGGTTGCCGATGTGGCTCAGTGGTTGAGCACTCGCTTCCCACAAAAGAGATCCTGGGTTCAATCCCCAGCTCTGAGACCTCAAAAAAAAAAAAAAAAATTTTGATAATACCCAAAGTTACAGAAGATTAGGGGTAAAAGGAGCTCTCATAATGTTGGGGGTAAGGACGGGACAAGAAGTGCTATAAATTGCTACAACCTTTTAAGAGGGCAAATTGAAAGGACTGAAAAAAAATTTTTTTAGGGAAATGGACTTTGGCCCAGTGGTTAGGGCGTCCGCCTACCACATGGGAGGTCCGCGGTTCAAACCCCGGGCCTCCTTGACCCGTGTGGAGCTGGCCCATGCGCAGCGCTGATGCGCACAAGGAGTGCCCTGCCACACAGGGGTGTCCCCCGCATAGGGGAGCCCCACGCGCAAGGAGTGCGCCCGTGAGGAAAGCTGCCCAGCGTGAAAAGAAAGAGCAGCCTGCCCAGGAATGGCGCCGCCCACACTTCCCGTGCCGCTGACGACAACAGAAGCAGACAAAGAAACAAGACGCAGCAAATAGACACCAAGAACAGACAACCAGGGGAGGGGGGGAAATTAAATAAATAAATCAATCTTTTAAAAAAAAAAAAAAAGGTGCCCTTTGCCCTTTTTGCAGAAATGCTAGTATCTCTGTTGCAAAGATAATCATCAGGCAGACTTAACGCCTATGCTTGAAAGAGGGATGATATGCACGGAAAAGAAATCAACTTTCCTTTCCCACATTCACAGTCAAAATCCAGGAATGGACCGGAATTATTGTCAAATGGACTGGAATTGTTGCCAATCAATTGTACTGAATGTGCACGCAGGCACGTAGCTAGAAGCTCCAGAAAAGCTGGGAGGACCTGGAGGGTTTAAAAGTCCTGAGAGAATGAATGGCAAGAGAGCGTCTTGGAAGATCTGATGGTACCTCTGCCTTCATCAGGATATTCAGCAAAGGCTGGGTGCCCTCACAGGGACTTCAAGCCCGGGGAAGCTGGTCTGGTCTGAATTAGCTAAGTTAGATTTTGAATTTGGGTCTGGGTGGAGGTCAGGTGTGACCCAATGGGAAACTGAGGCCTTAATGCATGGAAACAAAATAAACCGTGTTGCACGCGGGTACCGGGCAGTGAGGTGCCCTGAGGGGTCAACGGGAGGAGCGGTCGGCTCAGGGGCTCGACCAGCAAGCGGGGAGCACACAGCAGGGTGAGGGGGGCCTGCGGGCTTACCGTGCCTCTCCTGTGGAGGGGCGCAGGCTAGGAGCGTTCCCTCCCGAGTCAAAAGCAAATGTGTGAAAAGGGGAAGGGCTGGGGGTCCGGAGGCAGTGGGGATGGTTAGCTTTCCCTGGAGATGGGCTCTGGGCTTGAGGTGAGGTGTGTGGGTGGTCTGGGTGGTGGCGGTATGTGGGTTTAAGCTCTGGGGCATCCCCCCCGGCCCAGGGTTGAAAAGTTGCTATTAAACGCTGCCAAAGGTCCAGTCAGCGCTGAGGCAAGAGGCTCAGCCAAAGTACTGTGCATGCGGAGGCAGCTAAAGAAAACGCTGACAGCTGTGCTATGGCGGCCGCAGCTGGCTGCCCTCATGGAAGTAAGTTCCTGTGTGGGCGGCGGACTTGGCCCAGTGGTTAGGGCGTCCGTCTACCACATGGGAGGTCCAGGTTCAAACCCCGGGCCTCCTTGACCCGTGTGGAGCTGGCCATGCGCAGTGCTGATGCGCGCAAGGAGTGCCGTGCCACGCAGGGGTGCCCCCCGCATAGGGGAGCCCCACGCGCAAGGAGTGCACCCCGTAAGGAGAGCCGCCCAGCGCGAAAGAAAGTGCAGCCTGCCCAGGAATAGTGCCTCACACAGGGAGAGCTGACACAGCAAGATGACACAACAACAACAAAAAAGAAACACAGATTCCAATGCTGCTGACAACAGAAGTGGACAAAGAAGACACAGCCAATAGACACAGAACACAGAGAACAGACAACCGAGGTGGGTGGTGGGGAAGGGGAGAGAAGTGAGTAAGTAAGTAAATAAATAAATGAAATTTTTTAAAAAAGTTCCTGTGTGTTCACCTACATTAAAGGAGTCTGTAGATGCCTCATCACCGTTTGACAACTATAAAGATGGTATCGGAAGTGAGATCAGCTCAAAGCCCCTACTTCCTAAAGTAATTTGAAGGAAGATGTCGGGAAATGGAAGCAGAGAAAGATGATGCAAGAGTTATAGGATGGGGGAGAGGATGTAGCTCAATGGTTGAGCACCTGCTTCCCATATATGAGTCTCAGGGTTCATTCCCTGGTACCTCCTTTAAAAAAAAAACGGTTTATAGGATGGTGCCCAGACCACCCTTGGGACAAGACCACAAAAAAAGTTTGTGGGTTGTAAAGAGGAGGGAACCAACTTAAAGGAGTTTGGCACTCACACCTTGACTTCAAGTGGTTTTGCACCGACTGGAAAAATACCAACATTCAAAGAGGCCAAAAGAATAGTCACATGGTTGCCTCCGTCACCTCCTGCCAGAGCAGCTCAGGCCACGGAGGTTTTCCTGAGGATCCTGAGGTTTTTCAGACGAGTTAGTTAACTAGGTCTGTACGAGCAGCCAAACTTAAAACCGTAGACCCTGATATCTGGGACAGACAACTGCGTTAAAACATTAGTGCTGGGGAATGGATGCAGCTCAAGTGCTTGAGTGCCTGCTCCCCTATTTGAGATCCCAGGTTCATTCCCCAGTGCCTTCTAAAAACAAAACGAACAAAAGGAAAAAACCAGCTTTTGTTGGGGAACGGATGTAGCTCAGAGGTTGAGCACCTGCTTCCCATGTACGAGGTCCTGGGTTCAATCCTCCTCCTAAAAAATAGCATTGGCAGAAGGATTGTGCACTCACTCAAGTCACACTAACATGAGCAAGCAAATTCACAAGCAGAAGCTGGATAACTGCCGAGACCTTAGAAGTGAGCATGGATGAGAGTGGTCCTGAAGTAAGCTTTTACTTTCACTGGCCAGGATTCCTTGGCAACACAAAGAAAACAAAGGAGGAGCTGAAGTCCTGCAAATTAGAGAAAAGGGGAAAAAATTAAGTTAGAACAGAAATAAGGGCATTTGGGGGGATATTTGGGGAACTCTATTTAAATAATATTTGTCAATGTTTAATTCCATCCATGATGATAAAGGTATTGAGGTTTGTGTTCTTCCAAGATACATGCTGAAGTTTGTTAAGGATGAAGTGTCATGGTGTCTAGGACTTATTTTCAAGAGTTTCAGCAAGAAACAAAGTACATACACAAAAGATTGATAGATAATAAAGATGATGATGATGATAGATAGATGATAGCAAATGTAGCACAATATTAGCTATAAGGTGAACCTAGGTAAAGAGTATATGGGGGCGGTGGAGTTGGCCCAGTGGTTAGGGCATCCATCTACCACATGGGAGGTCCGCGGTTCAAACCCCGGGCCTCCTTGACCCGTGTGGAGCTGGCCCATGTGCAGTGCTGATGCACGCAAGGAGTGACCTGCCACGCAGGGGTGTCCCCGTGTAGGAGAGCCCCCCCGCACAAGGAGTGCACCCCGTAAGGAGAGCCGCCCAGCGCGAAAGAAAGTGCAGCCTGCCCAGGAATGGTGTCGCACGGAGAGCTGACACAAGATGACGCAGCAAAAAGAGACACAGGTTCCCGTGCCGCTGACAACAACAGAAGCGGACAAAGAAGAAGACGCAGCAAATAGACACAGAGAACAGACAGCCGCGGGGGGGAGGGGAGAGAAATAAGTAAATAAATCTTAAAAAAAAAAAGAGTATATGGGTGTGCATTATACTATCCTTAGGTTTGAAATTATGAAAAATAAAAAGCTGGAATAATGTCAGTTGCTCTGAGTAACTATGTATCAATGTGTGTGAACTAAGTTTGCTCCTCTTGAAGACAAGGCTGCAAGTAAGCTGTGTCCTTGGAGCGCTATCATTCATAGAAACATTGTAACTGTGGACTAGTGTTTACACTGTTATAATGGTTATTTTAGCTTAGCCCCAGCCCTAGTTTATACTTGCTATTGTAATGGTAACAACTCCATCTTTCCTTGTTTGAATCCATAAAACCCTGCACCAACTTCGACTCAGGAAGACAGATTTTAGGCCAATGCTTAGCAATAAACTCTTTCTCTTTGAAACCCTGGTGTCTCAGTAATTGCTCATTTAAGTTCATCAGACAGAGACACATCCTTGCCCCCGTTTTTGCTGGGTAACGCTAAAGTTGAAATCAAGAGTGGAAAGCTTCAGGTTAAAGATGGGGACATACGTGCATGCCCTGCCGTCTACTCCCTCCCCAAACCTCACTAGAACATGAGGAAAGGGATTTTTCAAAGGTGCAAGCCCACAAGAACAAAGAGAAAGGGTAAGGAGACAACAGCAAGAAACTGGAGATGGAAAGCAGATGGAAGAGGGGCAAAGAATTTAAGAGGCACAAGGAAGCTAAACCATAAACCAGTAGTGGAGAAAGCAAAAATTAAATTAAATTAAAAAGCACTTTTATTCATCCAACAAACCCTTTTGGGACCAGGAGTTAGTGGCACCAGTGACCCAGTGACCTCTAGAAGAGGGTGGGCAGTTAAAAGTGATACTAAAAAGAGGAGAGGGTAAAGGTGATTCTAAAAATGAAATTAAACATTGACATGATGATATTAGCTAAATATATACCCCCCTAAGTGTCCCCCAAATATGCTATTGTAAATAAACTTCAAGAAACAATTAGGGGGAAGTGGATTTGGCTCAACTGATAGAGCGTCTGCCTACTACATGGGAGGTCCAGGGTTCAAACCCCGGGCCTCCTGACACGTGTGGAGCTGGCCCACGCACAGTGCTGATGCGCGCAAGGAGTGCTGTGCCATGCAGGGATGGCCCCCGTGTAGGGAAACCCCACGTGCAAGGAGTTCACCTTGTAAGGAGAGCCGCCCCTCATGAAAAAAGCACAGCCTGCCCAGGAGTGGCACCGCACACACAGAGAGCTGACACAGCAAGATGACGCAACAAAAAGAAACACAGATTCATGGTGCCGCTGACAAGAATGCAAGCGGACACAGAAGAACACACACCAAATGGACACAGAGAACAGACGACAGGGATATCTGTATGTGTGAATAAAAATAAATAAATCTTTAAATGAATAAAAAATTTAAAAATAGCAAAACTAAAAAAAAAAAAAACAGAAACAATTAGGGAAAGTAGATGTGGCTCAAGTGATTGGGCTCCTGCCTACCACATGGGAGGCCCCAGTTTCAGTTCCTGATGCCTCCTGGAGAGAATGAGCAAGACAGCAAGCTGACACAGGCAGGAGTGAGCTGATGCAACAAGAAACATGAGGAAAGCATAATGAGAGACACAATAGAGTAGGGAGCAGAGGTGGCTCAAATGATTGGGCATCTCCCTCCCACACTGGAAGCCTTGGGTTCGGTTTCTGGTGCCTACTTAAAGGAGGACCAGCAAGCAACAAACAGACACAGCAAATGCAAAAAACAGTGATGGATGGGGAGAAATAAATAACTAAAATAAATGTTTAAAAAGAAAAAGAAACGTTAGATCTTCAGATTCCCCCTCTAACTCCAAATGATTGGGCAACTGCTCTTCACCAATGCAAGCAGAATTTGGGAGGTCTATTTTCAGGAGAGATTAAAACAAAGGTTTGGGGAACATCAAGCACAGTTGGGGAAAAGTGTTCAATATTGAAAGAGGGATTAAGTGAGAGCTCACATACTTAATAGCACAATTTCCCCATCTTCCCCCCCCACCCCCACCCCACCCTCTGCTGGCAGCCTTCTTCAGGCAGGAGATTGCAAGCCCTCACTGGGGAAATCTGGCCAGCCCAAGTGTAAGACGCTGACTTCAAGGGTTCCCCACTGAAATGAATAGATTATCCTGCAGTGAAAACCAGAGCTGATAGGACCCACCCACAAGCAGAGGGTTCTAGGCAGCTTTTTGGTGTGAAGGCAAGTTAGTTAGAGGAAAGAGAAGACAAGTTGCAGCTGGTACCTGGCAGAGAACAGGGCTTAGACACCCCCCCCCTGCCCCGCCCCAGAAAGTCCCTAAGGCGGGGCTTCTTATCTAGGGGTCTGTGAACTTGAATTGAAATTCATAAAAACACTATTCTTGTGGAGACATGTTGGTGGGGTTGTGACCTATTTATTAAACAACACATAGTAGAGTGTGGGCTTAGTAAGGGGTCTGTGGTTTTCACCTGGCTGGCAAAGGGGTCTGTGGAGCAGAAACGTTAAGAACCCCTGCCCTAAGGGGAAAGCTGCTACTAAGGAACAAAGCTGGGAAGACCCTGCTGAGACCTGGCCACGAGGCCCTATTTGGAGCTCTTCCTGGGGTTAAGGGGAAGCCCCAGATACCTCCCAACAACATTGACCCCTGAGAGCTAACACGTGGGGACCATAAGGCAACCAGTCAGAACAGCAGACAGCCGGGCCCCTCCCCAACATTGGGAAGGAAGAAGAGGAAAGACTTTACAAAGGCCTGACCTGGGGTCCCACGTGAGCCTCTTACCCCATAGCACACCTGCAACCCAAGTCTTGGGTTGTGTACTTATTTCTTGTTTCTTAACAAACTCTTTACCTACTTGCCTACCCTATGGCATGTCCTTAAATTCTTTTATGCAACATAGCCAAGAACCAAGAAGCCCAGAATCCAGAGCATTCTGTTAATATATTTGGTGAGCCAACCAGGAGATAAAGCAAGTAACATTCCCTGACTGCTGCCGAAGACGGGGTGAGTTTTCAACTAAAGCCTGTCTGTGCCCTCTTTTGTTTTATTAGCAAGGGCCCTGGGACTCTCACCCTGGGCCATGCACAGAGGTTTGTTCCTTACTCAGCCCCCGGCAGGCCCTGAGATTCCTGCTAATCCTTTACCTCCAGGCCCCCCGAGGCTGTTTGCCTTTAAGCTGAAGAACGCTCAGCCTCTGCTTTTTAACGTGCCTCTTAATGTCCTGTTTAACTGCAAACTCAGCCCCTGGCAGTGGCCTCTCTCGTGGCCAACCTTTCTAAGACCTCTGCAAGAGTAGGCTAAAAGGAAGTCTCTAGCCAGCCACTTCTCTAGGGAGAAAATTCAGCGTGGCAGCTTCAGTCCAGAACCTAGGTCCAGACATCGCCCAAGTCCTAGTTCACCCCAGGGATGCCCAGGGCATGGAACATGTGATTTTGGAGATGCCAAGAATGAGAGCAGCAACTCCATACATCTCTCAAGACTTAGGCAACTTGGGCACCTCTGTATGGAGGCTGAAGGTTTAGTCAGGCTGGGATCTGGGACACCAGGTTGGTTAACAGAGCTTTTTTTCCATTTCTCCCTAGAACAATGGGCATGACCTCTAGCACTCCAGCAGACTCCCCATTGGGTGCCTTCTCAGGAATTGGGACAACCTGCCTACTGATGGTCTAAAAAGGAAGAGGCTATTTTTTTCCTGCCACACCATGAGGCTGCAGTTTGACCAAGAGTGGGCTCTGTAGGGGACCCTGAATTCCAGTTAAACCTGCCCAAGAGGGAAGGAGGGGACAGGCAGATCTGAGGGTCAGAGACCATGTCTCCTTAAAGGGGTAGGAAATGCACTACCAAACCTGTCACTTTATTAGCCAGTCTGCCTCGGACATCTGTAGGAAGTTGCAAAACCCTTCCCCGGGTGCCAGACTTCCATTAACTTCCTTTTAGAAAGAGCCTTTGCAGTTTTCAACAATCCAGGCTGAGCTGCCAAGGAGAAGCAGGTGGGGAGGGAGCAGGCACAGGGCCCAGAAGCAGGGTCCCCTTTTAACTGCCGCAATTAAAAGCCCCCTACCCGAATTCAGGCTTGCACATCAGCAGGAGCCTGCTTCAAGTGTGGAGGCAGGCCCCCGGCCCCAAGCTGTCTTGCCACCTGGACCACTGGGGCTTGGTCCCAGGGCAGGGCAGGAGGGGCCTGAAGCTACACGTGAGCCTTCAGCCAGCAGGAGCCTCAGGTGACCCTTGACGTGGCAGGGAAGAATCCTAATTTATTAATTAACATGGGAGCCACTTTACTCGATCCCAACTGCCATCTCTCTAGCCTTGGTGATGCCTAGTAAGGGGATCGAACGGGCAGTTAAGATCCAGGCCATTTACTAAACCTCTCCAGTCTAGAATAAGGAGCCTCCTCATGTGCCATCAACTAAGATCAAAACGTTCCTGGAGAATGGCTCCCGTCAGGTCTTACCCTATGCTATGCCTAAAATTCTCTCTTCTGATGGAACCTGTGCTTAGTTTAACTTTGTCAATCTGCTTGTGCCTAGGAACTTGTAAATCAGATTTGGGGTTCACCTATTACAAATGGAATACCTTCAAAAAGGTGACATAAAAATGAGTCTTTAAATTTCAACAGTATCTTGCAATTGATTTTGATGTATAAGAGAAATCACAAATGGAAATGATTCAGCTGCTAGAAAAGTGGGAAAACTTAGCAAAATTAATGTTACTAATAAAATAGTTTTAGTTCTTAGTTAATAAGTGAATGTGCCCAATTTGTTTTGGAGTGAAAACTTACTACAAACTAAGATTTAAGATCATTATAAAGATGCCTTTATTATATAAGAGCAAAAGCTGAAATTGCTATAACTGGGTGCATTTAGCCTAGACCTACTATTGTGATGATAATTCTAGATTAAACTTATCTTTGATTATGGTTATTTTGTGAGTAGCTACTAGCTTTGCCCTTAGACTTGAGCTTGTGATGGTTATTCTGAACTGAATTTGCCATTGCTTATGGTTATTTCAGGACTGGCCTCACCATTGTAGCGGTAACCACTTGTAGTAATCAGCCAAAGGGGTGCTGGTGCAAAGTACCAGAACTCTCTTGGCTTTTTATAAAGGGTATTTATTTGGGGTACAAACTTACAGTCACAACGCCCTGAAGAGTCCAACCCAAGGTACCATAAGAGGTACTTTCTCACCCAAAGTCGTTTGCCACAACTTGCGCAAGATGGCGGGCTGTGTCCGTGAGGGTTCAGCCTCCCTCTTCCTCTTGAGGCTCCGTGGTCCCAGCTTCTGGTCTCAGCTGTAGGCTGGGGTAAGTTTCATCTCTCTCCTGGGGCTCATTCCTCTCCAGGCTCAGCGGTAGCTGCAGGCTAGTGGGCTCACTCTCCTCCTGGGGCCTCTGCTGTGTCTACGGAGCTCCTCTAATCCTGCCTTCTTCTCCTCTGTGCTCTCCTTCTCCGTGTCGTTTTCCCTATGTGTCCCCCCATCAAGGGGTTGGGGACTCCACATCCTATTAATGTGGCCGAATCAAAGCCTCAACCGTAATTTAATCAAGAAAAAGTGAAACCTCTGAATCTAATACAATCTAAAATGCCCAGAGGAACAGACCAGTTTACAAACACCATCCAAGGTCTATTTTTGAAATTCATAAACAACACCAAACTGCCACCCCACTGTATTCTCCCCTCTTTGCAGGCATGGCAACTCCTGCCCCCCATGGCTCAGGGGAAGGCGAATTTGAGAAAACCCTGCCTCCTGCCCTTCCACTGGTGCTAATATCCCTGCTTTCTCTCGACAGTGCAGGTGTGGATCCAATTTACCTACTGAGGCCAAGAGCCCAGAGGGACCCCGTGACCTCTGAGGAAATCTCCGTGTGGGGTGAATCCTTGGCCCTCAGGGTTGGACGTCCACTTTCCCGGCCAGCGACCACAAGAGTCCGGTTGTCTCTGAGGACTGGGGAACGCGGGTGGTGGTAGGGGTGGGGCGGAGAACACCTCCCACCTTGAGCATCATGAACTCTGAAAGCAGTAGGTAATTAAAAAAAACAAAAACAGTTAACCTTGAGACTTCAGTGACCTCAGTGAGTAGATTCTGGAATTAGTGTTGCTCATTCAAGGTCTGTCAAAGTCAAAATGGGAAATAAGCAGAGCTCTGGAGTAAAGGAAAATGTCATAGAGTGTATTTTAAAGCATTGGGAACAGTTTGTGTATAAGCTAATAACTAAAAGGAACAAAATTCTTGTGCAAAACTGCATGGTCACAGTGCAAGTTAGAATAATCAGAAATAGCTTTCAAAGAGATCTTTTGAACGTTATTTTACAGTTAAACTTATTTTGGAAGAGAATGAAAATTATAAATAACTTTAGTGAGTTGTGTGTTTCTGTGTCTAATTCTCTATTTGGGGCTGCCTATTTGCTAAATGTATATTTTCACACATTGGGATGGTAATATCAAATTAGCAAGTGAAAATTCTTAAAAGAACTCTATTCTAATTGTTAAAAATTAAATATGCTCTTATATATGTAAATGAATATTGTGGAGTCCAAATTAGGCTAAGCAGAATGGAAAGGCCATATAGAAATCTGAATATAGAAACCATTGGGGAAAAGGAAAAAGTTTTTCCTAAGCTCTTTGACTCACCCAGCCCCAGGGCCTTCTCTTTGCAAGAGCGGTGAGGGAAGGGCAAGGTGTGACACTTTAAAACTCTTATCTTCTAGGGAAGCAGACGTGGCTCAACTGATAGAGCGCCCATCTACCATATGGGAGGGTCCAGGTTTCGATCCCCAGGGCCTCCTGACCCATGTGGTGAGCTGGCCCATGCACAGTGCTGCCGCGTGCAAGGAGTGCTGTGACACGCAGGGGCGCCCCTGCATAGAGGAGCCCCACCGCACAAGGACTGTGCCCCATGAGGAGAGCCGCCCAGTGTGAAAAAAAGCGCAGCTCGCCCAGGAGTGGCACTGCACACACGGAGAGCTGATGCAGCAAGATGATGCAACAAAAAAAAAAGAGACACAGTTTCCCGGAGCCACCTGACAATGCAAGTGGACGCAGAAGAACAGTGAATGGGCACAGAGAGCAGACAATGGGGGGGAGGGGAAGAGAAATAAATAAAATAAAATCTTTTTTAAAAAAAACAAAAAAACTATCTTCTAGGCTGGGGAATTAAGAATCACAGTTTATCTTTTAATTCTCCAATGTAAATCTGTAATGCCCTTAAAATAAGGGTGGTTAATAATCCTATTGCCAAATTTCAGTAAGTAAAGGTAAAGTCCTTAAAGCTATGGAAAGATCTTTTCTAAATTATGATTAAAACAAATTAAACAATTATAATTATTCCAGAACCTGGCAGTCAGTATACTTTTAAGATTATTCACAATTTTAGAATTTTATTTAAAAAAAAAGATGTTTTATCCTCCTGTGAAGGAAGAGAAAATTTCTTGCATAAGCTATAATGGTTTCAATTTTATTTAGCTTGGGTGTTATCTCCTTAGGTTTATAGATTACCAATTAAATAAATTAGCATTATATGTATTAAATCTTTAAGAAGAAATTCCAAGTTCATGTTTAATGAATTATAGATGTCCTAAAGTGAAATAACTAGTTTTCACAGAACAGAATGAGAAATGTAAGATAAGACTCTTAAATGGGGAAACGGACTTGGCCTAGTGGTTAGGGCGTCCGTTCAAACCCCGGGCCTCCTTGACCCGTGTGGAGCTGGCCCATGCGCAGTGCTGATGTGCGCAAGGAGTGCCCTGCCACGCAGGGGTGTCCCCGCATAGGGGAGCCCCACGCACAAGGAGTGCGCCCCATAAGGAGAGCCGCCCAGCACGAAGGAGGGAGCAGCCTGCCGAGGAATGGCGCCGCCCACACTTCCCGTGCCGCTGACGACAACAGAAGCGGACAAAGAAACAAGACGCAGCAAAAAGACACAGAGAACAGACAACCGGAGGAGGGAGGGGGGATTAAAAATAAATAAATCTTTAAAAAACAAAAAAAGACTCTTAAATGGATAAAGCTAAATTTAATTGGTTGCTAATTGTAATTTTTTAAAAAAGATTTATTTGTTTACTTATTCCTTGCTCCCTTTGGTGTTTTTGCACCTGTGTCCACTCGCTGTGTGTTCTTCTATGCTTGCTTGTCTTCTCTTTAGGCAGCACTGGGAACCAATCCTGAGACCTTCCGGAGTGGAGAGAGGTGCTTAAGCTCTTGAGCCACCTCAGCTCCCTGGTCTGCTGCATCTCTTATTGTCTCTCCTCTGTGTCTGTTTTTGTTGCATCATCTTGCCGCACCAGCTCTCTGCATGGGTCAGCACTCCGTGCAGGCCAGCTCCTGTGACGGCCAGCACACTGTGTGGCCCAGCACTCCATGCAGGCCAGCTCTCCACGTGGGCAAGCTCACCATGCAGCCAGCCTGCCTTCACCAGGAGGCCCCCCAATCGAACCCTGGACCTCCCATATAGTAGATGGGAGCCAAATCACTTGTGCCACATTTGCTTCCTGCCTATTGTAATTTAATAAGCTTATTCAAAGGTAGAGTGATTAGTCTATATGGTTATGGTTGCTTATAGGAACTTTGCAAAAACATTTTCTAAACTGAAATATTTAAATGACTAGTTCCAGGAAGCCATTATTAAATAGAAACCTGAACTGATATTGATAACAAAAAGTAGCCTGGTTAGTTATAGGAAGTTTGTAAAAGCATTATCTAAATAGAAGATTTTATTTTTATTTTATTTTATTTTTTAAAGATTTATTTATTTATTTAATTTCCCCCCCTCCCCTGGTTGTCTGTTCTCGGTGTCTATTTGCTGCGTCTTGTTTCTTTGTCCGCTTCTGTTGTCGTCAGCGGCAGGGGAAGTGTGGGCGGCGCCATTCCTGGGCAGGCTGCTCTTTCTTTTCGCGCTGGGCGGCTCTCCTCACGGGCGCACTCCTTGCGCGTGGGGCTTCCCCAAGCGGGGGACACCCCTGCGTAGCAGGGCACTCCTTGCGCGCATCAGCACTGCGCATGGCCAGCTCCACACGGGTCAGGGAGGCCCGGGGTTTGAACCGTGGACCTCCCATATGGTAGACGGACGCCCTAACCACTGGGCCAAAGTCCGTTTCCCTAGATAGAAGTTTTTAAATGGCTAATTCCAGGAAGCCATTATTAATTAGAAACCTAAACTGATATTGATAACTAAGTAAGTTCTTAACAGGGAAACCTGTCAGAGGCCACCTCAATCTGCATATGAAAGTGGTGATAGGGGAGAAGATAACCTTGACTCTATAGGGAATTTTAGGTTTTCATATAATAATGCAGAAAGTAGTTTTTCCTGTACTGCTAAAGTAAAATATCTTTTAATTAATCATGGTAAAGGTATAAAAGTAAAAAGTAAAGTACTAAAAATAGTTAAGTTCATTTGATATGTTATATACAGCATTGGAAGTATTTAGAAAGTATTTTAAAAATTAAGAGATAGATTTCAATATTGTCAGACTCTCTTGTGACCAGGAAAATTGATATTGGATTATGTTTGTAAACTGGTCTGTTCCTCTGGACATATTAGATTGTGTTAACTCTGGGTGAAAAAGTACCTCTTACAGTACCTTGAGTTGGACTCTTTAGGGCCTTGTGACTGAGTTTGTACCCCAAATACACACCCTTTATAAAAGCCAGCAGAGCTCTGATACTGTGCACCAGCACCCCTTTGGCTAACACAGGGCTCTGCTCCAGGCCAGGGAAACACTGGAGCCTCCCTCTAGGACCGATGGTGTTGCAACAAGCTGGCTGTGTGAAGGAAATACCAAGTGGAGCAATAATTATCAGGGTAATGTGAACAGAACTTAGACAAACATAATGGACATTATGGCCTGGTCCCATGGAGAGACAATATATACGGTATTGCTAACTGATGCTCAGATCTATTAACTGCAGCTCAAAGAGGAACTTATGCATTGGTCGGTGTATTTATTAGTATCAATTACTGTACCTAGATGCCTGATGACTATCATAATATCTTTTCTATTCTAAATCATATGCAGAAGGATATTGAACATGTTAAAAGTCTTGGCAAACAATTCATTTTCTAAGAAGTCAATGAATATGCCTGTAAGATAAAGGAATGGCTCTCTTAAGTACTGTCTTTATTTTGCTTGCCATGTGCTTGTCTTATTGTTGACTATACTGTCTTTGTGAGTTTATGTCTAGGGCAGCGCCTCTCTTCATATCTCTCCTAACTGTCCTAGCTATACCACCACCATGGGAACTGGGGTTGACAGTTCATACCAAACCATCAGGTCTACCAAAATCTCTCTTTAGAATTAACCAACAGCATAAAAGAACTTAAGGAAGAATGTTATTTCCCATCAACCTTGGGAGGATGAAGGCTCTTGAGGCACCTGGACTTTCTCCCTCTTGCGGTCCAGTATGTCATGGCTGGCCCAATTTTTGGGCCTGCTCACCACCAACTTCTTTAACCTTTTTAGTATGATCATGTATCTTAAATTCTAACTAAGTTTATTTCTTCCAGAATGAGTGCCTTCCAGAACAAGATATTAGTCATCCAGGGATTTTATCCAATTCCAACCACAGTGCCAGACCCATCTTCCCTCCATCTCAACAGAATAGCCAGAGGGTTTTACATCAGGCAGGGCCAATGCCCCTATCCAGCAGGAAGCAGCTACAGAAGAATGACCCTCACGCTTCAGCTCCCCCTTAAGAACAAGGGTGTAAACTCTCTGAGGGAGGCACTGGGGCAGGTTATCTTAGGGAAAGGGAAGACGAGGCACAGCTGGTACTGGCAGAGAATATGGCTGTGAGACCCCATCCAGAAGCCCCCTGAGGGGAAGGATGCTGCTAAAGAACAAAGACAGAAAGACCCCACCAAGACTCTGAACACAAGGTCCCATTTGGAGTTCTTCCTGGGGTCAAGGGGAAGCCCCAGATGCCTCCAAACAGCAGGCCTCTCCATTGGTCCCCTGAGAGCTAAAAGGTGGGCAGCCAATCAGCACAGCAAACAGCTGGGCCTCCCCATCATTAGAAAAGGGGACGGGGAAAGGCTTTTAAAAAGCCTAACCTGAGCCTCACATGTGCCTCTTACCCTGCAGCACAACCACAATCCATGTCTCACGATGTGTATTATCTCATTTCTAGTTTTCTTGTTTCTTAATAAACTCTTTACTACCTTGCCTACCCTATGAGGTGTCCTTAAATTCCTTTATGTGAGGTAGCCACGATCCCAGAAACCCAGAATCCATAGTGTTCTGCAAACAGTGCTTCCCCGCTAAAAGATGAATAAGGAAATTCTACTAGACAATAATGTCACAGCAATGTTAAGTTTTCTGAATGAGAAAATTACAATGTGGTTTATAGAAGAATGTTCTTATGGTAGTGGTGAAGTGTCATGTTATCTGCAACTAACTTATAAATGTTTCAGTAAAAATATGTGCATATGTGTTTATGAAACTGTTGACAGAGAAAAAAAGAAAACATGGCAAATTGTTAACAATTAATGAATCTAAGTGAAGATATATGGGCATTTATTGTACTATTACAACTTTTTTGTAGATTTGAGAATTTTCAAAATGAGATTTTAATAACGAAAACTTTTTTTAAAGTTGGGGAAAAGATCTTTCAACTTAATGGTGAGTCCCTTTAAATTACCAAAATGATAGGTAGAAAGACTTTACCTTAATTTGATCTTTGCCCTGAGTCATTTTATCCAAATGAGAAATTTTACTGGGCTCCACACTTTAATCTGAACTTTTCCCTGAGGCACTTTAAAACATTGAGGAATTTTAATAATAGGTATGAAGGCCACTCATTTATGGGATATTTGCCTGCAGACATTTTAATCAAGTGATAAGATTTAGTGGGTATTTTTCTCTCGAAGTCTTTTAAAATCTGATCTCTTTCACTTTGGGGTGCAGAAGCTTTTTCTACTTTGATATCTAAGCTCTCCTTTCTTTTCTTTCTGATTACTAACTGGCCAACTTTTCCTAAGTTCATCTTTTTCTTGTAACACTTTGCAAAAGATAAACTATTTTAAGATTCTATTTTCAATCTCTTCCTTGAGGGCTACAAATTTATTATTGCCTTCCAAGTAATTACACTGAATAGTTTTAGCAAATGTTTTGCTACTGTATAACATGGATTACCACACTTCCAGTCTCCAATTCAGTTTCCTTGTTGCTTGTTACCCTATCACAAAGAAAATAGCAATATTTAAAGTTTTGTTACTGCAGCATTTTGTTACCATTTTTGTCACCAAAATATGCTATTATATTCTATGAAAACAAACCACAAAATCTCAGTGGTTTAATTCTTGATTATATAAACTCTGGTGTGGATTGGACAATTCTCCATGGTAGACATCCTTGGAAATCCCCAGATGCCTCAGCGGTCCAGATTGCTGCAATCTATGATGGAAGCCTCTCAGCACGTGGCTTTCAGATCAGTGAAGGTGGGGAAGAGAGTTCTAGAACTACACTGTCCAAAAAGAAGTAGAATGTGAGTCAAGTATGTGATTTTTTAATAGCTACATTTTTTCTATTTTGTTCATTCTGGTGGTTACACACACACACAACACACACACACATATAGTATCTATATACATATATATAATAGACATTTATATTACATAAATGTTATATAAAAATATAGGGGATTCTCATATGTTCCACTCCCTACACCTCCCACATTTTCCCACAATACAACATCCTTCATTAGCGAGGTACATTTGTTAAATTGATGAAAACATTTTGGAGCATTGCCACTAAGCATGAATTATAATTTACATTGTAGTTTACACTCCCTCCTGCATATTTTTGTACGTTATGGCAAGATATGTAATGGTCTGTATCTGTCATTGTAATGTTATTCAGGACAATTCCCAAGTCCTGAAAACTCCCCCATATTACACCTATTTTTCCCCTCTCCTTGCCCTCAGAACTTCCAGAGGCCACTGCCTCCATATCAATGATATAATTTCTTCCATTGTTTGAATCACAGTAAGTCTATAGTAGAATACAAATAAGTCTACTTTAGTCCATAGTTCATTCCCCATTCCTGAAGATTCTAGGATGGTGATGCCCATTCCACTTCTAATTGAGAGGGACTTCAATCCCATGGGGCAGAGAGATGGGACTCTCTTGCTTGCAGGTGCAGACTATCCCGGTTCCTTGGGATGGTCATTGTTCATTATCATCTCCTTGTTAGTTGTCCTGGGTGAGTCCAGTGAACTGGAGAGTGGGTGTTGCAACTCCGTTAAGATTCAGGGTCCAGCTGGCAGATGGACAGCCCAAAGATTTTAGTCTCTTGAATGTATACCTATCAATCCTAGTACTAATTAAAGGTTCAAATAGAAGGGTCAGAAGAGTCATTTTAAGGAAATAACAACTGAGTCCAACTCTGTCACCAGGGGAGCCCAGACACCAAAGTAAGGCCCACTGGGAAGGCACCAAAATCCTGAGCTGTCTGCCCTGATTATAGGGCAGGATATAGGATGTTTCCAGAGCTCTCACAAGCCCCACTGTTTGAGGTAGTACTTACTTTGGCAGTCAGTGAGATCCTGCTGAAACATGCATAAGCTTAACCTCTGGAATGACCTCCCAACTCACTTTGAAGTCTCTTAGCCATGTAAACTGATTTATCTTTACCTTTTCCCCTTTTGGTCAACATCTTTTCCAGTTGCATTACTAGTTGGTGCTTGGTAGTAATCCCTAAGTGCTGTTGCTTGGTAGTAATTCCTAGGTGCCAGGGAGGTTCATTCCTGGGAGTCATGTCCTATGCTGGGGGCAAGGTAATGCATTTATATGCTGAGTTCAGCTTAGAGAGAGGCCACATTTGAGCAACAAGGAGGCTCTCAGGAGGTGACTCTTACACACCCTATAATACTAGGCTAAGTTTCAATTTCAAGAGTAGCAGTTCATAAGTACCATCATGAATATTAAGGGCCCATCAATGGATTATCCTCGTTCACTAGACATTGCCCTGTACTCAGGGGGTTTTTGCTGTTTTATTAGAGAATGTGGCAGAACTCCCCAGGATGGGAATTTGATATTCTTTTGGTTATTGTGTGAATCTCCACCCACCATGACAATGCCCCATGAATAACTGAACACATTCATATGCCTTGTATGTATGCCCAGGTGACCCTCCTCCCATGTATCCCCCATTAGTGACACCCCACATAAATGATCCTCCTCTATCATACTTGTAACCCTTCTGTGAGCCAAAACTTCTTCAAAAATGAATTCAACAAAATAGGCAAATACAATTAATAAAGAAATGAAATAATAATGATAGTTTAAAAATAAGAAATAAAATACAAAAAAAATAAGAAAATAAAAAATAAAGATTTAGAATATGTAGCAGTTTGATATGGTTATGAATTCCAAAAATGGATATTGGATTATGTTTGTAATCTGGGCTGTACCTGGGTGTGGTTAAGTTATGATTAGGACTTTGATTGGACCACATTATTAGGGAAAAGACATGGGCAAAGGACAGAGTTGAGGGTTTTTGATATTGGAGTTTGAAGCTAAAGCCTTAAGCTGGAGGCCCAGTAAGGGCCTTAAGCTGGAGGAAGTAAGCTCATAGAGTAAAGAGAAGCAAGCCCTGGGAAGAGAGGAACCCTGAACCCAGAGAGAAGCAAGACTGTGGAAGAGAGGAACCCAGGAAGCCTGAACCCTCACAGATGTCAGTAGCCATCTTGCTCCAACATGTGGAAATAGACTTTGGTGAGGGAAATAACTTATGCTTTATGGCCTGGTGTCTGTAAGCTCCTACCCCAAATAAATACCCTTTATAAAAACCAACCAATTTCTGGTATTTTGCATCAGCACCCCTTTGACTGACTAATACAGAGTTATAAAAAATAATGAAAAAATATTAAAAATTTTTTGACATTATATCTTTCATAGCTGTCAGATCTGTTGTCTTGAGTGTATAGTGATAATTTCTTCTGTTTATTCCTCTAGTGTCTCACTTTTTCCATTTGGCCTTTAAAGAAGTTTTAGTTTACAGGAAAGTCACATACAGAATATAGGGTTTCCCATATACCCAATATCCTCCCCCTTTCTCCCTTTCCCCTATTCGTAACATTTTATATGTGGGTGGTACATTTGTTACAATTGATGTACAAATATTGGAACATAGCTACTAACCATTGTCAATGGTTTATATTACGGTTTACATTTTGGGCCATACCCTATTATAAATTTTGATGAAATTTAACATGGCCTGTATCCATCATTGCAAAGATCATGTAGAACACTTCCATCACCCCCAAAATGCCCCACATTCCATCTATTCTATTCCTGCCTCTCCCTCCCCTCGGGACCCATGGAAACCACCAGGGTTCACTCCTTGAAGGACAAGATTCATAGTTACTTGCAACAACATAGAGGGCTTGACACACCGCTATGTCCTCCCCTATGATGCACTGCCTATGCTCTTGAGAGACTACCGTCCCTCTATTTGAGAACACAGCAGGACTCCCCAGGATGAGAGTCCAACACCTTCCCACTCATTATGTGTGTCTCCACCCACTGATACAACCCATTATGACAAGATGAACACTCACACACTCCCTGGAAGCCTGCCCCAGGTGTGCCCTGTCCTGAATGCCCCTCACATTCCAAGATGCTAAACCAGTAACCCTCCCTTGCCATGTTGCCAAAAGAACATTCCCAACACTCTAGTTTTAACCATGTACCCACCAGTCTCCAGTGCTCACCTACTCCCTCCCCCTACCATCCCCCCAGTTCCATGGAGAGTCCAACCCACCCTCCACACCCTACCCCCCTGACACACTAGCACTGCCCAACCCAAAAGTATCACGGCACCACTCTCACATTCCTCCCCTGCACAACTACACCCTTCTGGTGGTTACTTTTATATCAATTGATTAATCTGTTTAGAAGAATAGGATTTAACTGGCCCTATGTTATCTTTCCCCAGCATATTAAAATTTTTTATATAGTTCTACTGTTAGCTACATCCTTGCCTTTAGCTCCCTGGAGCTAATTTTATGGAGTGAAAAACAGATGAAATTAATTTTATTTGATCTGCTATATCCAAAATATCATTTAATTATTTAAAAGTTATTAAAGACAAATGGTGGAATAGAAACATTGAAAAACAGTTAGAAATTGTCAGAACCAACTTTCTCAGAACTCTGCAAAAGTCAAAAGTAAATGCTGAATCAAGAAAAAGGCAACGTAAAAACAGCAGGAAAGCTTTGTGTCACTTTTATTTTATTTTATTTTTAGTATAAAGAAATTTGGGAGTTTAATAAAAGTCGTCATTGCCAAAAATTTTTTTAAAAAATCTAAGCACAGGTTTCTTGGGCATATTAGCATCTCACTTTCAATTTCCTTTAGTCATTTGGTTTTTCTTACTATTTTTTTTTTATTTCTTTGTCTTTTTTTTTTTAATATTACATTAAAAAAATATGAGGTTCCCCATATTACACCCTCCACCCCCTCACCCCACTCCTCCTATAACCACAACCTCCTCCATCATCATGAGACATTCATTGCACTTGGTGAATACATCTCTGAGCACCGCTGCACCTCATGGTCAATGGTCCACATGTGCCACTTTTATTAGTGCCTGCCCAACCACTTCCCTGACTTGATGGCAATCTTAAAGATTGGGAAGATGCAATAGAGCACCTGGGCCTGGGAGGAAATGCTGGGGAAAGTTTCCTCAGAAAATTAATACATTATGGAATGAGATGTATATGGGGGAATTTAGAAAACCATGCTGCAAACACAGGGCAAGACATTTGCTCAGCAAAGACCTCAGCTTTCACCTTGGCTGATCTCTAGACTCAGTGCAAGCCTAGCTAGACTGGTAGAGGTGTTTCCTTTATATGTTTGTTTGTTTATTTTAAACTCTAGGTGGTCAAGGAAATCTCTGTCAAACACTAGTTGAATAAAAGACTTCAGTGACCACAAATAACCAAGAAAATAGTCTTTGCAGGAAATGGATGTGACTCAACCAATTGGGCTCCTGTCTACCATATAGGAGATCCAGGGTTTGATGCCCAGAGCCTCCTGGTGAGGGCAGCTGGCCCACGTGGAGTGCCGGCCCATGTAGGAATGCCATGATGCGCAGGAGTGCCACCCTGCATGGGAATGCTGTCCAGCACGGGAAAGCCATGTTGCACAGGACTGCCAGCCAATGCGGAGAGCTGGGACAGCAAGATAATGCAACAAGACATAAAGAGGAGAGAAAATAAGAAGACATAGCAGAACAGGGAGTTGAGGCAGCACAAGAGAGTAATCCCCTCTCTCCCACTCTGGAAGGTCCCAGGATCGGTTCCCAGAGCCGCCTAATGAGAAGATAAGCAAACACAGAAGAACATACAGCGAATGGACACAGAGAGCAGACAATGGGGGGGGGGGGGGATGGGACGGGGCAAAAATAAATAAAATAAATCTTAAAAAAAAAAGAAAATAGTCTTTGCAAAAATAGTTCGGAAAAATCATAGACTAGTAAAGTCTTTGACATTAAAAAAGAAAGAAAAGCAAACAAACAAAAAACAGGAAACCCTGGCAAGGAGAAGAAAACGATTTTCAAAGTTATCACATTATAATATCCAAATGTCCAGATTTTTAAAAAAACCACAAGGAATGCAAAAAAATTAGGAAAGGATGACTCTTTCAAAGGAACAAAATAATGGGACAGAAAACTTCCCTGACAAAGTTATCACATTATAATATCCAAATGTCCAGATTTTTAAAAAAACCACAAGGAATGCAAAAAAATTAGGAAAGGATGACTCTTTCAAAGGAACAAAATAATGGGACAGAAAACTTCCCTGAGGAAGTCCAGACTTACTAGACAAAGACTTTAAAACAACTGTCATAGGAAACTTCCAGGAAGATGGGATATTAGAGAGACATCTCCTCTCACAGAAAAGTAGCTAGAAGAGAGGCAGAAATGGCCTGGAAAAAATGTTCTAAGATTTAGGACACTAGGGGCAGGCTGGACACCACTCAGAACAGAGAGGGGCACTGGAAAAGAATCTCCACAGAAATACTGTGAGTAGAAGCTGCAGCTGCCAGTGCCCCTACCCCACCCTATGAGCAGACAATTTTGAATTCTCTGCCTCAGAATGGCTGCTACAAACAAACAGGCAGGAGGATCCACCTTCCCAGGAAAGGGGAAAAAAAGGGATGTAACCTAAGGCTGAGTCTTCTTTTGGCCCACTCTGTGGTCTGCTGTGTTTCAGTAAAGCCTCCAGGCCAGGTAGGGCCATGCCATGTTTTGCCTTGGGAGCTGGCATAGAACTAAAGAGACCTGACCCATTCAGTCACCCTCCCTACTGACAAGCACTGGGCATTGAGGACACAGAGGGGAGTGGGATTATTTCCTACCCAGGAAAAGAAAGAGACTGCTGGCAAAGGTTGGAGAACAGCCTCTGAGAAAGATTAAATTGCTAGGCTCTTAGGCCCCACACAGGACCCTCTGTCACATTGATCCAATAGGTGTTGCAGCAAACACACTATAATCAGGCTTTGAACAGAGAGGTCTGCCAAAGAGCACTATCTTCTGGCTGACCAAAGAAGTGCACCTGAGGAAATTTAAACTAAATGTGGAAGAGAGGCTTTTTCCAGCCTTTACAGCCTCCCTCCCTTAGGCCCTTGGAAGTGGGTCTGCGACCCATTACTGGGCCCAGGGCCCAGAGTTGAGCAACTAAAAGGGCCAATTCTAAAGATCAGGAACAGGTTGAACCAAGAATGAAAGAAAGGCAGAATTACAGCCTCCTGACACTAAATCCCCATAAAAGAGGGAAAAAACGAGTAGCAGAGTAAGCTCACCATCATAATCACATACCCAGAAATCAGGAAAAAATTACAAGCCATACTAAGAAAATGGAAGAAATGACCCAAGCAAAGAAACATATCAAAGCCCCAGATGAGACACAGGATTTGAGACAACTAATCAATGAGATTCATACTAATTTCAAAAATCAAATTAATGAATTGAAAGACAATATGGCAAAAGAGATAAAGGACATCAGGAAGACACTGAGAATTATGTGAAAAAATGACAATGTCTTGTTTCACGGTTGTTTGTCAAATGGTCCCATCCTCCCTGAAGGCTTTCAGAGCATTGGTAATTTCTCAGACCCCTGCTAGTCCAGCTTTCAGGTTTGCTCTTAGTTTATTGTCCAAGAATACATCAAATGTCACATCTTTTCACCAGTGTAGATTACTTCATACCATGTTATCAAGGAAAGGACTAGAAGAATTTTTTGATGACCCAAAGAATTAGGGGGGGGTGGGGGAGAAAAAGTGAAATCTGGAGCTTCATGGACCTGTCAGCAATTAAGGAACAAAAGTAATGAAGATTTACATAAACTTTGGTATGTCCTGTTGAAAGAAAGAAACATACTCCTAACTCTAGACAGGAGGCCAAGAGACAGAGATTGCCAATGCCAAGTCCAGAGCGATTAGAAAAGGTGGTAGATTCCATGGATGCATTAGATAAAGTTGTCCAGGAAAGGGAAGATGCCCTAAGGCTTCTTCAGACTGGTCAAGAAAAAGCTAGACCCAGTGCTTGGAGAAGAGACATCTTTGGAAGAATTAGCTGGTACAAGTTCAAGCAATGGTCTATACCTTGGCACCTAAATAAAAGATACAATAGGAAATGATTTTTTTCAATGCCTTATGTGGAACGTTTTGTCAGACATAAGTGAGAAGCAAGCCCATATCAAAGCAAGAAGGAAAAACTTACAGAACAAGAAAGAAAAATTTCTTCAGAAAAAATTTCCATCTTTCTGAAACCCAGAAGTCAAGTCTTGCCTAAGACATCTGAACCCCAACCACTTTTTTTAATAATAGTCTATATATATGAAAATAAATATATAACAAGGGATTTATTAAAGGAATTGTATTATCAGCCAAAGGACTATTTACTTATAAATTGTTCTAAATGTGCATGTGGCATAGTAATTGTGGAAATGATCATGAATTTTTAAAAAATCAAGTATAAAGTTCAAATTAAATCCTGTTTCATAAATTCTCATTTTAAAGCGGGTTCTTCTAGTTCCTGTTTTCTGTACGTGTATGTCAACTGCCATAGAAAGGCAATAAAAGTGACTTTTGGAATTCAAAAAAAAAAAAAAAAAGAAGACACTGAGTGAGAACAATGAAAAATTTGAAAACCTGATTAGAAAAATAACAGTGGGAAGCGGACATGACTCAACTGATAGAGCATCCATCTACCATATGGAGGGTCCAGGGTTCGATACCTAGGGCCTCCTGACCCGTGTGGAGCTGGCCCACATGCAGTGCTGCCATGCGCAAGGAGTGCCATGCCATGCAGGGGCACCCCCACGTAGGGGAGCCGCACATGCAAGGAGTGCACCCCACAAGAAGAGCTACCCCACGTGAAAAAAAGTGGTGCTGCACACATGGAGAGCTGACGCAGCAAGATGATGCAACAAAAAAGAGATGCGGTTTCCCGGTGCCACTAAGAATGCAAGTGAACACAGATGAACACACAGTGAATGGACACAGAGTGCAGACAATGTGGGGGTGGTGGAAGAGGAGAGAAATAAATAAAATAAATCTTTTAAAAAAAAGAAAAATAACAGAGCTACTGGGAAAGAAATATATGATAGGTGAGATAAAAAACACACATTACAGGGATACAACAGCAGACTTCAAGTGATAGAAGAAAGAATAAGTGGTGCAGAAGACAGAACAGCTGAAATTTAAGAGAGAGAAGAACAGAGAGAAAAGAATGAAAAAATTAAGCAGGGGCTCAGGGAGTTAAATGATAACACTAACTGCAACAATTCCAGAGGGAGAAGAGAAGGAAAAAGGGCAGAAAGAATATTTGATGAAATAATGGCTGGGAATTTCCCAGCCTTATTAAAGAAATGAATTTACATGTCCAAGAAGCACAGCACACCCCAATCAGAATAAATGCAAATAGACCTACTCCTAGACAAATACTACTCAGAATGTCAAATGTCAAAGATAAAGAGAAAATTATGAGAGGAGCAAGGGAGAAGCAAACCATCACATATAAGGGAAGCCTAGTAAGACTTGGTGTGGATTTCTCATCAGAAACCATGGAGGTTAGATGACAGTGGTATGATAGGATTAGGATACTGAAAGAGAACAATTGCCAGCTGAGAATTCTTTACCCAGCAAAATCGTCCTTCAAATATGAAGGTGAGTTTAAAATATTCACAAGTAAACAGAAACTAAGGGAGTTGGTAAAAAAAAGAATCCACCTTTTGAGGAAGGCTTAAAAGGAGCTTTGCAGCCTAAAAGAAGAAGATGCTTAGAGGAGAGTGTGGAAGGCAAGAATAGCAGAAGGCTAATCAAAAGAGTAAAAAGGCAGACAAAAGTAAGATATGACATGAAATCCAAAGGATAAAATGGTGGAAGTAAATAATGCATTTACAGTAATATCATTGAATGTCAATGGATTAGGTTTGCTATATTAGTCAGCCAAAGGGGTGCTGATGCAAAGTACGAGAAATCTGTTGGCTTTTATAAAGGGTATTTATTTGAGGTAGAAGCTTACATTACAAGGCCCTAAAGAGTCCAACTCAAGGGACCATAAGAAGTACTTACTCACCAAAAGCTACTGCCACGTTTTTAAGCAAGATGGTGGGTGATGTCTGTGAGGCTTCCTCTTCCTCTTAAGGCTCCATGGGCCCAGCTTCTTCCCATCTCAGCTAAAGACTGGAGGGCTCATTTATTTCTGGGCTCAGCTGCTCTGTTCTCTTCACAAAATCAGCTGTAAACTATCAGGCAAATGGTTCATCTCTCTTCCTGAGGCTGTAGGATCAAAGCTGACAAGTTCTCTCCTCTTGTGTGTCTATGGCGCTCTCTATTCCTCTGTGTATCTTCTCTGTGTATCTACTTCTGTGTGTCTCCTTGATTGACTGTCCATTTATATAGCCCACAGAGTGGGTGGTGACTGAGTCGCCCTAATGATATGGTAGAATCAAAATCCTACTCTTAACATAATTTAATCAAAAGCATCTCAGCTGAATCTTTTTTTAAAAAAAAGATTTATTTTATTTATTTCTCTGCCCTTTCCCCCTCTCTTCCCTCCCCCATTGTCTGCTCTATGTCCATTTGCTGTGTGTTCTGTGTCCGCTTGCATTCTTGCCAGGCAGCACCAGGAATCTGTGTCTTTTTTTGTTGTGTCACCTTGCTGCATCAGCTCTCCGTGTGTGTGATGCCACCCCTGGGTGGGTTGTACATTTTTTGCATGGAGCGGCGCTCCTTGTGGGGCACACTCCTTGCGCATGGGGCACTCCTGTGTGGCATGGCACTCCTTGTGCATGACAGCACTGCGTATAGGCCAGCTCACCACACAGGCCAGGAGGCCCTGGTTATCGCATCCTGGACCTCCTATATGGTAGGCAGATGCTCTATCAGTTGAGCTAAATCTGTTTTTCTCAGCTGAATTTAATACAATCAAAGGGTATCACACCCAGAGGAACAGACTAGTTTACAAACATAATCAAATATCTTTTTTGAAATTCATAAATAATATCAAACTGCTACGTTCCCCTATCAAAAGATTTACACTGACAGAATGGATTAAACAAAAATGTGAGCCACCCATATGCTGCCTACAAGAAACTTACCTTAGACCTAGGGATACAAACTGGTTGAAAGTGAAAGGCTAGAAAAAGATACTCCGTGCAAATAGTAAGCAAAAATGAGCAGAGGTAGTTATACTAATATCAGACAAAACAGATTTTAAATGGAAAAATTTTGTAAGAGATACAGAAGGTCATTATATATTAATAAAAGGGACAATCCACCAGGAAGAAATAATAGTTATAAATGTATATGCTCCTAACCAAGGTGCACCAAAATACACAATACAATCTCTGACAAAACTGAAAAAAGAAATAGATATCTCTACAATAATATCTGGAAACTTTACCATACCACTCACAAATAGATAGAACTAAACAGAGTATCAGTAAGGAAACAGAGAACATGAACAATACAATAAATGAGCTAGACCTAACAGACATCATATACAGTACAACGCATCCCAAATTAGTGGTTTATACATTCTTCTGAAGTGCTCATGAATCTTTCTCCAGGAGAGACCACATGTTAGGTTGCAAGGCAGGCCTCAATAAATATAAAAAGTTCGAGATTATACAAAGCACCTTCTAAGATCATAATGGAATGAAACGAAATCAATAACAGACAGGAAGGGGAAATTTGCAATTGATTCCTAAACAATCAAGGGGTCAAAGAAGAAATTTTAGGTGAAATTGGTGAATATATTGAGATGAATGAAAATGAGAACACAACTTATGCAGGGAAGCAGATGTGGCTCAAAGCAGTTGGCTGCCCGCTTACCACATGGGAGGTCCCTGGTGCAGTTCCCAGTGCCTCCTAAAGATGAGTGAGACAGCAAGCTGGCACAGTGAAGTGGCACTACAAGATGATGGAACAACATGACACAACAAGGAAATACAATGAGACACAACAAGCAGTGGGCAGAGGGGCTCAAGCAATTGGGCACCTCCCTCCCACATGGAGGTCCTGGGTTTGATTCCCAGTCCCTCCTAAAAAGAAAGTGGGCATACAATGAACAGATAGAGAGCAGACAATGAGTGCAAAACAATGCGGGGGGGGGAGTGAGAAATAAATAAAATAAATATTTTTAAAAAATAAACTTATGGAATACAGCAAATGCAGGGCTGAGAGGGAAATTTGTAGTCCTAAACTTCTATATTAAGAATGAAGAAAGAGATAAAATAAAAGATCCAACTGAACAACTAGAGAACTAAAAAAAGAAGAGCAAACCATTCCCAAAGAAATCAGATAGAAAGACATAATAAAGATTAGAGCAGAAATAAATGGAATTGAGAACAACAACAACAACAAAAATAGAGAAAAAATAAACAAAACCCAAAGCTAGTTGCTCAACAAGATCAATGAAATTAACAAAACCTTTGCTAGACTAACAAAGAGGAAAGATGCAGATAAAATCAAAACTGAAAGGGAGAATTTATGACTGACCCCACAAAAATAAAAAGGATCATAAGAGGATATTATGAGAAACTATCTTTCAACAAACTCCGCAATCTAGATGAAATGGACAAATTTCTAGAAACATATAAACAACCTACACCAACGCTACAAGAAATACAAGAACTTAAAAAGCCAATTACATTTAAAGAGATTGACTCAATTATTAAAGGTCTCCCAAGGAAAATCCAAGACCAGATGACTTCACAGGTGAATTCTACCAACCATTTCAAGAAGAATTTACATTAATCCTGTTTAAAGTCTTCCAAAAAATTGAAGAGGATGGAAAATTACCCAACACATTGTATGAAGCCAACATCACACTAATAGCAAAGCCAGATAAAGATAATACAAAAAACGAAAATTACAGTCCAATCTCTCTAAGGAACCTAGATTGGAAAATTCTAAACAAACAAACAAATAAACAAACAAAAAAACACTTGCAAATAGAATCCAGGAGCATATCAAAAGAACTATACACCATGATCAAGTGAGATTTATTCCTGGTATGCAAGGCTGGTTCAACATAAGAAAATCAATGTAAGTAATACAGCATATTAACAAATTGAAGGGAAAAAAGAACATGATCGTCTTGATTGATGCAGAAAATGCATTCAGCAAAATCCAGCATCCTTTCTTGATAAAAAGATTTTGAGAGATAGGAATAGAAAGAAAATTCCTCAGTATGATAAAGGACACATAAGAAAAACCCACGGCCATCCTCATATTCAATAAGGAAAGGTTGAAAGCTTTCTCTCTAAGATCAGAAACAAAACCAGGATGCCCACTGTGTTGTTCAATATTGTGCTAGAAGGTCTAGCTAAAGAAATTACACAAGAAGAAAAAGGCATCCAAATAGGAATAGAGGGAATAAAACTCTCACTATTTGCAGATGTCATGAACATATATTTAGAAAATTCTGAAATGTCTACAACAAAGCTGCTTAAGCTAATAAACGAGTTCAGCAAAGTGGCAGGATACAAGACCAACATGCCACAATCAGTACTCCTTCTGTACACTGGTATTGAACAAAGAGTGGAGGAAATCAGGAAAAAAAAATTCCATTTACAATAGCAGCAAAAAGACTCAAATACCTAGAAATCAATTTAATCAAAAAGTACAGAACCTATATTCAGAAAACTACAAAACAATGCTAAAAGAAATCAAAGAAGACTTAAACAAATGGAAAGACATTTTGTGTTCATGGATTGGAATACCAAGTATCATGAAAATGTCAATCCTACCCAAACTGAATAATAGATTCAATGCAACACCAATAAAAATTCCAACAGCCTACTTTACAGAAATAGAAAAGGCAATTAACAAATTTATTTGGAAGGGAAAGTGCATCTGAATAACCAAAGCATTCTGAAAAAAAGAAGAGCAACATGGGAGGACTTCCATTGCCTGAATATGGACAAAAGGGAAAGTGGATGTACCTCCAGTGATTGGGCACCTCCCTCCCACATGGGAGGTCCTAGGTTTGGTTCTCCGTACCTCCTGAAAAAAGAAGACCGGCAGACAGAGAGGACACAACAAGCAGACAGCGAGCGCAAACAATGTGGTGGGGGAGAAATAAACAATAAAACAAATTTTTGAAAAAACAAAATAGAACAAAATGGACAAAAGACTTAAATAGCCTTTTCTCCAAAGAAGATACACATATGGTCAAAAGCACATGAAAAGATAAAAAACATCATGAGCCACTGAGGAAATGTGAATCAATACCACAATGAGAAACTATTTCACACCCAGTAGGATGACTACCATTTAAAATAATAATAATAATACATGTTGAGAAGAATGTGGAAAAATATTACTGGTGGGAATCTAAAATTCTGCAATGATGTGGAAACATTTTAGTAATTCCTCAAAAAGTTAAACATAGAATTACTATATAACATGGCAATTTCACCCAAAGAATTTAAGAAAGGGACTCAAGCATACTTGTACACCAATGTTCATAGCAGCATTAGTTAATAGTGAAAAGGCAGAAGCAATACAAAACCAAAATGCAGTATATACATCATGGAACATTATTTAGCCATAGAAAGGAATGAAGTTCTGATACCTGCTACAACAAGGATGAACCTTGAAAATATGCTAACTGAAATAAGTCAGACACAAAAGAACAGATACTGTAAAATTCCACTTTTATGAAATATCTAGAATAAGTAAATTCGTAGGGACATACAGTAGAAGAGATTACCAGAGCTGTGGGAAGGGAGGAATGGGGAGTTAATGCTTAATGTGTGCAGAGTTTCTGTTTGGGGCGATGAACAGTTCTGGATGGTTGTGATGGTTGCACAACATTGTGAATGTAATTAATACCACTAAGTTGTACACTTAAAATGACTAAAATGGTAATATTATGTTACTTATATGTTATTGCAATAAAAACTTTAAAAGCTACTGAAAAAATAAGTCTTCAAAATGCAATACTATTTTACACTTAACAGCATCTCTCAACTAAAATTAGTCACATTTCAAGTGCTCAATAGCCACACATGTCTAGCAGCCGCCATATTGGTCATTGCAGTCTAGAAGTTTACTCACTGGCATTAAATCCTTCAGCCCATTAACTGGTTTAGTTGTCTGGTCCCACCTAACTGTACGGGGGATGAGAAATGTGGAGGTATACATTCAGGTGCTTAGTTAATTCAGGCAGTAGTCTTGGGGTCTCATTAAGATTCACAGCTTTTGGGGGAGTTGGTGGAATACACACAAGTACACATATATACACTTTGGTTTTTTTCAGGTCATTTTAGAACCTAAGCTTGAATCCATGGCTTTTGACCTGGGAAATAAAATTACAGGTGGGATAGAGTTGCTGTAGAAAGTGGGGAATGCTAAAGAAGACTTGAAAATGTTTAAACTGGGGCTCAAACAATTCAATATTATTAAATGAATAATATTGAAGAGGGAAAAAAATCTAGTTTATTATAGAAAAATAGTACTGGAGTGAATCAGTTTTTCAGGAGTCCTAGAGTCAGGAATATGGGAAAAGAGCCGGAGTTTGTGCTGGCAGCTTATGCAGAGAGCTCCCAGGAAGTTGCGGACCCAACTCACACATAGCTCCAGCCTAGTTTTGTTGAAAGAAGAAATTAGAGAGATAGGTGAGAGGGAGTCTTTTGAGACCTAGTGGAACCAAAACCACACTCCCCAGATGTTGGTGAAAAAAATGCACCCTGAGAATGTGGAGGGAGAAGATACAGATTTAGTGTGTGTGTGTGTGTGTTTTTTTAAAATGCTCTGAATGTAGAACATTTGAAAGAGAAAGCAGGCTGTGTACTATGTTAAGGCAATGTGAGGGTGAGAGGACCAGGAATTTTCATTTTCTCCCCCTCAGTGGCCACTTGCATTGGTGGCAGAAGCTAATTAAGCCTGCAGTGTCCAACATGGTAGTTTGTAAATAAGCAAAGGATAACCAAATGAGAATAAACCGAAGCTATTTATTCAGCGTTACTACACAAGGGATTCAGCCACCATCACTGGCATTTGGTGGCGACTCAAAGGCAGGCAGACAAGTGGGGAAGCTTGATAGTGAGAAAAAGTGAAGACTTCAGGTATGAGCTCATTGGATGCTGTTTGCATGGGGAAGCTGGAGGAGGGCTAATTAGAAGGGGAAATTGGTTAGGGGGGCATATTTGGCTTTCTGTGGTTAGATATAAATTGGAAGTAGGGGCAAAAATTAGAGAAACTGCCAGTTATTGATCAAATCTTTGCTATTATGAAACAATTGCTACAGGGATTATAATTTCTCTTTCTGGGATGTTTGCTGTAGATAATGACCAGCTTCCTAGACCCATAGTTCTAGGTCGTGGGCCAAACTTTCCTGGATCCAATACTGCTGATAGTGGATCAGAGTTTCCAGGTCATTGTCCATTTGTTTAATCAGTCTCTTGGTAGCCATTGGTCCAATGTGGCTATTGAGCACTTGAAATGTGGCTAGTTTGAATTGAGATGTAAATGTAAAGTGCACAATAAATTTTGAAGACTAAGAACCAAAAAAGGAATGTAAAATGTCTAATACATTTTTAGTGTATTGATTACCTGTTGAAATGATAATATTCTGAATATATTGCGCTAACTAAAACATTTTATTAAAATTGATTTCACCTGTTATTTTTTACCTTTTTAATGTGGCATAGGTTTCTCTCTTCCCCGGAGCTTATCCCTTTCTGGGCTCAGCTGCTCTGCTTTCTCCACAAGGTCAGCTGTAAACTGTCAAGTGAACGCCTTGATCTCTCCCTGGGGCTTCAGCATCAGTACTAACTCTCTCCTCCTGGGTTGTTTTCTGTGTGAGTGTCAGCCCACCAAGGGGGTGGGGACTCACCTTCCTACTGATGTGTCTGAATCAAAGCCCTAAACTTACTTTAATCAATAAAAGTGAAGCCTCTGAATTTGATACAATCGAAGGGTATCACGCCCAGAGGGACAGACTAGTTTACAAACATAATCAATATTTCTTTTTGGAATTGGTCAATAATATCAACTGCCACACTCTACCCTCTGAATTCCAAAAAGACATTACAATATTCCCCCCCAAAATCTTATTTTGATAGCATTGTTAAGTAAAAATCATATCATAATCAGTTTATAGAAATACAATTTTTCTTGGGAAAAAGTCCCATCTGGCTGTAGACCTCTGAAACTTACAAAACAATTTATCTGCTTCCAATACACAAATGGACAAAGGATAAACATTTGCATTACCATAAGGAGAATTTGAGAGGGAGACATGAGTCACTGGTCCTCTGCAGTTCTGAAAACATGTGGGGCATGCTTCATTAGATTTCATAGTCTGACAGTCATTCTCAGGACGATGATTTCTTCTCTCTGGGGCCTCATGAGGACCATCCTTTCCATAGGCTTGCCCAATGGCCATTTTCTTGGTTCGACACTCATCAAGCATCTGGGTGGTAACCAAGCTATAGACCTCACCTTCCAAGAACATTGAGGTGATAGGCCATACTTTACCCAATCTTTGGGGTAGAGTCTCAACCCCTTAGTACTATGATGGGAAGGCAACATTCTCCCTAATCTCTGGCCTACAAACCCAACCCTCTCAGTGCAATGAGTTGTTGACCTGGCCTTTCCTAGTCTATGGGAGGCAGGCCCATCCCTTTCAGACCTATGGGGTATTGACCTTACTCTCCCCAAACCTTGGGGAATATGTTCCACCCTCTCAGTAGCCTGGGGCAGCAAAACTCTCCCTGAACAGTCAGTTGGGGCATCCACCCTCTTCAACTGCTGGGGGAAACTCACCCTCTTTGTATACATGGGTGGGGTTCTTCTCTTGGCCCAAGGTGATGTCTTAATTCCAAATCTCAGTTTCCATGGTTTTCCTCTTAAAGCTGTTTCCCCTTCCTTTTCTCCTTTCTATGTCCCTTTTAGTCCAAACTGCCAGTGGTTTTGTTCATACAGCTCTTGCAAAAAGCTTGTTGGTTTAGCATGCAAGAAGCAGGGGTCCAAGTCATCAGACAGTATGACTTTTCATAAGTCTTTCCTAGATAACTGCATTTTCAATCCTGATTTACAGTTCCAAGTTGAGTTAAGTCCTCCAACAGGGCACTTTCATCTGGGAGCTTGATTTCTAGAGGCTTGGAATGCCGAGATTCCATTTCTGGTTTTGCTGTGCCCAACAATTCAGTTCTCAGCTTATCTCTCTTGTCTAATACTTTACTATAAGCTGCAAGAAGAAGCCAAGCTGCATTCTCTGAGTTAACTTTGGAAAGTTCTTCCACTAAATGACCAGGCTTGCCATTTTCAAATTCTGTCTTCCATAAAACATCAAGGCTTGCTAAATTCTCTGCAACTTTGAAACATGGATCACCTTTCCTCCAGTTTCCAATAATAGTATCATTATTTACTTCTCAGACCTCATAAAAAGTCTCTTTAGCTTCCATATTCCTACCAACAGCCTCTTCAAAGCACTCTAGGCCTTTTCTATCAAGCATCTCACAATTCCTTCAAAAAATACCCCTTACCCATTTATAAAACTGTTCCATCATTTTGGTAATTACAAAAGCACCACCCCACTCCTGGTACCAGATTCTGTATTAGTCAGCCAAAGAGGTGCTGGGGCAAAGTACCAGAATTCTGTTGGCTTTTTAATCTTTTTAAACTTGATTTTGTACATTTAATAATTGGATTTTGGTTTTTATAAAGAGTATTTATTTGGGGTAGAAGCTCACAATCACAAGGCCAGAAAGAGTAAGTTACTTCCCTTGCCAAAGTCTTTGCCATGTGTTAGAGCAAGATGGCTGTTGGTCTCTGTGAGGGTTCAGCCTTCCTCTTCTTCTTAAGGTTCCATGGTCCCAGCTTCTTCCAATCTCAGCTGTAGGCTGGCGTAAGGCTTGTCTTCTTTCCTAGGGCTCATCTTTTTCCAGGCCGAGCTGCTCTGCTCTCTCACAAGGTCAGCTGTAAACTACCAGGTGAACAGCTTGGCTCTCTCCCCAGGGCTCCAGCATCAAAAACTAAAACTCTTTCCTCTGCCTTGTTGTTTTCTGTGTGTGTCTGCCCACCAAGGGAGCAGGGACCCAACTTCATACTGATGTGTCAGAATCAAAGCTAATCTTAATTTAATCAAAAGGGAAATCTCTGAATTTAATATAACCAAAGAGTATCATGCCTAGAGAGACAGACCAGTTGGCAAACATAATCAGTATTTCTTTCTGGAATTCATTATTATATCAAACTGCCGCATTGGGGGAAAACCAAATGTAATGTGAATATTAAATTGTAACTTAAATGCGCTGTAACAAAAATGCTGTATCTTTTATGAGCTGATTCTTTTAAGCTTAGACAATATTATAATAATACAAACCTATATATGGTTTTGAAGGATTATGACAATTATATTATCATAGTAGTAGGCTGTATTTTCTAAATTCTTAAATAGCTTATTCAAAATTTGGAGTTTATAGTAATTATATAATGATAATATATGTATTTAATAGTAATTATAAGTATTTACACAAACACTTTTAATAAAGATAGTGGATTTCAAAATAAAGATATTTGGGATAAGATATAAGTAAAATCCTATTGCCCATAAAAACAAAAACTTAAAGGAAAGTTTAGGTAAAACCTCAAAGACTTGTTTTGGGGTGACTTTAGCTGAGATGCAGGTGCCCTGTTGTATGTATTCTTTAGTATTCTTTTGGAGAAAAAGGCTGGAATTCCTTTTTCTTTTCAGAGGATTAGTGGTCAAATGAGGTTGTTGAGGAGATTATGTGGTTTCACCTATATTGGAGCCAAAACTAGGTAGCTGTAAAAAAGTAAAAAAGAGAAAGAGCAATAAAGTTCTAAAATTTGAGGTCAGCATTGTAGTTTTTTTTCAAAATTAGTAAACTTTATTTCACCTTCAAAAAATAAATAACAGACAGAAGACAGCTTAACAAATTATGGAAACATTACTTTAAAAAATCCAGTCCAAGAGAGTGAGTATAGCTCAGTGGTTGCTTGCCTGCTTCCCATGTATGAGATACCAGTTCCAATGCCCGGTACCTCCTTAAAAAATTTTTTAAAAAATCCAGTCCAGGAACATTTATCTTATTTAATCCTAAAAACAAAATAAATTGTTTTCTAGTGTTCAGAAAGATGAATAAATGACCACAGATTTGTTAAATAACATAACCAAGGTCTCCTTGATGATAAAGAAAATGGAAAAAAAAGTTTGACCATATTCATATCTCATGAAACTAAATCCCATATTCTCTTTTTTTTATCTTTAGCATGAATATAGTACCTTCTTTGCCTTTGCTACAAACATATTACAATATTACTATTAGCTATAGTCTATAAGTTACATCAGTTGTATTTTTCCCATGTGTCACCATATTCTTAACACCTTGTAATAGAGAAACATTTTTGTATTTGTATTATTAACCACAATCCTCATCTACCACCAAAATCACTTATACTATTCCTAGATTATCCTTAAGCTATTTTTCAATTAACATTAACCTCCCTAGACAATCTCTTTCAACCACAATGACATCTATAAATCAGCAGTGTTAGTCATACTCATTATAATGTGTTATCATCAACTCTATCCATACCCACAATCAACCTTATTAAGCATTCTACATACATTCAGTATCAGCTCCCCCTTCTCAACCCACATTCTGTCTCCTACTAACCTATACTCTATAGTTTAACTTCATAAATTTACTCATGATATTTAGTTCATATCAGTGAGACCATACAATATTAATCCGTTTGTGTCTGGCTAATTTCACTCAATATAAAATCTTCAAGGTTCACCCATGTTGTATGCATCCCAAGTTCATTACTTTTTACAGCTAAATAGTGTTCTATCATATGTATGTGTCATATTTTGTTTATCCATTCATTCATTGATGGGCACTTAGGTTGTTTCTGTCTTTTAGGAATTGTGAATAATGCCATTATGAACATTGGTGTGCAAATATCTGTTTGTGTCCTTGCTTTGAGTTCTTCTGAATATATTCCTAATAGTGGGATTGCCAGATCATACATCAGTTCTAGATTTAGCTTCCTGAGGAACCACCAAACTGTCTTCCACAGAGGCTGCATAATTTCACATTTCCACCAACAGTAAAGGAATGTTCCTATTTCTCCACACCCTCTCCAGCATTATTCTGTTGTTTAAATAATGGCCATTTCGTAAGGCTTGAAATGATGTCCCACTGTAGTTTTGATCTGCATTTCCCTAATGGCTAGTGATGTTGAGCATTCAACATTGTAATTTAAACGTTTCATAAAATATGTTATAACATGGTATGTAGAAACAAGTTGTAATGGTTTGAAGCTGTATATAACCCCAGAAAAGTATGTTCTTAAAGTAAATCCATTCCTGTGGGTGTGGGCCCATTGTAAATTGAATCTTTTGGTGAGTAGGATCTTAACATAAATTAAGACATGTAAAGCCAGGTTGGGTCTTAATCCTCTTAGTGGAGTCCTTCAAAAGAGAATGAAGTTCAGACAGAGAGAGAGAAAGCCATTGAAGCAAGAAGCTGAAAACAAGGAAACCCAGAAGAGAAAGCAGAGACTAGCAGAAGCCACCAAGTGCCGTGCCGTGTGGCAGAGGAGTCCAGGATCTCTGGCAACCAGTCTTCTGGGAGGCAGTAATGCCTGATGATGCCATGATTTGGCTAGTTTTCACAGCCTTGATACTGTAAGCTTGTAAGCCAACAAATTCCCACTGTTAAAAACTAACCATTTTATGATATTTGCTTTGCGCAGCATTAGCAAACTACAACACAAGTGAAAAAAGAAAATAACAATGTATCCATAAGCTTTCATATTAGAACATAGTTTAGGGAAACATCTTAGTTAATATCAACATGGACTAAAAAAACCAGGTCATTGGGGAAAACAATCCCAACAGATCATTTTTCTGCTTTTACACTATGAAGTAAATAGCCTCCTTTCTGATACCATCCTAATTATCACCAATGGTTGTGTAAATCTATTTGATATGCACCCAGTTCCAGGTTTTGATCTCTAATACTATTCTCCACTAAAAGAAACAAGAGTCCTTGGAACATTCCTCAGGCTATGTTTGAAGTGGGAGAAATCAAAGTGAAGATAAGCCAAAGATACATTAATACATCCTATCAGGAAAAAAAAAGGTGATTTCAGAGATTCCTGAGAGTCCACCCAGAAGAGGTAGCTGTTGGAGGTAAAGAAGCAACATTTGAACATCAAAAATAAAACCCATAATTAGAGTTAATTGAAACCAGAAGAATCTATAAAAGGCATGAAGTCATGATGAGGCTAGAAAAGGACAAGTAATATAAAGAAACCTAGAAAAAACTCATTCAGTCTCTCAAAGAAACCAAGCTTTGCATTATGTTGGCACTGTTCTGCCAGAGACTAATTTTATTGGCCCAAACCCCAGCAATTGTTAGGGAGAGGGCAGGAAAGATCGATACAGGGAAGGTCTAGGAAATAAAAAATATTTTCTTATCCACAAAAGACCAGGCATACAGGGTTTTATAATAAAACATGTCATCAAAAAAGCCACAACTTGGACATTTTTTCCCTTTTATCAGGACTTCCAGAAAGCTGGAGGCTATCTTAGACAAAGGTCAAAGCATTTCAGTTAAAGATATATTTCTTAGAAAGCCCTGAAGCTTCTTGTAGACAACTTTACCCCTGCTGTTTCTATCAGATTAGCACCAGTTCAGCCGGAGAAAATTTAGCTAAAGTCTGAATAGTAGGAGGGAAGTTTGGAAAATACTCAATAAATGACAATGACACTGTCTGTGTCAATTTAACTTAGATAAGACCTTAGACCACCTGTATTATATGAATTTCTTCCAGGAAATCTTTGTCCAGGAAAGACAAAACTGTAAACAAATGATTAATTTTATTGGTTGTTCAAGAAATTCCTCAATTGTCTATTCACCTGACAAACAGCTCACTTATCAAGAATAACTTCAGGAATTTTGCTTTGCTATGTATCCCAGTCATAAAATATTATACTACAAATTTTATACAATTCCAACCTTTTACCTACCTTGAATGACATTCCTTAAACCTTCCCCAATTACATATAAATATCCCCTTCTGACTGTGCCCTTCTGAAATGGTGCTAAGATTCCATCAGAGTAGTTTCCCTGATGGCAGTGAGTTTGGATAAATTTAGTTTGCTTTATTAACAGGTTTTCAGGTGATATTTCAAGAAGTTCATTATAGTGAATTCCATAATCTTATCTTTGGTGTTTATGTAGCACCAGTTACTTTAAACTTAAGTTAGGTTACACTTCCATTACTGATCTTTTATTTGGATGCTTCCCTCAGTTTTATTTCTATATATTTTACTTTCTATAATTCATTTTAAAAAACATTTCCTTTTTGAAATTGTGGGAAAATATACATAACATAAAGATCAGTCATTTTAAGTGGAACATTCTTTTACATTAAGTACAATACTGTGTAACTTTTGCCACTATTTCCAGACTACTTCCATCATTCCAATCCAAAATTCATATTCATTTCACAATAACTACCCATCCTCTCCTCTCCCCACCCATTGTAACCACCATTCTGTTTTCTGACTATGAATTTACTTATTATAAGTATTTCATATGTAGCAGTTTGACATGGTTATGAATTCCAAAAATAGATATTAGATTATGTTTGTAATCTGGTCTGTACCTGGGCATGACTAAGTTATGATTAGGGCTTTGATTGGGCTACATCATTAGGGCATGGCAAAGGACAGAGTGGAGGATTTTTTAAAACACATTTTTTTATTAAACTTGATAGATCACAAAGAACGTTACATTAAAAAACATAAGCGGTTCCCATATAACCCACTTGCCAACCCTCCACCCCCATCATTTTTGTAAATTGTATTTTTTGAAGATATATACATCTCAAAAAATGTTACATTAAAAAACATAAGAGGTTCCCGTATACCCCCCACCTCCCCATCCCACTTCTCCCACACCCACAACCTCCCCCATCATTGTGACTCACTCATCACACTAGGTTAACATATTTTGGAGCACTGCTGCACCACATGGATAATAGTTTACCCTGTAGTTCACACTCTCCCCCAGTACATTCAGCAGGATATACAAAGTCCAGCATCTGATCCTGCAATATCATTTAGGACAACTCAAAGTACAAAAAATGCCCCTACATCACATCTCTTCTTCCCTCTCCCTACCCTCAGCAACTACTGTGGCCACTTTCTCCACCTCAATGCTACAATTCTTTATATTACTAGTCAAAATAGTTTTATAGAAGAATATCAGCAAGTCCACTCTAATCCATATTTTATTCCTCCATCCAGGGGACCCAGGGATGGTGATGTCCACTCCACCTCTAGATCAAGAGGGGGCTTAGATACCACATGGATGATGGAGCAATTCTGCTTGCAGTTGTAGGCACTCTTGATTCCCTGGTGTGGTGGCTAACCATCTTCACCTCCCTGTTAGCTGACCTGGGTAAGTCCAATGAACCAGAGAGTAGGAGCTGCAACTCTGCTGAGGCTCAGGGCCCAGCTGGCACATGCGCAGTCCAGAGATTCTAGTCTCCTGAGTATGGACCATCCCTAGTGCTAGCCACAGGCTCAGTAAAATTGACAGAAGAGGCATGTGTAGAAAGGTCACATCTGAGTCCAGCTCTACCACACTCAGGAGCATAAATTCCAAAGTAGGGCCCTCTGATATGGCACAGAACTCCAAATCCATTTGCCATGACCATATACTCTGTGGGTCTCCATAGCCTTCAGGAGAGCCAGTACCTAGAGTTGTATCTAACTTTGGCTTTTTCTGGGGTCCTGCTGAGGCATGTGTAAGTGTGACCCCTCTGATGACCTCCCAACTCTTTTTTGAAGACTCTTAGCCATATAAACTCATTTGTCTTTGCCATTTTCTCCTTTTATTCAAGGTCAAAAAGCAGTTTTTAACACCTGATCCTACATGTAGGCTGAGATATTCTGCTGATCTGAGTTGATCCTTTTATTCAACGTCTCTTTCTAGTTGCATCACCAGCTAGTGATTGGTAGTAATCCCTTGGTGCCAGGGAGGCTCATCCCCGGGAGTCATGTCCCATGCTGGGGGAAAGGTAATGGATTTACATGCTGAGTTTGGCTTAGAGAGTGGCCACATTTGAGCAACATGAAGGCTCTCAGGAGGTAACTCTTAGGCACCCTGCAGCTCTAGGCCTAATGCATATTTCAGGCACACGGGCTCATAAGTATAGTCATCAGGGCTCATTATTGGACCATCCTTCCTTGTTGGTCTTTGCCTCTGCACTTGGGAGAGTTGAGGATTTTTAATGTTGGAGTTTTGATTTTGGACTTTAATACTGAAGCCTTAAGCTGGAGCCATGGGAAGTAAGCACATGGAGGAAAGAGCAGCCAGCCCCAGGAAGAAAGGAATGCTGAGCCCAGGAAGAAGCAAGCCCTGGGAAGAAAGGAACCTTGAACCCAGAGAGAAGCAAGGCCCTGGAAAGGAAGAGCTCAGGAAGTCTGAATCCTTGTAGCCATCAGCAGTCATCTTGCTCTAACACGTGAAAATAGACTTTGGTGAGGGTAGTAACATATGCTTTATGGCCTGGTATCTGTAAGCTCCTACCGTAAATAAATACCCTTTATAAAAACCAACCAATTTCTGGTACTTTGCAACAGCACCCCTTTGGCTGACTATACATCATATAAGAGAAATTATACAATATTTGTCCTATTGTGTCAGGCTTATTTCATTCAAAATGATGTCTTCAGGGTTCATCTATGTTCATCAATACGGGCATGTGCCAGTATTTCACTTCTTTTTATGACTGAATAATATTCCATTGTATGTATATACTACATTTTATCTATTCATAGATTGATTGATACTTGTGTCAATTTTGGCTGTTGTGAATGATGGTACAAGAAACATTAGTGTACAAATATCTGTCCAAGTCCCTGTTTTAAATTTTTTGGGGTACATACCTAGGAGTGGAATTGTCAGACCATATGGTAATGCTATGTTTAACTTTCTGAGGAACTACCAAAGTGTTTTCCAAAATGACTCCTTTATTTCACATTTCCACCAACAATATGCAAGGGTTCCTATTTCTCCACATCCTTGTGGGGCTCTGTTGTGAGGTGCATATATGGTCACCATCATTATGTATCTTCTTGCTAGATTGAAACTTTTCCCAATATTTAATATCCTTCTTTGTCTTGTTACCTTTTTAAACTTAAAGTCCATTTTGTCTGACAATATTATAGCCACTCTGGCTCTCTTTTCATTGCTGTTTGCATGGAATGTCTTTTTTCTACCCTTTTACTTTCAATCTCTTTATGTCTTGGTCCCTGAAGTGAGCCTCTTGTAGAGAGCATATAGATGGATCATGCTTTTTCATCCATACTTCCAATTTCTGCCTTTTAAAAGAGTTTAATCTACTGACATTTAAAGTGATAATTAAGAAGGAAGGATTCACTTCTGCCATTTAGCTATTTGTTCCCTACATCTTGTATGTTTCTTAGTCCTCAATTACTCTTACTGCCTGTGGTGTTCTGGAACTGAATGGACCCCAGAAAATGTCCTTAAAGCTATTTCATTCCTGTGGGTGTAACTATTGTAAGTAGGACCTTTTGAATAGGCTACTTCAGTTAAGGCTTGGCCAGGGCGGGTCTTAATCTTCTTACTGGAGTCCTTTATAAACAGAATGAATAGAAAGAGAGGAAAGGAAGCCCTAGAAACAAGAAGCTGAAAACAACAAAACCCAGAAAAGAAGGTGAGACCAGCATGTAACATTAGAGTGCAGTATCACTGGCACCCAGTCTTTGGGAAGAAAGCAGCACCTGATGATGCCTTGATTTGGACATTTTTCTCAGCCTCAGAATTATAAGCTGATAAATTCTAATTGTTAAAAGCCAAAAAATTTTATGGTATATGCTTTTGGCAGCTTAGCAAACTAAAACAACCTGTTTGTATATAGTTGCTTTTTTAAATGTACCATGTTGACTACTTTCTCCTTTCATCTTCTCTAAAATTGTAAGTGTTTTTTTAGTGGCTACTTTGTAACTACAATTACTATCTTAAACTAATATCACCCTGTTCAACTAGTACCAACCTAGTTTCAGTATAAACAAGCTCTCTACTCCAATATCTCCACCTCTCCCCCTTTATATTGTTTATCCTGCTTGGAATTATTGAGATTCCTGGATATATATTCATGACTTTCATCAGATTTGAGATGTTTTTGGCCATTATTTCTTCAAATACCATTTCTGCCCCGTTCTCTCTCTTGTGTCCTTCTGGGGCTCTAATGATGTATATATTGGTATGCTTAATGGTGTCCCACAGGTCCCTCCGGCTCTGTTCATTTTTATTCTTTGTTTTTTCTTTCTTCTCCTCATACTGGATACTTTCAGTTGTCATTTCTTTAAGTTCACTCATCCTTTTTTCTGCCTTTTCAAATCTGCTGTTTAATCCATCCAATGAGTTTTTCACTTCAATTTGTAGTTCCAAATTGTCCATTTGGTTCTTTTTTATACTTTCTCTTTATTTTTTTAAGACAATGTTTTACTTATCCCCTTTAGCTCTTTGCATATGGATTCCTTTAGCTCATTGAACATAGTTTTAAAAATGATTTGAAATCTTTGACTAATCATTCCATATCCGAGCTTCCTCAGGAAAGGTTTCTAGCAAATTCTTTTTTCCTGCAAATGGGCATATACCAACCACAGGGGTGCTGATGCAAAGTACCAGAACTCTGTGGGCTTTTATAAAGGGTATTTATACAGTCACAAGGCCCTAAATAGTCCAAATCAAGGTACCATAAGAGGTACTTTCTCATCTAAAGTCTGTTGCCACATGTTGAAGCAAAATGGCGGGCGACGTCTGTGAGGACTCAGTCTCTCTTCTTCTCAAGGCTCCATGGTTTCAGGTTCTTCCTATCACAGCTGTAGGCTGGCATAAGCCTTGTTTCTGAGGGCTTCTCAGCTGCTCTGTTCTCTTCAGTTGCAAACTATCAGGCTCTTCTCTCTTCCTGGGGCCTCTGCCACATCTTTGGAGCTGTCTCTCTTTCTCTGTGTTCTTCTTTTCTGTGTCTCTACTTCTGTGTTCTTGATTGAGTGTCCATTTATATAGCCCACCAATGGGGCAGGGACTCTAACTGAAACATTGCCCCAATGATGTGGTCGAATCAAAGCCCTAATCTTGATTTAGGGAAGTAAAAGTGAAACCTCTGAATTTAATACAATCAAAGGGGTATCACACCCAGAGGAACAGACCAGTTTACAAACATAAGCAATGCTTCTTTTTGGAACTCATAAATAATATCGAACTGCCACAGGGTCATTCTTTCATATTTCATTGTGTGTTTTGTAATATTTTGTTGAGAACTGGTATTATGTTATTATCACTCTGGAAATCTCCCACTCCCCTGGAATTGCTAGTTTGTTTGTATCGAGGGACGGAATCATCAATTTGTGACTTTTCCAAACCATTTTTGCTCCCAAATAGGAGTGAAAAGAGAAAGGAAGGAGGAAGAGCAGGAGGAGGAAGAGGAGAAAAGGTACAGCCTCTGTAAGACTCCTCGGCTGCTCTGACCTGAGGGGGGTTTGAACCACCGCTCTTGGTTCTTGTAGGCCTTTGTCCAGCCCCCCAGTAATGTGAAGTAGCTTACTGAAAGTAGTGATCAGCAATAAGAGCACACACACACACCCCAGATTTTAGAGGACCCGGTCCTTACAGCCTTCCCCAGTACAAGCAGGCTGCAGGAGCCGGTAAAGCAGCCCCTACTGCTGCCGGCCACGTGGTTGGGGGATGGGGTAGTAACCCTGTGTGGTGGGTGAAATTCACCAAAAATCACCATAACTTACCAGCCTCTTCCCCCAGATACTCCTTGGATGCTGCACAGTGTTCCACTAGATTCCAGAGTCTGAAAATAGTTAATTCAGACAATTCCAGCCAGTTCAACAGCTGTTTTGGTTGAGGAACTGATTCCTGGAGCTTTCTATTCCTCCACCTTCCCACAATCCTCCTCTATCTAATTTTTAAAAAACTTGCACCATCAGTAAGATCGGCCTTTTTGCATTTAAAAGTTCTATCAAGTTCCAAAGTGAAATTTAATTAACAAAACAATTATAAATACATATGAATTTGAAGTAATATTCAAATGTCTTACATGGTTTACCTTTTTATAGTCTGTAAGCCATCATAGATACTTAGGAATGAAGCCACAAATGTAATAGTTTAAAAGGGGCATAGGGAAACTTTTGGAGGTGGTAGAGATATTCATTATCTCTCACTGCACCCTGTTCCCCCTGTTTTCTGCTCTCTGTGTCCATTTGCTGTGTGTTCTTCTGTGTCTGCTTATGTTCCCATTAGGCAGCTCTGGGACTCGATCCTGGGGCCTTCTGGAGTGGAGAGAGGCAATTACTCTCTTGTGCCACCTCAAGTCCCTGTTCTGCTGTCTTCTTATTTTCTCTCCTCTGTGTCTCTTGCATCATCTTGCTGCACCAGCTCTCCATGTCAGCCGGCACTCCTGTGCAGGGCAGCTTTCCTGCACTGGGCAGCATTCCCACACAGGATGACACTCCTGCATGGGGCTGCATTCCCGCATGGGCCGGCACTCAGGCAAGGGCCAGCTCACCACATGGGCCAGCTCGCCCTCACCAGGAGGCCCTGGGCATTGAACCCTGGACCTCCTATATGGTAGACAGGAGCCCAATTGGTTGAGCCACATCCATTTCCCTCTTTCTCTCTTTTTAATGTCACTCCCCAGCAAGGATCTAGAAAAATAGAGTTAACAGGGGCAGGATTATTTTGGACCAGGGTGATAACACCTCTTAAAGAAAGTGCCAGTGTGTAAGTCCTTGGCCTCTGTTTTTGTTCTTGGTAAGGCCTTTGTCTAGACATTTCAGTTGGTACACAGGCAAAGAAAACAGGATATCCATCATAACTATATATATATATATATATATATTTTTTTTTTTTTTTTTTTTTGCGCAGGGTAGCTCTCCTTGCAGGGTACACTCCTTGCATGTGGGGCTCCCCTATGCGGGGGACACCCCTGCATGGCAGGGCACTCCTTGCACACATCAGCACTGCGCATGGGCCAGCTCCACACCATCAGGAGGCCCTGGGTTTGAACCCTGGACCTCCCATGTGGTAGGCAGACGCTCTATCAGTTGAGCCACAACCGCTTCCCCATCATAACTATATTAGAACCAACAACAGTAAATAAATTCAAGAAAAAATTAAATTTACCCAAATTTTCAGAAATAATTATTTGGTGAGTCATGCAGAAAGATAAAACTATTTTAAAAGGAAAGGAAAATCTGATTGGCATTGGACTTCTCCACAGCAAAATCTAATTGCAGAAGACATATACACGATACTTACAATGCATTCAAGGAAAGAAATTGAGCCAATGATTATTTTTTATGCAGCCAAACTGTCTTCCAAACCTTAAGGGCAAAGACAAACAGTATTAAACAAGCAAAAAAACAAAGAATATTGATTATCTGAACCCTCTTTGAGGAAACTCCTAGAAGCCTAACTGCAGCCAACCAAGAGAAATGTGGGCAAACTTCAGCCAAAGGACTGGCAGTGAGAATCAAATATTTTAAATTTCAGACCTAAAACAAATAGGCAAGTAAATAAGATGAAAGTGAGAAAGAGGGTGACAGAATACTACATGCTCCGGCAATGTAGGAACATTATAATTATGCAAAAAGCAGGAGAAGAGAGATATAAGTTGGAACTAGAATAAGTTTTGAAAGCGTCATCTTTAATCCGAAAAGAAATTATTTAAAGGTGACAAATCAGGTTAGAGAAAGATATTTCATAGAACAATGGTAAACCCTGAGTCAAGAAATGTTATTGATTGAAACTGAATGGGGGAAGAAGTAGACTTGAAAGTAGAGGAAGAAGTTATAAACTCTGTGTTGTTGCACATTGCAGGGAAACATGAAATAGTGCTAAAACAAAGAGAGGAATAAGGGTATTATATAAAGATATAAATATAAATGTAACCATGAGGAAAATAAACTAGAACTTTTTAGATAGCAGAAGAACTACAGTAATAGTAACAACAAAAAATATAGTGAAAGACTAAGAACATACAAACAAAAAACAGAATTAAGACCAAATAGAGTAATTACACCAACAAATATAAACTGGCTTAATTCATCTACTAAAATTTTTTTTAAAATTTGACTTCTCAAGTGTTAACTATAACATAGAGAAAAACACATAAAATACAAATTGTAGAATAATAAAAAATTATAAAGCCAATACTCCATAAACACAACATGAGTCAAGAAATACAACATTATTAGCACCCTTTCTTGATCATAATTCCATCCCCCACCCTTAGGTAATCTTTATGATAATTATATGCTTTCTTTTAATTATAGTTTTTACCTTTTATATATGTATTCATAAATAATATAGTCCTGATTTTGGACTTTATATATAAATAGAATCATACTGTATTTACTCTTTTGTCTTTTGCTTCTTTTATTTAAGGATGTGTTTCAAGGTTCATCTATTCTTTTGCATTTCTTGGCAGGATAATATTCTATTGTCTGAAAATAACCATAATTTACTTACCACGTTTCTGCTGATGGACAATTGCTTTGTATCCCATGGATGTGTTGTAGTAACTCATTTAGATTTTCATTTGTATTTCCATGGTTACCAGTAATATTAAGCAGTTCTTGATATGTTTTTTGACCATCTAAATGTCCTCAATTGTGAATTGCCTTTTTAGTTATTTTTGCCCATTTTCACATTTGGGTGCCTTTAGATTCTTATTGAATTTTAAGATCTCTTTATATAGTTATGAGCCCTTTGTCTGTTATATGTGTTTTTCATTGTTGTTGTTGTTCTTTCATGTGGTACTGGGGATTGAACCTGGGACCTCATATATGCTAAGTAGGTGCTCAACTACTGAACTATACCTGCTTTCTTGTTATATGTCTTGTAAATATCTTTTCCCATTCTGTGTCTTGTTTTTCTACTCTCTTTTTATGGTGTTTTAGTTGAAAAATGTTGTTATATTTAATGTAGATCAATTTATCATTTTTTTCTTATGGTTGTGAGTTAAAAAGAAAAAAAGGTTTATTTATTTCTCCCCCCTCATTGTTTTTCACTCACTGTCTGCTCTCCATGTCCATTTGCTGTGTGTTCTTCTGTGACTGCTTCTATCCTTATCAGTGGCACCGGGAATCTGTGTTTCTTTTTGTTGGGTCATCTTGTTGTGTCAGCTCTCCGTGTGTACAGTGCCATTCCTGGGCAGGCTGCACTTCCTTTCGCGCTGGGCGGCTCTCCTTACGGGGCGCGCTCCTTGTGCATGGGGTTCCCCTATGCAGGGGACACACCTGTATGGCAGGGCACTCCTTGCGCGCATCAGCACTGCGCATGGGCCAGCTCCACACGGGTCAAGGAGGCCCGGGGTTTGAACCGCGGACCTCCCATGTGGTAGGTGGACGCCCTATTCACTGGGTCAAGTCTGCTTCCCTCTGTGTCTCTTTTTGTTGCATCATCCTGCTGTGCCAGCTCGTCATGTGGGCCAGCAATCCTGCTCTGGCCAGCCTGCCTTCACCAGGAGGCCCCAGGAATCAAACCCTGGGCCTCCCATATGGTAGACAGGACCCCAATCGCTTGAGCCACATCTGCTTCCCATGTTTTTTCAATCTATATTAAGAAACATTTTTCTACCCTGAGGTCATGAAGACATTCTTCTATGTTATCTTCCAAAAGCTTTATATTTTCTGTCTTTCATGACAGATCATAACTCTCCTGGTGTTGATTTTTGTGAATGGTACTAGTCACTGTTAAAGGAGGGGACAAGGATCTGGACTGAACACAAGGAAAATGGTTGGAAGTCTATACACAAAACAATTAAACCCCTAAGGCCCCTTCTCCATAGGCAACAACATCTCAAGATAAATGATATAGGCATTCCAAGCACAGCAGCGGGAAGGAATTCGCCCTGGGAATAATAATGGAGAGAATATGAAAGTTTGGTCTCTTCTCCAGTCTTTCTCCAGAACTCAGGCAGCCAGACATATATGCAGTGGGAGACTGGAGAGTTCTACATAGAAATCAAATGGCCCCAGAAGAAATATCTCCAGATAAATATTTGTGGACACTCAAAACCTAGGTTCACCTGATCTTCTTCCACTATAGCACACTATATTAATCTATAATTGAGAAACAAATTTTTCAAATACTTAGTGGCTCAAAACAACAAACATTTATTACCTCACAGATTATGTGTGTCAAGAATCATGGTGTAGGGAAGCAGATGTGGCTCAACTGATAGAGCATCCACCTACCATATGGGAGGTCCAGGGTTCAAAACCAGGGCCTCCTGGCCCATGTGGTGAGCTGGCCCATGTGCAGTGCTGCCATGCTCAAGGAGTGCTGTGCCATTCAGGGGTGTCCCCCACATAGAGGAGTGCAAAGAATGTGCGCCACAAGGAGAGTCGCCCTGCACAAAAAGTGCTGCCCGCCCAGGAGGGTGCTGCACACACAGACAGCAAGATGATGCAACAAAAAATAGACACAGATTCCCAGAGCTGCTGAGAATGCAACTGGACACAGAAGAACATACAGCAAATGGACCCAGAGAGCAGACAATAGGGGGAAGGGGAGGGAAATGTAAAAATCTTTAAAATTAGAAAAAAAAAAGAATCATGGTTTGGTTTAGGTGAGTGCCTTTGGCTCAAGATCTTTCCTGAGATTGCATTCAGGCAGATATCCAGAGTTGGAGATTCATCTGACAATCCGACCAGAATGGGGATCTATTTCCAAGCTCACTTGTGTGGTTGTTGGTCCTTCAGCAACCTAGGGCTGCCTTGGAGCATGACAGCTTTCTATTCCTGAACCAGCAATCCAAGAGAGATTGCCCAAGATGGAAGCCCCAGCTTATTTATAACTTAAGCTTGGAGGTGACATCCCATCACTTCTGTCATGTTTTATTTATTATAAGTGAGTCAATAAGTCCAGCTCGTACTTACAGGGAGAGAATTACATGGGAGTATGCATACCACGAGAAGAGATCATTGGGAGCCTCCTTAGAGGCTTCTTACCACACCTGTACTTTAGCAAGATGTCCCCATCTGAGCTTCTGATCAGCTTTTAGTACTTCATTCTTCATTTTTTTTTTTAGGAGGTACTGGGAATTGAACCCAGGACCTTGTACATGGGAATCAGGAGCTCAACCACTGAGCTACATCTGCTCCCCAAGTGCTTCATTCTTAAATGTGATTAGATCATCATCCATTTAAGAAAAGTCTCCAATGTAAAAGAGAGACAATAACAAACTATCCAGAAAAAAGAACTTAGAAGAAACAGACAATTCAGGAAATAAAACAAAACGAAATTAAACCAAAAAAATCAAGCAATAACCAACAGAAACAAAACTCTACAAAAGAACCAGAAAGATAAAATATTACTTCTGCAAGAGCAGGGTAGTGTGGAAAAGAAACAATTAGGTAATAAGAAAGAGCACTTGTAGGTTATAACATGATAGGTGAGCCAAAATAAAAAATAAAAAAATATGGGGAGTTTGGGGCAGAGGAAGTATGTGCATGTTAGAAGTGTGCACATAGTAGAGGAAGCACAGTCCACAAAACTGTCCTCACTTCTAACACCATCTGCAAGTTCAGGGGCTTCCCCAAACCACCCTCAGGTCAATATTTGCTAGAAGGACTCACAGACACCACTGAAAGCTGTTATAAACCATAGGTACAGTTTATTACAGGGAAAAGATACAGATTAAAATCAGCCAAGGTATGAATTGCATAGGACAGAGTCCAGGAAAGTACCCAAAACAGAGCTTCCAATGTCTTCTCTCCATGTCGACATACACAGCTTTACCTTCCTGGCATCAATGTTAAACAACATACACAGTATTGCCAACCGGGGAAGCTTACCCAAGGCTTAATGTCTATCGTCTTCTCTAGGGCTCCTTCATGTAAGCATGGTGAACTTCCCACGTGGCTGATCTTAGACTCCAGCCCTCAGGGAGTCAAGGTGATACTGTGTGACCCAAAACCCCCACCTAAATCACATTTTTACTCTCTGACTGCCCAAAGACCCAGGCAGACAAAGACAGTCTAAACAGGTACAATATCCCAAGGGCTTAGAGATTACCTCCCAGAAGCTGAGGCAAAGTTCAGATCTCCCTTTGGACAAGCTTAAGTACTTCACTACGCAGTCTTAGGAGTGGTGCAGGGGGTGGAATATAAGTTAGCTAAATCCTCATCTTCCAGAGTAGGTAGTAAATCAGAGAGTGGATTCAGGTATTGTAGGAATCTTGTACAATTGGGGGAATTCTCTCTCTTTTTTTTTTAATCCTTCCCTCCCGTGGCTTTTTTTTTTTTTTTTTTTTTTTGCATGCTGTCGGCTCTCTGTGTCCATTCACTGTGCATTCTTCCATGTCTGTATTTATTTATTTTTATTTCCCCTCTCCTCTTGAGGCCCTCTTGCTGTCTGCTCTCTGTGTCCATTCGCTGCATGCTCTTCTGTGTTCTTGCTTGTCTCCCTTTTTTTGTTGTTGCATCCCTTGCTGAGTCGGCTATCCGCGGCGCCTGAGGGCTGGGTGACTCTCTGCAACAAGCAGGTGAGCCTGCCTTCACAAGGAGGCCCCAGGACACGAACCCAGGCCCTCCCATATGGTAGACGGGAGCCCAACTGATTGAGCCACAGCTGCTTCCCAGGAATTCTCTTTTTAAAAAATATGAAAGTATTAATTCAAAGTTAAGTATGAAGACTTGGAAGTGTCCTGTTTAAGTGAAGGACCATGAAACTTCTGTTTCACTAGCTTCACAATAAATATTTCTTTATAATCAATAGAAAATGTCTAAAACTGAATATCAAGAAATAAAAAGGTTAGTATATGAAGATTAATAGGAAAAGATAAATCTAAAGGAGATTAACAATATGTGTTGTGAAATTGGGACAGAGTGTGATACAGCAAGGAATTGCTCTTTCTTATAATAAGCCCCAAATACTATTTGATTTTTTTTGCCCAATATAAGGAATTAATTAATTCCCTTTCGCCCCCATACTCTAGTCCCATCTCCCCTGTTCTCATATGCCAGCATTCTAATGTATTTAATAGTATATTTTGACCAATATGGTAAAAATTGGCTGCTGGCTCCTTTCCCGAAAGTCAAATAAGTAGAAACTAGGTGTTTCTAGGAAATAACAAGCAAACCATAAGAACCCCCATGGAAGACAGCAGGATGCTTTGAACTAGTGTGAGTGTACTGGGGCTTAGGGTAGCAGTGGTGGCTGAATCTTTGGGCAGAGAATATTGGTTTGAGAATGAGAAAATAACTTGGAGAAAAACAATTCACATTCCTCTTGCCTGCTCATCCCCTTGGCATTGGAACAGTCATTACGAGCCTTCACTACAGAAATCTACATTGCCCAAGACCCCTGGTCCTAGTAGTCACTGGAGTTGGTACATGCTGGAATAACTGGGAAAACTTTTGAGCGTTATTCCTTTTCCCTTACCTTCCAAACCAACGGAATGACAATCTAGGAAGTGCTTCTTCCCAAAGGTTCTTACCCAAGAAGGAAAATGCTAAATTACTACCTGGAGCAATAGCAGGAGGTTGGAGTTAACTGATTTTATAGTGTTTCGGCTTTACAGCCTAAGACTGCTCCTCTCCTCTCTACTTAAATTCTTCCAGTTTGACAAAGATTATGGTCTGGCTTCCCATTCATTTCTTGTAGGAATTACCAGAAAGAGTAGGCAACAGCCCCAGGGAAATATATACTCACAAACCAAAATAGAGAGGCGAACTAAAAGAAAAAGAGGACAACATGTAGCAATGGAAGCAGAGCTAGAACAGATAATAATTTAATTAAGTATTTTTTAAAGGGCATCATTTCAATTCTATTTGTACTGGCCAAATACTGCCATTCTGTACGTTAGTTTTTATTTTTGTAACTTTTTATTTTGAAATAATTTCAAACTTGGAAGAAGATTACAAAAGTAATACAAACCCCGTTCAGAGAACTCCAACATACCCCTATCCCCAAGGATATCCAATTCACCAACTTTAACATTTTGCCACATTTGCCATATCATTCTATCTATCTATCTATCTATCTATCTATCTATCTATCTATCTATCTATCTAATCATCTCTTTTTTGAACACTTGAGTGTAGGTTGTATACATCATGCTCTTGAGTACATAATACTGTCATGTACATTTCCTAACAAGGATATTCATCTATAGAGTTATAGTTACCTTAAATGTAGTTATCAACTTCAAGCAATTTAACATTGATAGAAAGCTTATAGTCTATATTCCAATTTTTTCATTTGTCGGAATAGTGTTCCTTTGAGCCTTTCCCCACCCCTTACTAGATCCCATCCAGGATTATGTATTGTTTTTAATTGTCGTTGTCTCTTTAGTTGCTCTTTTTTTTCTTTAATTGTGGGAACATATATACAAATCAAACCTTCCCATCTCAACCACTCCCAAGCATACCATTTATTAGGATTAATCACATTCACAATATTGTGGTACCCTTACCACCTTCCATTACTAAAACTCTCCCATTTCCCCAAATAGAAACCCTACACCCATTATGCACTGACTCCCTATCCCCCTGACCTCCAACCCCTGGCAACCTATATCTAATTTCTGTCTCTATTAGCGTGCATGTTCTCTGATATTTACTTTGTAGGAAATTTAACATACTAAATCTATAGCAATCTCATTTACTTTGATACCAACTTAACTTCAATAGTATACACAAACTATGTTCTATATACCTCTGTCCCTCCATCTTTATGTAATTCTTGCCACAAATTATATGTGTATATGAGTCCAAAATCACCAATTTAGTTTACATTTTATGCATTTGCCTTTTAGATCTTGTAGGAAGTAAATAATGGCATTACAAACAAAAAATACAATAGGACTGGAATTTATGTTTACTCATGTCATTACCCTTACTGGAACTATGTATTTCCTCCTGCAGCTTCAATCTATTGTCTATTGTTTTTCCTTTCAACCTGCATAACTCTGTCATCTCTTTAGGGCTGGTCAGTGGTGAGGAACTTCCTCAGTTTTCTTTATTGGGAAAATGACTTAATTTCACCCTCATTTTATGATTTTTTTTTTAATTAAAGAAGTTGTAGGTTCACAGAGAAATCATATAGAAAATACAGAGTTCCCATATATCCCATTATTAATACTTTGCCCTGATGTGGTACCTTTGTTACAATTGAAGAAAAACATTATCATAATGGTAATATGCCATGGAGCGTAGAGTGCCTACAACTGAAAGCAGGAGGATTGCATCCAGTATCCATGTGGAATCTAAGCCTCCTCTTGACATAGATGTGCAATGGACACAACCAATCCAAGGTCCACAGAGAAAATGTGGCATTGGTGTGGGAAAAGTGGCCATGGTGGCTGCTGGGTGCGGGGAATGGGAGGAAGAGATGAGATGCGGAGGCGTTTTCGGGACTTGGAGTTGTCCTGGGTGGTGCTTCAGGGACAATTACCGGACATTGTAGATCCCCCCAGGGCCCACTGGATGGGACGTGGGAGAGTATGGGCTATGATGTGGACCACTGACCATGAGGTGCAGCGATGCCCAGAGATATACTTACCAAATGCAGTGGATGTGTCATGATGATGGGAGAGAGTGTTGCTGTGGCGGGAGTGGTGGGGTCGGGGTGGTGGGGTTGAATGGGACCTCATATTTTTTGAATGTAATATTTTTTAAAAAATGAATAAAAAAATTAAAAAAAAAAACAAAAAAACCACAGAACTTTGTTCAAATTAAAAAAAATTAAAAAAAATAATGGTAATATGAACTATAGTCAATTACTTACATTAGGGTTCACTGTGTTGTACAGGCTTATGGTGTTTTTTCTTAATTTTTATTCTAGTAACATATGTACAACCTAAATTTCCCCCCTTTTAACCAATACACTTATATAATTAAGTGGTGTTAAATTACATTCATAATGTTGTGCTACCATCACCACCATCCTTTACCAAAAATTTTCCATTACCCAGAATAGATATTCTGTACCAATTAAGCAGAAACTCCATATTCCCTACACCCACCCTAGTACCTGGTAACCTATGTTCTAGCTTCTGATACTATGAATTTGCTTATTCTAATTATTTCATATTGGTGAGACCATATACTATTTGACCTTTTGTGTCTGGCTTATTTCACTCAACATGATGTCTTCAAGGTTCATCCATGTTGTCACATATATTAGAACTTCATTCCTTTTCATGGGCAAATAATATCCCATTGTATGGGGGAGTGGGTGTAGCTCAGTGGTTGATGCTTGCTTCCCATATATGAAGTCCTGGGTTCAAGTCCCGGCATCTCCTAAAAAAAATCCATTGTGTGGATATAACACAATTTGTTTCTTCTTTCATCTGTTGATGGACACTTGGGTTGCTTCCATCTTTTGGTAATTGTGAATAATGCTGCTATGACCATTAATGTGCAAAAATCTGTCCAAGTCCCTGCATTCAATTCTTGTGGTATATAATAAAAAATAGGATAGACAGGTCATATGATAATTCTATACCTAAATCTCTGAGGAACCACCAGAGTGACTGCCCTATTTTACATTCCCACCAACAATGAATGAGTGTTCCTATTTCTCCACATGTTCTCCAACTCTTGCTATTTTTCTTTCTTTTTTAAAATAGCAGCAATTCTAATGATTGTGAAATGGTATCTTATTGTAGCGTTGATATACATTTCCCCTAATAGATGGTAATGTTGGGCATTTTTTCGTGTGCTTTTTAGCCATTTGATATCTTCTTTGGGGAAATGTGTCTTCAAATATTTTGCACATTTTTTAATTGGGTTGTTGGTCTTTTTATTATTGAGTTGTATGATTTCTTTATATATTCTGGATATTAAACTCATATCAGACCTATAGTTTCCAAATATTTTCTCCCATTCAGTAGGTTGTATTTTCAGTTTCATGATGAAGTTCTTTGATGCACAAGAGGTTTTAATTTTGGTGAAGCTCAATTTATCTAGTTTTTTCTTTTGTTGTTCATGTTTTGGGTATCAAGTCTAAGAGACCGTTATCTAACACAAGGTCTTGAAGATGTTTCCCTATATTTTCTTTTAGGAGTTATATACTTCTGGTTCTTATATTTAGGTGTTTGATCCATTTTGAGTTAGTTTTTGTATATGGTATTTGATAAGGATCTAGTTTCATTCTTTTGCATATGGTTATCTCATTTTCCTAGCACTAGATTTTTGAACAGACTGCTTTTTCCCCATTGAGTGGACTTGGCACCCTTGTCAAAAATCAATTGGCCATAGATGTGAAGTTTTATTTCTGAACCCTCAATTCTATTCCATGGGTCTATATGTCACTTCTTGTGATAGTACCATGCTGGGTTTTTTTTTCTGAAAATATGTACTTTATTTTAGTACAAAAATATAAACCCTCAGTCCATAAAGAGTGATTATATTATTGCAGAGCAAAGTTAGAGTATAGGAACACCTGCTACCAAGGATATCACATATAGTTTAAGAAAAAAAAACATTTAGCTTTTTTTTTGAGTTCAAAACCTATTTGGACTCAAACAATCATCAATGGAGGAGGGTATAACCAATTATCTTGCTTTCCTGGTTTTCCACAATTTTATTAAATCATCATTGGGAAAGCTAGAGGCTGGAGTGTCACATAGTTATGCCAGATTCTGGTAAGGGTGGTGAAACTAGTCATCTGAATCCAGTTAAACTATAGAAACATGACATTATGTTACCCGTAATCTCTCTTGTTTCTGGGATAGGAGGGTTCTACTTCATACCCCATACAGGCCAGCAGCAGATCAAAACTTGTGTTACAGTGCTGTGGCTCCTTTTGGTTAGCATTGCAACAGAAGCCATCAAATTCTTGGGTGTTTGACATCTCTTAGAAAAAAGCAAGCTAAGAGGCACGCTGATATCTGGATTTTCTTAGGTGAAAAAATGTACAATAGGAGTTCAGTTGATAAGCTATTAATGTTAAAACAACTGTGCTTATGTGTTCAGCCAGATAATTGGGTTTCCATCTCCAGCTCTTTAAGTGACACATCTGAATTGAGTTCTATTTGTAGGGTCATGGCCTCAACTCCATCAACTGCGGTTGTCTTCTCCTTGATTTTAATGCCTACCGGCCCTTACCAGCTGTAGCAGCCACTGCTTGGTAAAACTTTACCATGAATTCTGGTTCCCTGACCTCCAGTTGCCTGACAAATTCATTGCACTCCTGTGCAGCCCAGCCTCGAAATCAATGATCCCAAAGATGTAGCTGGCACTCAAAGATACAAGGTGGTTGGTTTGCCCCAGACAAATAAGTTGCTTTAGACCATCCAGCTGTGGCTGCAATTTTCCTGGCACTGTCTCAGCCACCAGGTCCCATAGGAAACATTCACACTGGGGGCCTGACCAACAGACAAACTAGTGCAGAATACATTTCACCTCCTGGAAAGTGATGTCAGACGTTGGAGGAGAGGAAGGTTAGTAATATTGTCTGGTACTGAGGGTAAGGGAGAAGGGAAGGATAGTGGCAACAAAGTGGAAGATGATTCCAGTGGCATCCTCCTCTCTCCTCTCAGAGGACATCTGGAGGCCATCACAAGAGTCCTTGGACACCAAATATCACCAATGCTTCCATGTTTCCTGAAAACACTAAGCAGGACCAGCTGGGTAGCGCACCAGTACCATGCTGTTTTGACCACTGCAGCTTTGTACTACATTTTAAAATTGGGTAGTGTGAATCCTCCAACTTCATTCTTCTTTTTCAAAATGGCTTTGGAAATTTGGGGACCCTTACCCTTCCATTTATATTTCATTATTGGCTTTTCCATTTCAGCAATGATGGCTGTTGGAAGTTTAATTGGGATTCCATCGAATCTGTAAATCACTTAGGGTAGAATTGATGTCTTGACAATATTTAGTCTTCCAACACATGGACACAGAATGTCCTTCCATTTGTCTAGGTCTTCTTTGACTTCTTTTAGCAATGTTTTTTAGGTTTCCACATATAAGTCCCTTACATCCTTGATTAAATTGATTCCTAGAAATTTGATTCCTTTAGTTGCTATTATAAAAGAATTTTTTTCTTAATTTCCTCTTCAGATTGTTCATTACTAGGGAATAGAAACACTATTGTTTTTGCATGTTGGTCTTGTACCTTGACATTTTGCTGGATTTGTTTATTAGCTTGAGTGGCTTTGATGTGAATTGTTCAGGATTTTCTGTATATAAGATCATATCATCAGCAAATAGGGAAATTTTACTTCTTCCTTTCCAATCTGAATGTGTTTTATCTCTTTTCTTACTAATTACATCGACTAGAATTTCCAATATAATACTGACTTTTACATTGGTGACAGTGGTCATCATTGTCTTGTTCCTGATCTTAAGGGGAAAGATTTCAGTCTTTCACCACTGAGTACGATGTTACTGTGGGTTTTCCATGAATGCCTTTTATTATGTTGAGGAAGTTTCTTTCTATTCCTGTGTTTTTTAATTAAGAAGGAGTGCCCAGACACATGTAGTAGTCAAACTGTAGACTGCCAGGGAGGGAAAATGTTGGATATAGGTACGGATACCCTTAATTTGACTAACATGAGCCAGAGCATGCCAGAAGCCTGCACCAAACCACACTCCCCACCACAGTAGCATGAGGCTTCTCTTATGCCCATTGTAGTAGATTGGCATTGTTTATGAATTACAAAAAAAATAGATATTGGATTATGTTTGCAAACTGGTCTGTTCTTGTGGGCATATTAGATGGCATTAACTTCAGAAATTTCACTTTTACTTGATCAAATTATGATTAGGGCTTTGATTGGGCAACATCTGTCAGACCCTGTTGGTGGGTGGGCATTCACAGATACAACCACAGGGCAGAGGAGAGAGTTGGATTTTTTCATGCTGGAGCCCTGGGAAGTAAACACACACAGAAGCAGAAATGTAAGGAAAGAGATAAGGCTCCCTTAGACAAGGCAGAGGCCCCAGGAAGAGAGATGAGCCATTTGCCAGATAGTTTGCAGCTACAGAGACCAGAGCCCTGAGTGGATGAACCCAGAGAGAAATGAGCCTTGGGAGACAGACAAGACATATCCCACCCTACAACTGATATTGGAAGAAGCTGGCACCACGGAGCCTTAAGCGAAAGAGGAAGGCTGAACCTTCACAGATATTGCCCGCCATCGTGCTTCAACATGTGGCCGATGACTTTGGGTGAGAAAATACCTCTTATGGTACCTTGAGTTGGACTCTTTAGGGCCTTGTAACTGTAAGCTTCTACCCCAAATAAATACCCTTTATAAATGCCAACAGATTTCTGGTACTTTGCATCAGCTGACCAATTCACCCATAGACCCACCATATCACCTGCATTATCCAGCTTCTAAATTTTAACAATGTAATAACTAAAGTAACATATTGTTTTTATTTTAAATGAAATTTCTCTATCAATGAGTTTGTGCATCCCTTCTTGTACTTGATCAGTTATTTAGTTTCCTCTTTTTCTCAATTACCTCTTCATATTCTTTTTCCATTTTTTTTTTGTTTGTTTTTTGGGTTTGCTGATTTTTTCTTATTGATTCCCCAGAGTTACTTGTATTTTAGCTATTAATCCCATATTGAGTTTAGGGATTAAAAATATCTTACCTCTTTCAGTCATTTTGTTTAACTTTGTCGTTTTTAGTTTCCTAGGCTGCTCGAAGCAGATACCATGAAATAGGTTGCTTTAAACAATAGGAATTTATTAGCTTACAGTTTGAGGCCATAAGAATATCCAAATTTAGGCATCATCAAGGTGATGCTTTCTTCCCAAAGATCAGTTGCTGGTGATCCTTTCTTCCTTGGCCACATGGCAAGGCCGGTGACGGCATCTGCTGGTCTCTCCCTTCTCTTCCGGGTTCCGCTGATTTCAGCTTCTTGCTCCTGTGGCTTTCTCTCTCTCTCTGTATTCATTTTGTTATAAAGGACTCCAGTAAGAGGATTAAGGCCCCTCCTGACTGAGTGGGTCACACCTCCCCCGAAGTAGCCTCATCAAAGACCCTACTTACAATGGGTCCACACCCACAGGAATGGATTCAATTTAAGAACCTGTCTTTCTCGGTCACATAACAGCTTCAATCCACCACAGTATCTGTAAATGGAAATATTTACTTTTATTTAAAAAAACTTCTTTTATTTTGAAATAATTTAACTCACATGAAAACAGCAGTAATGCAAAGAACTTTTATTTTTTCTGAACTATTTGTGGCTAACACACTGCCCCAGCTCTACTGCATACTTTAATGTATAATTCCTACAGGCAAGGCATTTTCCTCCCTAACTAAAATACAACCATCAAAAGCAGGATATTGACATTGATACATTACTATCATCTAAATCTCAAATCTAAAGTTCACGGTGCTTATATTGGCGTGCTTGATCATCTCCCTAGCACTGTGCTGTATGTCCTGTAGCCCCAGGCTGTCCCGCTCTCTCCTGTAGGTGTGCTCTGTGACCTGCCTTCTCCAGGCAGGGCAAGTTCCGGGACAGCAAGTCCCTCAGGCCACCTCCAGACAGATCGGGCCACCCACCCATCCATGCTCCCGGTATGTGCACGAGGGTTATTTACTCTGCTTCCTCCAGAACTGGGACAAGGGATCTGTACTGGGAGCACAGGCCAGCTCCGTAGTGAATTGAGAAGGAGGAGATTATACCACTTACAAGCTGCCTTTTTCTTGATTTGGCACTTGCCCTGTTACTGCAAACATTTTACTGTTTTCTGGAGCTTTTAGAAAGATGTTTCTGTCAGTTTCTCCTGATTGTTCAATGCTTCTATGGGAGGGACAGAGCCTTGACGCTTCTCATTCCGCCATCTTGATCTTCCTTTGTCTTTACAATATGTTCTCGATAATCTCTGAACACTTCCTTAATGTCTGGCATAACAAAACTCTCCAGTATCACCTTGTACTTTCTCTCCCCAGGCCTAGACTTTGCCATTTCTCCAGGGAGGTCTTGTTCTTTATAATGGAGAGTGGTATTTAGAAACCATTTTGGTTGGGAAGCGGATTTGGCTCAATGGATAGAGCATCTGCCTACCACATGGGAGGTCCACGGTTCAAACCCCGGGCCTCCTTGACCCGTGTGGAGCTGGCCCATGTGCAGTGCTGATGCGCGCAAGGAGTGCCCTGCCACACAGGGGTGTCCCCTGCGTAGGGGAGCCCCATGCTCAAGGAGTGCGCCCCGTAAGGAGAGCCGCCCAGAGTGAAAAAAGTGCAACCTGCCCAGGAATGGGGCTGCACACATGGAGAGCTGAAGCAGCAAGATGATACAACAAAGAAAGAGACACAGATTCTGGGTACCGCTGGCAAGAATCCAAGCAGATACAGAAGAACACACAGCGAATGGACACAGAGAGCAGACAACTGGGGGAGGGGGGCGTGGGGAAAGGGGAAGGGGAGAGAAATAAATAAAAAACAAATCTTAAAAAAAAATAGAAACTAATTTTGGGTAGTTATTCCTTCTAGGCCCTTTCTGTGGGCACAGTTAGAAAATACATTTCAAAACAGAATAAAGGGAAGCGGACTTGGCCCAGTGGTTCGGGCGTCCGTCTACCACATGGGAGGTCCGCAGTTCAAACCCTGGGCCTCCTTGACCCATGTGGAGCTGGCCCATGCGCAGTGCTGATGCACACAAGGAGTGCCGTGCCACACAGGAGTATCCCCCACGTGGGGGAGCCCCACACACAAGGAGTGCGCCCTGTAAGGAGAGCCGCCCAGCGTGAAAAGACAGTGCAGCCTGCCCAGGAGTGGTGCCCCACACACAGAGAGCTGACACAGCAAGAAGACGCAACAAAAAATCCCCACAGATTCCCGTGCCACTGACAACAGAAGCGGACAAAGAAGAATACGCAGCAAATGGACACAGAGAACAGACAATGGTGGGGGGACAGGCAACAGGGCGGGGGGGGGGGGGAGAAATAAATAAAAAATAAATCTTTAAAAAAAAAACAGAATAAAACAAAAGACATGAGTTTCCTCTGACACCTCTGATTCAAATTCAACATCATAAGGTTCTTTCTCGCCTTCCTCCATTCCATATTTGTATTTTCCTTTCCCAAAGTGAAACCTCAGCTCCCCAACATTAAATAAACTGCTCTTCTCTACATTACTCACAAAACTGTTTCAGAGTTGCAACAACGAAATCACTATCAACAACAAATCTCCTACGTACTATTTCAAGATTGTAGCTCTTTTTGCCTTTTAAATCATGTCGTACTGGGTACAGTGAGAAGCCTGTGTTAAAAAATACAAATTAATTCTTTTCTCTCTGTGGCTGTTAATATGCAATTAAGTTTATTTGTTTTTCTTTTTATTAAAATGTGGCTCTCCTTTTAAAAAATTGTACAATGGAGTACTCTGTGGTTATAAAAAAGAATGAGGAAGATCTCTATGTTCTGATGAGGAATGAAAAAAATAAGCTTCAAAAGAGTACATACAGTATGCTGCCTTCTGAATAAGAAATTATAAATATGAATATATACACATTTTGAAAACACAATGAAAAAAAAACCCCAAAGACATAATATCTTAAGGAGAAACCAGAAACTAATTGAAAAAGGTTATTATAGGGGTGAGTGGAAATGAAGTATAGAGGATAAAAAAAGAGCAAGATGTCTCTGAATATACTTTTGTATATTGTTTTCATTTTTTTTAACGATTCATTTTTTATTTGTTTCTCTCCCCTTCCCCCCACCCCTTGCCCCCCAGTTGTCTGCTCTCTGTGTTCATTCGCTGTGTATTCTTCCGTGACTGCTTCTATCCTTGTCAGTGGCACCAGGAATCTGTGTTTCTTTTTGTTGCATCATCTTGCTGTGTCAGCTCTCCGTGTGTGTGGTGCCATTCCTGGGCAGGATGTACTTTCTTTCACACTGGGCGGCTCTCCTTACGGGGTGCACTCCTTGCGCATGGGGCTCCCCTACGCGGGGGACACCCCTGCATGGCATGGCACTCCTTGGGCTCATCAGCACTGCACATGGGCCAGCTGCACACGGGTCAAGGAGGCCCGGGGTTTGAACCGCGGACCTCCCATGTGGTAAACGGATGCCCTAACCACTGGGCCAAGTCTGCTTCCCTGTTGTTTTCACTTTTGAACCATATAAATATTTTAAATATTTAGAATATAAAATTTAAAAGATACCAATGATATTGAATCATATTTGTTTACTTGGAAAGATGTTTATATTCAATGAAAACAGAATATACAGTATAACCCAGTTTTAAAAATACATATCTAATTTAAAAATGATATACAACAAGATGTTAATAGCAGTTGTGGCAAAATCATCTTATTTTAATTTTAATTTTTTGTAATTTTCTATATATCACCATTTCTCTACAATAAATGTAGTTTATTACAAAAGTTTTTTTAAAGATTTATTTACTCTCCCCTTTGTCGTTTGCACTTGCTGTCTGCTCTCTCTATCCATTCGTTGTGTGCTGTTTGTTCTGCTCATCTTCCCTTTAGGAGGCACCAGAAACTGAACCCAGGACCTTCCACATGGGAGAGATGCACTCAGTTGCTTGAGTGGTCTCAGCTCCTTGCTTTGTTGTGTTTCTTATTGTCTTTCCTCTTTGTGTCTCCTTGTTGTATCATCTTGTTGCATCATCTTGCTGTGACTGCCCATTGTGCCAGCTCGCTGTCTTGCTTGTCTTCTCCAGGAGGCACCGGGAACCAAACCCTGGGCCTCCCATGTAGTAGGCAGCAGCTCAACTCCTTAAGCCATATCTGCTTCCCAGATTTTTTTTTTTTTTAAAGACATTTGGTAGGCAGAATAATTGTCCCCCCAAAACATCCATGCCCTAACCCCTGGAACCTGTTATATTACATGGCAAAGAGGAATTAATGTTGCAGATGGAATTAGGTTGCCAAAAATTGACTTTAAAATAAAGAGATTAGCCTGTATTATCTGGGTAGACCAGAGGTAGTCACAGAGATCCTTTATTTATTTATTTTTTAAAGATTTATTTATTTTTCCCCTCCCCTGTCCCCACCCTGTTGTGTTTTGCTGTCTGTCCATTCCTGTGTGATTTTCTGAATCTATTTTTTTTTTTTGCCTTCTGTTCTCATCTTTCTCCTCTAGAATTCAGAGGAATTCGATCCTGGGGACCTCTGATGTGGAGAGAGGTTCCCTGTCAATGGCGCCCCCTCAGTTCCTGGTCTCTGCTGCACTTCACCTTGACTCCCCTTTGTCTCTCTTTTGTTACATCATCATCTTGTTGCGTGACTCACGTGTGCGGGCACTGGCTCACCGCATGGGCACTGGCTCACCACTGGACACTCGTGAGGGCACTGGGCTCACCACTGGGCACTGGCTCACTGCACAGGCATGCTTTCTCTTCTTTTTTCACCAGGAGGTCCCAGGGATTGAACCTGGGTCCTCCCATGCAGTAGGTGGAGGCCTTGTCACTTGAGTCAATCCACTTCCCTGCAAGGGTCCTTTAAATGTAAAACAGAGAGGCAGAAAAACATTTGAGGGAAGCGGACGTGGCTCAACTGATAGAGCATCTGCCTACCATATGGAGGGTCCAGGGTTCAATCCCAAGGACCTCCTGACCCATGTGGTAAGCTGGGCCATGCACAGTGCTGCTGCGCACAAGGAGTGTGTGCAACACAGGGGTGCCCCTGCATAGGGGAGCCCCACATGCAAGGAGTGCACCCCGCAAGGAGAGCTGCCCTGCATTAAAAAAGTGCAGCCTGTCCAGCAGTGGTGCTGCACGCATGGAGAGGTGACACAGCAAGATGATGCAACAAAAAAGAGACACAGATTCCCAGTGCCACCTGATAATGCAAGCGGATGCAGTAGAACACACAGTGAATGGACACAGAGAGCAGATCATGGGAGGGGGTGGAGGGAAGGGAGAGAAATAAATAAAATTTAAAAAATAAAAAATAAAAAATCATTTGAAGATGCTATGCTGTGGGCTTTGAGGATGGAGGAAGAAGCCACCAGCCAAGGAGTGCACGTAGCCTCTAGGAACTAGAAAGGCAAAGAAACAGATTCTCCATGGAGCTGCCAGACTTCCTTATCTTAGTCTAGTCATACTCATTTCAGTCTTCCAACCTCTAGAAGTATAATATAGTGTATTTGTTGTAATTTGTTACAGCAGCACTAGGAGGGTAGTACAGATACATACTGGTAACATAAATATTTGTATGTTGTATTACTTGAGATATTGATCACAATAAGATTTTAGGATGATTTTAAACAAAAATCAAAAGAGCAAGAGTTTGGGAGCTCTTCCTAAATTATTAATACAATTCGGTTAGCAAAATACTACACTTCTCAAAACCTCTAATGAATTAAGTTTCTGCTGAACTCTATTGTATTGAGGAAAGCAGGTGTAGCAATATATATTAAAAATTACTTTCTTAATTTTTATTTTATTACATATGATTTTTTTTTCTCTCCCCTTCCCCCTCCCTGCCCCAGTTGTCTGTTTTCTGTGTCCATTTTGCTGCATGTTCTTCTTTGTCTGCTTCTGTTGTTTGTCAGTGGCACGGGAATCTGTGTTTCTTTTTGTCACGTCATCTTGTTGTGTCAGCTCTCCGTGTGTGCGGCACCATTCCTGGGCAGGCTGAAATTTCTTTCGCATTGGACAGCTCTCTTTACGGGGCGCACTTCCTGAGCGTGGGGCTCCCCTATGCGGGGGGCAGCCCTGCATGGCACGGCACTCCTTGTGCACATTAGCACTGCGCATGGGCCAGCTCCACACGGGTCAAGGACCGGATTTGAACCGAGGACCTCCCATGTGGTAGACAGACGCCCTAACCACTGGGCCAAGTCCGCTTCCCTACATATGATTTTTGAATCCTAGGTTTTTTTGTTTTGCTTTATTTTTTGAGGTACTGGGAACCAAACCTAGTAAATTTACCAGTATGGTATGGTAAATTTTGTGGAGAAGGATAGAGATCAGCTCTCCTGAGTTGGTGTTTTCATTTGTTTTGCTTGTTGTTTGTTTTTGTTTTATTCAGGAGGCACCGGGAACTGAACCTGGGACCTCCCATGTGGGGGTTGGGAGTACAACTGCTTGGGCTACATCTGCTCCCCTGAATCCTAGGTTTTTTTTTGTTTTTTTTTTGTTGTTGTTTGTTGTTTTAAAGATTTATTTTTATTTATTTAATTCCCCTCCCCTCCCCCGGTTGTCTGTTTTCTGTGTCTTTTTGCTGCGTCTTGTTTCTTGTTTCTTTGTCCGCTTCTGTTGTCGTCAGCGGCACGGGAAGTGTGGGCGGCGCCATTCCTGGGCAGGCTGCTCCCTCCTTCGCGCTGGGCGGCTCTCCTTATGGGTGCACTCCTTGCGCGTGGGGCTCCCCTGCGTGGGGCTCCCCTATGCGGGGGACACCCTGCGTGGTGCAGCACTCCTTGCGCGCATCAGCACTGCGCATGGGCCAGCTCCACATGGGTCAAGGAGGCCCGGGGCTTGAACCGGGGGCCTCCCATGTGGTAGACGGACGCCCTAACCACTGGGCCAAAGTCCGTTTCCCTGAATCCTAGGTTTTGATGCTCTTGATCTCTACCCTTCACCACAAAATTTACCATGGTGAAGACAATTTGATGTGTTCACTAAACCAGCTCGTCTTCCTCTGTGCAATGGAAGACTACATTTTCCCAGGAGCTCTTTCAGCTTGGTGATACATATCACTAGTTCTACCCTTGGAACGTGGGCAGAAATTATATATATATATTTATTTATTTATTTATATAAATATATATATATTTACAAATCAATTTTATCAATACATATTAATATACCATAAAATTCATTCAAAGTATACAACCAGCGGTATTTGGTATACAAAAGTGATATTTGATCCTCCACACACAAGCTAAATATATTTACCTTCTCACTAGTCTTAGAAATTATGAGTTGACAGCTACAATATAAAATGAGCCTGAATTAATCTCCATCTCCTGTCTTCCATCCTGCCTCTGCATTGTACTGTGGTATGAAAGAGGGAAATAAGCTTTCATTGAGTTAGGTGACATAGATTTTTGGAATTGTTTGTTATAGCAGTCAGCCAACTCAAATCTAGCTTCCAGTTTTTTATTAAGTTATTTTTAAAAATATACTCCATATATTACTTCCATTTATGATTTCTATATTAATTTGGCTATAAATTACCAGAAAGTGTAGTTTGGCTGCATTAGGCTGTTGAGAAAGAATTTTATTTGTTTTATATGCCCATCAGTAGGTAGTAGAGGACTGGTATAGGGAATTTAATGATGCTGACAAAGAACCGGGCTCCTTTTATCTTCCTTCTCTGTCTCTAATTGCTGGATACTGCCCTTCAGATATTTTATACATTCCAAGGAGGAAAGAGAAAGAGGAAGAGGCAGCAGCAGACGACCTTCACTTAAGTCTCTTAAGTCAGAAATGAGCCACACAGTCACACTTGGCTATAAGAGAATCTGGGGACATGAGCTCTATGGTAGAGTAAGGCAAGCAAAAAAGGGTTTGGAATCAAGCTCGAGTGAGCCAACCTACTGTACCTGGTGCTATTTCCCTTTCAGACTTCAACATATGTAAATACACAAGAATCTCAGGGAAGAGAATGTGGCTCAAGTGATTAGGACCGTCTACCATATAGGAGGGCCAGGGTTCGATTCCAGGGGCCTCCTGGTGAAGGTGAGCTGGCCCACGTAGAGAGCTGGTGCAGCAAGATGATGCAACAGAAAGAGGCACAGAGGGGAGACAATTACGGGACATTGTAGATCCCCCCAGGGCCCACTGGATGGAACGTGGGAGAGTGTGGGCTATGATGTGGACCATTGACTACGGGGTGCAGTGATGCTCAGAGATGTACTTACCGGGTGCAATGGATGTGTCACGATGATGGGAGAGAGTGTTGCTGTGGGGGGAGTGGGGGGTGGGGGCGGTGGGGTGGGTTGGGACCTCATATTTTTTTAATGTAATTTTTAAAAATAAATAAATAATTAAAAAAAAAAAAAAAAAGAGATGCAGCAGACCAGGGAGCTGAGGTGGTCCAGGAGACTGGGCACCTCTCTCCCACTCCAGAGGGTCCCAGAATCAGTTCCCGCTGCCACCTAAAGGGGAAGACAAGCAGACATGCAGGGGCATGGCAGGTGGGTGCGAGGGTAATAAATGAATCTTTCAAGGAAAAAACAAACTCAAGGACTCGCAAGAGCATTTTTCAAATAGAACAGACTAAGAAGCTGTAAAAATAATTATAATAATATCAGTCTATTTTTAAAGGAGGAGCCAGGTAAGAAGAAAATTGGGTGGACCTGTTGTTTTTCCTCAAGTATGGCAAAATCATATGTCATATAAATAGGTATGACCATATGCCCCAATTTTCCCGGGACAATCCCATTGTTCTTATTAATAGCATCCTCTTTCACTCTTAAATGTTTTGGTTTGGATGATAAATGATAGTTTCCCTATAGCTAAAGATCGAGGGCAAAGGGCCAATGAACAGTGAAATATCTGCTTTCTCAAAATGAGTATCCTGCATTTGCATTCCATGTGAAGTCCACTGGAATTTCCCTTGTGTTAATTCAGAAGACCAAGGACATCCCTCAGTCCTTAATTTGAAATGTTCCTTCTTTACAGCAATAAAGTAAGTCAAAATTTCTGTGGTTTTGGAAATCCCAATTCCCCTTTTATCTTTTCTTCTTCTAATTTAACTTTTTTTTTGGGGGGGGGGAGTTAAAACATCAGAGATTTTTTTGTCTAAAGTTCTGAGGCTGGAAATCTGACTCAGTCATCACTTGGCATTCTCCCCTCATCTCTCTGTCCAAATTTCCTCTTTTTATAAGGAAACCAGTCACATTGAATTAGGGTCCACTCTAATCCAGTTTGGCCTCATCTTACTTAATAAGGACCCTATTTCCAGATGAAGTCACAGTCACAGGACTTGAACATGTCTTTTTGAGAGACACAAGTCAACCCCTAACAATTAGCATCTGATCTGTTTGAAGCAGTAGGCTGATTGCCTACATGTGAGCTTCAGGGAAAGGTTGAAGGCCAGGAGAGGACCATGAGATGTCTGTGGGCCCAAGAATTAACCAATGGCCCCAAGAAAGAAGAGAGTTGTAGCAGTTTAATATTGTTTATGAATTTCAAAAATAGATATTGGATCACGTTTGTAAACTGGTATGTTCCTCTGGGCATATTGATTATATTGGATTCAGAGGTTTCACTTTTACTTGATTGAATAATGATTAAGGCTTTGATCGGGGCATGTCAGTAGGATGTTGGGTCCTTGCTCCTTGGTGGGTGGGGACTCACAGAGAAAATGACAAGGCACAGAATTAGTTGGAATTTTTAATGATGGAGCCCCAGGAAGTAAATACACAGAGAAGCAGATACATGAGGAAGGAGAGAAGATTCCATTAGACATGGCAGACACCCTGGGAAGAGAGACAAGCTGTTCGCCTGACAGTTCACAGCTGGCCTTGTGGAGAGAACTAAGCAGCTGGCCCAGAGGAATGAGGAAAAGAGGAACCCAGGAAGCCTGATCCCTGGCAGACATCAGCAGCCATCTTGCTCTAACACATGGCAACAGACTTTGGTGGAAGTCTTATGCTTTATGGCTTAGTACCTGTAAGCTCCTACTCGCAAATAAATACTGTTGTGGTGCCGTCCAGCGGCTCCGCTCCAGAAGAGGTAAGGACAAACAGAGCAAGACAACACACAGTAACCGCTCTGGAGCCACAGGCTGGTGGCACAGGTCTAGTTTATTGAGGAAGTGCAACAACTTTTATGGGTGGCTGGGGGGAAGCTAGGCGTCGTGCAAGCACCCGATTGGTTATGCTAATTCAGCGAGGCTGGTTGGCTCATGGGATCTTGTTGCTGAGGCCTGGGGAAGAATTAGGAATGGCTCACAGTTGTTTACCGCGAGGCTTGGCGCCATCTTTAAGGAGTGACGCCTGCAGCTCACTCACAAAATACCCTTTATAAAAGCCAACAGATTTCTAGCATTTTGCGTCAACACCCCTTTGGCTAATACAAGGGTGTAGAGAGAAGGAAAAGACCCAAGAAATGTTAAAATAACAGCATCAAGATTTGACAGTATATGGGATTGGAGGTCAGAGGAGGAGAAGTCTCTAACATCAGACCAGGATTAGGGCTTGGGGGCACATAGGGGATCCCTTAACTATGAGCACTGCATGTTTTCATACTAGATTCCTTTACCTGCATCACCTCAGGAGTCTCCAAACTGGGAGAAGCTTCCACAAGGGAGGTACGAACACTTGCCATGGTGTACGAGGGTAGGGGAAACTTGGAGGAAATCAACTTCAAGATCCTCAAATTCCATAGGTTCTTCTCTTTCCCAGAACTATCAGAAACTCAACTGCAGCTGGGATGTTCTCCTCTCTCACCTTCCCCCCACCTTTTTTTTTCTGAGTCTTATTTTGGATTGGTAACAGTGTTTTCCTTCCTTTCCTTTGATAGTGCTTTCTTTCCTCCTAGTTAAGAACCTCTGACCCAATTCCCTGAAACTTAGGCTCAGGTGGGGAGCCAGTGGTGGAGGGCAGTGAATGACCTTCCAATTATATGGAAATTAAAATGGAGGGGAAATCCATAAATTTGAAGGACATTGCTCCAGTTTCTTTTATTGAACTCTACTCCAAGGCACAATCAATCCATTGTACACATGAATCAAACATTATTTAACAATGTTGCAACAGATGTTCTCCTATTTTTGGGCATTTGCCCAATCATTTCCTTAGAAATCCCACTTCTATTTTTTTCTTAAACAAATAGATATTAACTTTATATATATAATGCTAAATGGTTGTACCTCTTAACTTAGAGTATATAGAAATAACATTTTTTTCAGGTCTTCACCAATACTGAAAATTATTATCTTCCTTAATTATCTGATCTTTGACAAGTGCTATTGCCTTTTATTAAAATAGTTTTTTTTTTTTAAGATTTACTTTTTATTTATTTCTCTCCCCTTCTCCCCCCTGATTGGTGTATTTGAGACAATGGGGGAAGCTCACTGGGTGGTTTGATTCCTAGGGGTTGCTGATGGTGACCGGCTTCTGGCTGCTGTCCACGAGCTCTGCTTGAGTCCGCTGCATGCAGTGATATGAAAGTGGGTGGAGGTGGGGGTGGGGCCCCGGGTGGGACCCCTCCTACCCCAAGCTACCTTCTGATAATGCAGCTGCTGGGCGTATATTGTAAGCTGCCCCCGGATAACTTGCTTGTGCAAGTCAGCAAGCTGTTGCCACAGCATCTCTTATTCAGTGGTGTTTGTGTAGCTCATTGGGTTTTCTGCCCCTCTTCCTTAGGTCCCTATTCTATACTGCCTCACTTTGGAGCTGTCTATACCCCAGAAAATCAGGTTCTTAAACCTAATCCATTCCTGTGGGTATCAACCCATTGTAAGTAGGATTTTTGATGAGGTACTTCAGTTAAGGATGGCCCAACTCCATCAGGATAGGTGCGATGGTTTGGCTATTGTGTCAAGTTGGCCAGGTAATTTTGCCCAATTGTTTGGTCAAGCAAAGCACTGGGCTAACTTTAATACAAGGGCACTTATTATTTTTTTTAAGATTTATTTATTTTATTTCTCTCCCCTTCCCCTCCCCGCCCCCCCAGTTGTCTATTCTCTGTGTCTATCTGCTGCGAATACAAGGGCACTTATGGACTTTAGTCACCATTGACTTAACTGCAGTGATAAATCATAGCTGATTTTACAATGACATCAATTAGGGAGATTGCCATCAGCAATGAGTGATGCTTTATCCAGTCAGATGCCTGAAAAGGGAGAGAGAATTTCCCAGCTCATCTTTGGACAGTCAAGGTCTTCCAGAAGTCATCAAGAACCTTCATTGAACTTTCATTGGAGCCCCTGGTTGCAGCCTGCCTGCGGAACCTGGACTTGTGCATCCTGACGGCTGTGTGAGAGACATATAATTGCATACTATTGACAGATATCTCTTGTTGATTCTGTTTCCCTAGAGAACCCTAATACAGAATTTGGTAATGAGGAGTGGGGAAGTGCTTTTGCAATTACCAAAATGCTGGAATGGTTTTATAAATGGGTAAGGGATGGACCATTGACCATGAGGTGCAGCGGTGCTCAGAGATGTATTCACCAAATGCAGTGACTGTCTCATGATGATGGAGGAGGTTGTTCTTATGGGGGGAGAAGTGGGGTGAGGGGGGTGGGGGGTATTTGAGGACATCATTTTTTTTATGTAACATTAAAAAAATAAAGACCAAAAAAATGGGTAAGGAATATTTTTTGGAGGAATTGTGAGATGCTCAGAAGAAAAGACCTACAGTGCTTTGAAGAGACTGTTGATGCAATATGGATGCTAAAAAGACTTTTTATGATGCCTTAGAAGTAAAGGATGAAACTATTATTGGAAACTGGAGGAAAGGCAATCAATGTCTTAAAATTGCAGAGAACTTAATCAGATTAACTCCTGGTGTTTTATGGAAGACAGAATTTGAAAATGGCGAGCCTGGGCATTTAGCTGAAAAAATTTCCAAAATAAACCTGGAGAATGTGACTTCATTTCTGCTTGCCACTTATAGCAAAATGCTAGACAAGAGAGACTGTACTGAGGACTGAACTGTCAGGCCCAAAGAAAATAGAAACTAATTCTGGAAATCTCAAGCCTCTGGAAATCATGCTCCCAGAAGAAAGTGCCCCACTGGAGGACTTAACTAAACTTGGAACTTGTAAATCAGAATGAAGATGCAGTTATCTCAGAAAGTCTTGTGGAAAGTTCTATTGTCTGATGGCTTGGACCCTTGCTTCTGGCATATGAAATCTACAAGATTTTTGAGAAAACTGTATGAACAAAACCACTGTCAGCTTGAACTGAAAGGGACATGGAAAGGAAAGATTGAAGGAGAAACAGCTTTAAGAGGAAAACCATGGAAGCTGAGATCTGGAATTAAGACATCACCTTGGGCCAAGAGAGGAACCCCACCCATGTGTAGAGAGAGGGTGAGTTCGCACCAGTGGTTGAAGAGGGTGGATGTTATCACCCACCATTCTGGGAGAGTTTTGCCACCTCAGGTTACAGAGAGGGTGGAGCACATTCCCCAAGGTTTTTGGCAGTTAAGGTCAGCACCCCACAAGTCTGAGAGGGGTGAACCTGTCCCCTATGGATTAGAGAAGGCCAGGTGGTCAACGTATTGTTCTGAAAGGGCTGAGCCTGTATGCCAAAAGCTAGGGAAGGCCAGGCGGTCCACTGTATGCCAAAGGTTAGGGGGAATGCTGTCTTCATGTCACTGTACTAGGGGGGGTTAAGACTCTAACCCAAAGATTGGGTAAGGTATGGCAATCACCCCAACAGTCTTTGAGGGTGAGGTCTGAGCTTGGTCAACATCCAGATGCTTGATGAGGGTGGAACCAAGAAAATGGCCATTGGGCAAGCCTGTGGAAAGGGTGGGTTCCCAGAAGGACCCAAGGAAAAGAAACCATCATCTTAAGAATGACTCTGAGACTGAAATTGAATGGAGGATGCCCCGCAGGTTTACTCAACTGTAGAGGACCTGTGCGTCATGTTTTCCTCCCAATTTCTCCTTACTGTAATGAAAATGTTTATCCTTTGTCTGTCCATTTGTGTATTAGCAGCAGATAAATTATTTTTTAAGTTTCAGAGTGCAATAGTAGATGGGACTATACCCCTAAGACAAACTGTATTTCTTTAAATTGATTGTGATATGATTTAGTACTTGCATTGTTACTGGTTTAAGGGATTTTGGGAATTCAGAGGGTGGAGTGTAGCAGTTTGACATAATTATGAGTTCCAAAAAAGATATTGGATTATCTTTGTAAACTCATCTGAACCTGGGCATGATTAACTTATGATTAGGGCTTTGATTGGGCCACGTCATTGGGGCATTGTGGGGATTCAGAGATAAAAGACATGGCAAAGGACAGAGTTGAGGGTTTTTGATGTTGGAGTTTTGATGTTGAGGTTTGATGCTGAAGCCTTAAGCTGAAGCCCTGAGAAGTAAGCTCACAGAGGAAAGAGAAGCAAGCCCCAGGAAGAGAGGACCTGAGCCAGGAGAAGAACACAGAGGAATAGAGACGGCTCCTTAGACATGGAAGACACCTCAGGGAGAGAGACAGAACCATTCATGTGATAGTCTACAGCTGACCTTGCGGAGAGAGACAAAGCCTAGAGAGCCTCATAGTGTGCAGCTGACTTTGTGGAGAAAACAGGACCTGAGCCTAGAGAGGAGCAAGACCCAGGAAGCCTGAACCCTTGCAGACATTGCCAGCCATTTTGTTCTAACACGCGGAAATAGACTTTGGTGAGGGCAGTAACTTATGCTTTATGGCCTGGTGTCTGCAATCTCCTAGCCCAAATAAATACCCTTTATAAAAGCCAGCAGATGTCTGGTATTTTGCATCAGCACCTCTTTGGCTGACTAATACAATAAGTCTTTTTTTTTTTTAAGATTTATTCTATTTCTCTCCCCTTCCTCCCTGTTGTCTGCTCTTTGTGTCCATTTTGCTGTGTGCTCTTCTGCGTCTGCTTGCATTACCCGGCAGCACTGGGAAACTGCATCTCTTTTTTGTTGTGTCATCTTGCTGTGTCAGCTCTCCCTGTGTGGCACCACTCCTGGATGGGCTGCCCTTTTATCATGTGGGGCAGCTCTCCTTGAGGGGCACACACCTTGCATGTGGGGCAACCCTACGTGGGGGTGCCCTTGCATGGCTCGGCACTCCTTGCATGCGGCAGCACTGTGTGTGGGCCATCTCACCACATGGGTCAGGAGGCCCTAGGGATCGAACCCTGGACCCTCCATAGGGTAGACGAACACTCTATCAGTTGAGCCACATCCGCTTCCCTAAAACAATAAGTCTTAACCATATTAATGGAAGCCTCTATAAGTGGAATGAAATTCAGACAGATGGAGAGAAAAAGCCACAGAAAGCAAGAAGCAAGCTAAAGTCAACAGAACCTGGAAGTGAGTGGAGAGGCTGGGAGAGGCTGCCATAGGCCCTGCCACTGGCAGACAACCTAAGGACCAGAGATTGCTGCCAGCCAGGTCCAGAACGCCCCAGTCTTTGGGAAGAAAGCGTCACCCTGATGATGCCTTGACTTGGACTTTTTTCCAGCCTCAGACCATGAGCAAATATATTCCCATGGTTTAACGCAACCCATTTCAGGGTATTTTCTTAAGCAGCCTAGGAAACTAAAACACTGACCTGTATCATGTTGGTTTGAACCTCAGATGCTAATTCTAGGAAGGCAAAAGCTGACTGGAAAAAATAAAATTAAAAAAATTAAAAATAAAAAAAAAACTGATTGGAATGTCATGGAAAGGGACCTATAGGATCCCTCTTTCCACAATAAATTTGAGAGTCAAACAGGACATGCCCAAGAAATAGGCCAAAGCTTCTATAAGATTACACATCAGGGCAAAGAAAATCTTAAAAGTCTCCGCCACAACTATTCATGGGAAAGCTTTAGTCACCATATTAAGTAATTAACCTCAACTTGTCCTATCTACCAAGAACAAAATTCTGATAAAAATATAAGAGTAGGGAGACAACCAGCAAGATGGCAGCAGAGTAAGGAGCTCCTAGAGTCAGCTCCTGCTACAGGGCAATTAGTAATCACCCAGAGCTATCTAAAGCACCTGTTTGGGGGCTCCAGGAGACCAGAAGAGCATCCTGCAACAACCTTGAAAGAATGGAAGGAGACTGCACACCTGCAGAGAAGATTCATAAGGAGAGCACTCCATGCATGGAGGCTGGTGCCCATCCTCCACTGGAGGCACAAGCCACCTGGGGAGCTGTTCCGCTGCTGGAATTAGATACTCCAGTTCCCAAAAACAGGGGAGGAAGAGACAGTTAGGCACCAACTTCAGCTACTGATTAGTAAACTCGGTGGGCTAAAGTATAATCCTAAGAATGGCTCAAGTTTGAATCCGTCCAAGTCAGAAAGAGGTTGGTAGCCGCCATTTTAACTCTGCCCCTGACATGAGGGGAAGTAGGGCTGATTGAAAATCCCAGTGCTGGTAGGGACTAGCTTCTTTCCATCCAGATCACAGTGCAGCTCTAGCCTAAGCCCCAGTCCCACCTCTGGAAGAGGGGAATGTGGGGTGACCTGCGCCAGCCTCTCCGGGAAAATACAGGCCATGCTGTGGAGGTTGGAGATCATTCTCTTCTGGTAGTGCAAGCCTCCTGGGGTGCAGTTCTGTTGCCTGAGTTGGAAGCTCCATTTCCCAAAATCCGGAAGGGAGAGACAGTTAGGCACCAACTTCAGCTGCTGTTTAGTAAATTCGGATGGCTAAAGTATAACCCTAAGAACAACTAAAGTTTGAACCAGTCCAAGTCAGAAAGAGGCTGGTGGCCACCATTTTTACTCCACTTCTGGCAGGAGGGAAGGCGGGTTGATTGAAAATTACAGTGATGGTAGTGTTACCGGATTTTGTCTAGGTCTTGACTATGCTGTAGAAAGGAATTTCAAGAGGATGTTGGGTGAGTTAGGTCAGTAATTTATTCAGGTAGGGAGGGATGAGAAATGGGAGAAAATAACAGATCATGGGTCCCCGGTAGAGAGGAAGGGGCTGAAAAGTGATAAAGAGGACTGATTTACAGATTACAATTCCCGGTTTTAGATTATAAATGCCCACGTTTTACTTGCATGGCCGACATGGTAGAGGAAAAACTGCAAAAGCAGGGTGCAGAAGGCAGGAAGAATGGTCCAAAGGTGAGAGAGAGTGATTTCAGGCCTTGCACCTGCGTATTGGACTGTTAATTATTCCACCCCTTTGCTAATGGCAGGGGACGAATTCCAGCAGTTTCCTGTTTTGATTGATCACCCCCCCATCAATCCCCAGTAAGGGCCCAATGGTAAAGTCTTTGGGGAATATCCAGGGCTTTTCCTGGCTTCTGGAGGAAGTTTTGTCCTGAACAGCAGAATCTTGGGGAAGGTCCTCCAGCAGCCATCTTGGTGGTTATTGATGTCCACGTGGACTCTCTGCCGGGGTCCAGGTCCACTTATTGATTCCCTATCTCACTAGCCAGCTTCAGCAGGGACAGGGTTCTTTCACCCAGACTGGCCTGTAGCCCTAGCCTAGGGTTCAGCCCCACCTCTACTAGGGAGGAGGCTGGCGGGCCCTGCACCAACCTCCTTGGGTAGCTGCAGGTACTTTTGGCTGCACAACCTGAGTAGTCATAAGTCTACCGGGGTAACTGTGGTAATTTTGGATGCACGTGGCATAGATTGCTGCCCACACCTACATCTCCATTCCAGCTCCAGGCAGGGAAGGAAGGGGTACGAAGCCTCAGCAGTCACTCTGGGTAACAGTCTAGGCCTACATGACTTGAATTATTATACACGGCTGTGGTTCTGTCCCTACCCCTGGCAAAGGAGAGAGTTGGGAGAAGTGTCATCTGTCCCTTGGGCAATGAGGGCAGCTTGAGCCTCGACAGCTTATAGCACCAACCACATCTTTGGTTCCTACTGCACAACCAACATGGGAGAAAGGACAAGAAAGCCCTAAACTAAAGAAAGAAACTACACCCAGAATAAATACATCTAGTAAGCCAGATGCCAAGGTGCCAACAAAAAAGTTACCATCCACAGCAAGAAACAGGAAGCTATGGCCCAGTAAAAGGAACAAGATAAGACTCCAGATGACGTAAAGGAGTTGAGACAGCTAATCATAGATGTTCAAACAAATCTCCTTAATGAATTCAATGAGATGGCTAAAGCAATTAAGGATATTAAGAAGACATTAGAGGGAAGCGGATTTGGCCCAATGAACAGGGCGTCTGCCTACCATATGGGAGGTCCAAGATTCAAACCCAGGGCCTCCTGACCCATGTGACAAGCTGGCCCATGCACAGTGCTAATGCATGCAAGGAGTGCCGTGCCATGCAAGGGAGCCCCACGCGCAAGGAGTGCACCCCGTAAGGAGAGCCGCCCAGCATGAAAAAAGTGCAGTCTGCCCAGGAATGGCACTGCACACACGGAGAGCTGAAACAGCAAGAAGACACAACAAAAAGAGACACAGATTCCAGGTGCCATTGACAAGAATACAAGTGGACACAGAAGAACACACAGCGAATGGACACAGAGAGTCAACAACTGGGGGGAGGGTGGGGAAGGGGAGATAAATAAATTAAGAAAAAAAAAGAAGACATTAGATGAGCACAAAGTAGAATTTTAAAGCACACATAAAAAAATAGCAGATCTTATGAGAATGATGGATGCAAAAAAATGATATTAAAAATACACTGGAATCATATAATAGCAGATTTGGGGGGGCAGAAGAAAAGATTGGTAAGCTTGAAGAAATAGCCTCCAAAAGCGAACATACCAAAGAACTGATCAAGAAAAGAATGGAAACATTGAACAAGATCTCAGGGTACTAAACAACAGCAAGAGACATGCAAGCATAGATATCATGTGTGTCCCAGAAGGAGAAGAGAAGGGAAAAGGTCAGAAGGAATATTTGAAGAGATAATGGTAGAAAATTTCCCAACCCTATTGAAGGACGTGGATATCCATGTCCAAGAAGCACAATGTATGCCCATCCAAATAAATCCAAATAAGCCAGCTCTGAGACACATACTAATCACCAAATGTCAAATGCCAAAGACAAAGACAGAATTCTGAGAACAGTGGAAGAAAAGCAGTTCAGAACATATAAGGGATACCCAATAAGATTAAGTGCTGATTTCTTATCAGAAACCATGGAGGCCAGTGGTATGATATATTTAAGATTCTGCAAGAGAAAAACTTACAGCCAAGAAACTTATATCCAGCAAGACTGCCTTTCAAAAATGAGGTTGAGTTTAAAATAGTCATAGATAAACAGAAACTGAGAGGTTGGAACCAAGAGACTGGCTTTGTGGGAAATACTAAAGGTATGTTACAGTCTGAAAAGAAAAGAGGAGAGAGAGGCTTGGAAGAGAGTCTAGAAATGAAGATTATATCAGTAAAAGTAACAAAACTTGTCAAAAGAGTGGTGAAAATAAAATATGACAAATAAAACTCAAAGGTCAAAATGAGTGAAATAAGAACTGATTGAAATAATAACATTGAATGTAAATGGATTAAACTCCCCAATCAAAAGACACACACTGGCAGGATGGATAAGAAAATATAAGCCACCTATATCCTGTCCGAAGAGTCTCACCTTAGACCCAAGGATACAAATAGATTGAAAGTGAAAGGCTGGAAAAAGATACTCCATGCATTCAGTAACACCTCCCACCTCCCACCCCCCAAAAAGCCAGAGTACTTATACTTATATTAGATGAAATACAATTTAAAAGACATAGTAATGTGCAATCTGAGGAGGAAGTCAGGGAAAAAAATTCCATTTACAAAAGCAACTAAAAGAATCAAATATTTAGGAATAAGCTTAACCAACAATGTAAAGCCCTTGTATTCAGAAAACTACAACTCATTGTTAAAAGAAATTAAAAAAAGACCTAAATAATTGGAAGAACATTCCATGCTCACAGATTGGAAGACTAAATATCATTAAGATGTCACTTTTACCCAAACTGATATACAGATTCAGTGCAATCCTATTAAAAATTCCACAGCATTTTTAAAAAATGGAAAGCATGATTACCAAATTTATTTGGAAGGGTAAGGGGTCCCAAATAACCAGAAATATCTTAAAAAGGAAAAATGAAGTTGGAGGACTATTACTTTTGGAATTTAAATCTTATTACCTTGCTACACTGGTAAAAACAGCATGATACTGGCATAAAGACAGACACATAGACCAATGAAACCAAACTGATGGTTAAGAAACTCTCACGTCTATGGTCAAGTGATATTTGACAAGTCTGTCAAATCCACTGTATTAGTCAGGGTTCTCTACAGAAACAGAATCAACAAGAGGTATCTGTCAATAGTATGCGATTCTATAAGAGTCTCTCATGCAGCCGGGGGGATGCACAAGTCCAGGGTCAGCAGGCAGTCTGCAACCAGGGGCTGCAATGAAAGTCCAGTAAAGGTTCTTGATGAGTTGTCGGAGATGCTGGCTGTCCAAAGGCAAGCTCAATGCTGGAATCACTTCCCCTTTTAAGGCATTCAACTGATTGGGTTAAGCATCACTCATTGTGGATGGCAATCTCCCTGACTTATGTAATTATAACCAGCTATCTATGATTTACCACTGCAGTTAAGTCAATGGTGACTAAAGTTCATAAATGCCATTGTATTACAGTTAGCGCAGTGTTTCCCTGACCAAACAACTGGGCACAATTACCTGGCCGAGTTGACACAATAGCCTAACCATCACAGTCCACCCCTTGTCAACTCAGCAACCATACACATTACCTCAAACCATACTTAGTCTCTGAGTAAAAATTTTAGGCCTCAAGGCAGGGCCTTTATGGTTAACCAGAGATGACATGAAGAAAACTTGAACATGAGAGTTAGGCAAACTCACATTTATTATGTCTGCAGAGGTAAAGAGCCAAGGCCAGTCTAAAGTGACTCAGACCCGACTCCCTGTGCTGCAGTTTCACTCTTGCTTAAATATCCAAGTTACTATTTAGCATTGCTTTGATTATGCATTAGTGTTCATCCATATGGATCAGCACATGTAGCTGGTTATATAATTGTATGATTAGTGTTCAGGAAATCACGCTTGCACTTACATTGCATGATCAAGAAAGGGTGGATAACTCCACCCCTGCGTGGGAATTTTACTATGTTAATTAAGCAAGTTGAAGAGAGGACAGCAAGGGGCTGCTTCTGTGCAGGTCCGGCCAACTGGTTGAAGCTGGTTTTCATACTTCATTGCTTCAGCAGGATATTCTTGACCACCAAAAGTGGAATTTGGCCCAAAAGAGGGTTGCATTTCATTACCTTCTGATTTACATACAATTCTTTTCTTTGTATCCTAGCAACAGGGAGAGAAACAAATTAATTTCAGGTATTTGGTCATCCTACATACATCAAAAACAATAACAGATATGCATATATATATAAATTTTTACCTAACAATGTTCAACTCTCCTGCATACAACCAGAAACACATTAATTCCATACAGAATAGGGTGCAAGTTCTTGGGTAATATTCACTCTCAAACTTGACATTCTCGAATATTATGACATGAAATGGATACAAGTTGTTATAAGGGGAAAGTTTGGGGAAGAAAACAAAGAAATTAATTTTGTGTACATATAGAATTGTCATCATAGTGAAACAAGGAAGAAAGATTCATGACCAGTATAGTCCTCATTTCTCTAACTGGTCACATGGTCAAAGTTCATATTTATCACTACCTTCTTCCACTACCTATTCCGTGTTTCCATTACCCTCAGCAGGCACTTCAGCTGGCCGTGGTTCTTTGCCTGGTGGGGTGACCCAAACTTTCATTCCTGAAGATTCTGGGCCAATGTTAGTCCTGCTTGGCTTGGGTTGTTGCAATTTTCCATTGACTTTAATCATAGGACATGGCAATGCTAGAGATGCCTTAGAGGATCTCCTGAATTCCAGGCAAACTCTTCTTTACCCCCATTATGTAGATACAGTCCTATTTCCCCTTGATAGGATCAATCACCCCAGCCACTCCTTGTGTGCATCAGCACTGCACATGGGCCAGCTCCACATGGGTCAGGGAGGCCCGGGGTTTGAACCGCGGACCTCCCATGTGGTAGACGGATGCCCTACCACTGGGCCAAGTCCACTTCCCTATAATTGAGTCTTCAAAGGGTCATTCCACCATTCTATCAATCCAGATGCTTCAGGGTGATGGGGAACATGGTAAGAACAGTGAATTCCATGGGCATGTGCCCATAGCAATAAATTCAGCCTGATCCAACTTTATATTTCTTCCACCATTATCCCATGCCCTTGTATCCATTCCCACACATAGTCCCCTCATTTCTGTCCATATAAGTTGGAAAACTCATGAGTTTTTTCTGAGTATACCTTACTTCCTCATGGGTCACATTTTGTATTTCACCTTTGGGCCTTATTGTGATTTTAGTCTAGTAATAGGTCTTGAAGACAAGAGAGGTGGTGGGGGTGGGTAAGGAGAAGGATCAGAAATGCGATGTGAACCCAGGACCTTTCATATGGTAAACGGGAGCCCAGCTGATTGAGCCACAGCCATTTCTCTCACTTCTTTTAAGACAATCAACTGACTGGGTTAAGCATCACTCACTGCTGATGGCAATTTCCCTGACTGATATAATTATAACCAGCTATCTATGATTTACCACTGCAGTTAAGTCAATGGTGACTAAAGTCCATAAATGTCCTTGTATTACAGTTAGCCCAGTGCTTCCTTGACCAAACAACTGGGCAGTGCGGCGGACTTGGCCCAGTGGTTAGAGCATCCGTCTACCACATGGGAGGTCTGCAGTTCAAACCCCGGGCCTCCCTGACCCATGTGGAGCTGGCACATGTGCAGTGCTGATGCGCACAAGGAGTGCCCTGCCACGCAGGGGTGTCCCCTGCATAGGGGAGCCCCACGCGCAAGGAGTGCGCCTCCGTAAGGAGAGCTGCCCAGTGCGAAAGAAAGTGCAGCCTGCCCAGGAATGGTGCTGCCCACATGAGAACTGACACAGCAAGATGATGCAACAAAAAGAAACACAGATTCCTGTGCTGCTGACAACAACAGAAGCAGACAAAGAAGACGCAGCAAATAGACACAGAACAGACAACTGGGGGTGGGGGTGGGGAGAGAAATAAATAAATAAATAAATAAATAAATAAATAAATAAATAAATAAATCTTAAAAAAAAACTGGGCACAATTACCTGGCCAAGTTGACACAATAGCCTAACCATCACACCCACCTAGCTTGAAAAGAACAGTACATTCAATAATTGGTGCTGAAAGAACTGGACATCCATAGCCAAAAGAAGGAAAGAGGACTCTTATCTCACACCTTATACAAAAATTAACTTAAAACGGATGAAAAATCTAAATATAAACGCAGGAGCCATAAAGCTTCTAGAAGAAAATGTAGGAAAATAACTTCAAGACCTAGTGGTAGTGGTGGATTCTTAAAGGGGATAAGAGAAGGACTGAGATGGGCTGATGATGTTTAATGTACTAGAAGTTTTAATTAACTTTATTTTAAAAGTGTGGAACTGTTTAGAGTTGATGGTAATACATTATAGTAACAACTGTCTTTTAAATGGGAATGTGACTGGAAAAGGTAGTCTAGGGATATAACCCAATTGAAAGAAAGCTAAGGAATAATCTAGGGACTGAATAACACAGTAAATCCAGAGGTGGGTGAGAATTATAGCTGATGGTACAGATGCAAGAGTGTCCTTTGTGAGCTAGAGCAAATGTACATCACTATTGCAGGGTGGTGGGAATGTGGAGAAGTAAGGGGAAAAAACAGCTGGAGTGACCTATGGACTATAGTTAACAGTGATGATATAATATTTATTCTATGCCAAAGATGTACTGTGTTGATAAGGGCAGAGTATGGAAAAAGTGTGCCAAGTGTACACCATGGACCTGGCAATATGCTGATGATTTTATTCATAATCTGTAACAAATGTTCAACCACAGCGTAGTGTGTGGACAGAGGGGTATTGTATGGGAATCCTGCATGTGTGCATGATTGGTTTGTTAAGTTTAACAACTTCTGTCATAAAGATATATTTAAAAATAATAATAGGGTGTGTTGGGGGAAAACACACCAAATGTAAGATAAGAACTATAGTTAGTAGTAGGATTTTGATGATATTCTTTCATAATTTGTAACAAATGTTTCACAACAATGCAAGGTGTTGGTCGTGGGTTGATGTATGGGAGCCCTGGTGATGTTATGCTTTCTTGCTTCATAAGTTCTCAACTTTTACTATACACTTATTGTTTATGTATGCTCATATATAAATGATATAAAATAATACTAAAAATAATAGGGTGAGTTGAGGGAAAAATACACCAAATGTAAGATACTTTAGTTGGTTGTAATATTTTGGTAGGATGCTCTTTAATCATTAGTTAAAAATGTTTCACAATAGTGCAAGGTATTGTTGGTAGGGTGAAGTATTATGCCCTTGTATGATGTTATGTATGTTTGTTTTGTAAGTTCACAACTATTACTATACTCTTATTGTTTATGTATGTTTATGAAGTGTGATATACGTCAATACATTTTTAAAAAATGAATAAGGGAAAAAATATGTAAGAGTGGGGTCAAGGACAGAAACCCAGTTCTTTTGTAGTTTTGTATTTCTAAGTTTCATGTGTTTGCATTTTTATGTCTGGCTCATGAATGAAAAATTTTATATTGAAGCTATAAGCTACCTATTTGTGTCTGTTTATGTGTTTGATATATAATATTTTCCTACCGCTAGAGGGTATTTAAAATTAATTTATAAAAAGTCTTAGAAGAGCTCTATTCAAATTGACTTAAAGATAAATAAGTATACTTATATATAAATTAACACTCCTGAAATCCCAGAAATAAAGGAAACTAAACTAATATTTCCAATAGAAAAAAAGTATTCATAGAAGTAAACCCAAATTTTTTAAAAAACTCAAGTTCACATAATTTAGGTAAATCTTTGACAAATGGGACTAGTTTAATATTGTTATTTAAGTAAAAACAGCTTTGTCTTCTGAGTTATCAAAGTTAAGTGTATTATAAGCATACAATTTTATTCTACTTGGGAATGTTTTTCCTAAATTTATACAGTTTACTGCTCCAATAAACTATCATTATATCAACTAGATGTTTAAGGTGATGAAAAATGTAAATTTGTGTTATTAGATTATATTGGATTCATAGGTTAACTTGATTAAGTAATTATGTAAACCTCTTGTGTCATTAGGTTGTTGAGTACCCGCCCCTTGGTGTGTGGAGACTTGCAGATAAAAGGCATGGCAAAGAACAGAGTTGAGGGTTCTTAATGTTGGAGTTTTGATGTTGGAGTCTGATGCTGGTCTTAAGCTGGAGCCCTGGGGAGAGAGACAGAACCATTTGCCCGATAGTCTACAGCTGACCTTGTGGAGAAAAGAGAGGCATTGAGCCCAGAGGAACCCAGGAAGCCTGAACTCTTGCAGACATAGGCAGCCATCTTGCTCCAACACATGAAAATAGACTTTGGTGAGGAAAGTAACTTATGCTTTATGGCTTGGTATCTGTAAGCTCCTACCCCAAATAAATACCCTTTATAGAAACCAACCAATTTCTGGTATTTTGCAACAGCACCCCTTTGGCTGACTAATACAATTAGAGAAGTTGTGAACTTACAAAACAATCATGCACATGTGTGGAATTCCCATACAGCACCCCTCCGCCATCATACTACATTGTTGTGGAACATTTATTACAAATTATGAGATGATATCATCAGACTATTACCACTAACTATGGCCTATAGCATACATTTGGTATATTTTTCTGATAGCCCTTTATTATTAACACAGTACATCTTTGGCATTGATGCAAGATTATTACAGTATTGATGTTGACTAAAGTCCATAGGTTATATTATTGTATTTTTCCTATGTTTCTGCACATTCCTACCAACTTGCAATAGTGATGTACATTTGTTCTAGTTCATAGGACATTTGTGTATTTGTACTATTAACCCAAATCCTCATCCACCTCTGGGTTCACTGTGTAATTCAGTCCCTAAATTATTCTCTAGCTTTCTTTCTATTGAAATTTACATCCCTAGATTGCCCTTTTCAGCCACAATCCCATTTATAAACCAGTTGTATTAGTTGTACTCACTGTAAGAGTGTTATATGGATAGTATTACCATCAACTCTATCCATTTCCACACTTTTACAGTCAGGTTCATTAAAATTTCTACATACATTAAGCATCAGTACCCTTTCTTAGCCCTCCTCTTAATTCCTAATAACCTACACTCTGGATTTTAACTCCATGCATTTATTCTTCATATTTAGTTCATATTAGTGAGACCATACAATATTTGTCCTTTTGTATCTGGCTTATTTCACCTAGCATAACATCTTCAAGATTCATCAAGTTATTATGTGCCCCATTTTCATTTGTTGTTACAGCAGAATAGTATTCCATCATATGCTTACACCACATTTTGTTTAACCATTCACTAGTTGATGAACACTTGTGATTAACGATTTTAGCAATTGTGATTAACACTGTTATGAACATCAGTGTGCAGATATCTGTTCATGTCACAATTTTCAGTCCTTCTGGATATATTCCTAGTAAAGGAATTGCTGGACCATATGGCAGTTCTATATTTAGCTTCCTGAGGAACCACCAAACTGTCTTCCACAGAGGCTGCGCCATTTTACATTCCCTCCTGCAGTTGTTTACTGTTTTTTAAAAATGCCATTCTAGGCAGTGTGAGGTGATATCTCATTGTCTTGATTTACATTTCCCTAATAGCTAGTGATATTGAACACTTTTTCATGAATTTATGCTTTGGAGAAATGTCCATTTAAGTCTTCTGCCCATTTTTTAATTGGATTGCTTGGTCTTTTATTGTTGAGTTGTATGATCTCTTAAAATAGAATGGACATCAAACCCTTAATGGTAATGTGATTTCCAAATATTTTCTCCATTGAATGGGCTATCTTTTCACCTTCTTGACAAAGTCCTTTGAATCACAAAATCATAAAAGTTTACAGAGGTCCCATTTATCCATGTTTTCTTTCATTGCTCGCCCCTTCGGTGTAAGGTTTAAGAATTCACCATGTACCACGAGGTCTTAAAGATGTTTCCCTACATTTTTTTCTAGGAGCTTTATTGTTGTAGCTTTTATATTTATTTCTTTGATCCATTTTGACTTAATTTTTGTGTAAGGTGTGAGATATGGGCCCTCCTTTTTCTTTTGAATATGGATATCTAGTTCTCCCAGCACCATGTGTTGAATAGACGGTCTTGCCTCAGCTGGGTGGGTTTGAGAGGCTTCTCACGACTCACTTGACCCTGGATGTGAGGGTCTGTTTTTGAACCATCAATTCAGTTTCATTGGTCTATGTGTCTATCTTTATGCCAGTACCATGCTTCTCCCCCCACCCCCTCCACTGTAGGTAGGTAATATGATTTAAAGTGGAAGTGAGAGTTCTCCACCTTTGCTCTTCCTTTTTAAGATGTTTCTAGCTATTTGGGGCTCCTTACCCTTTCAAATAAATTTGATAATTGGGTTTTCTATTTCTTTGAAAAAGGATGTTGGAATTTTTATCAGGATCACATTGAATCTGTATATGAATTTAGGTAGAATTGACATCTTAATGATATTTAGTCTTCCAATCCATGAGTATGGAATGTTCTTCCACTTATTTAGGTCCTTTTAGATTTCTTTTAGCAATGCATTGCAGTTTTCTGAATACAAGTGCATTACACCCTTGGTTAAGTTTATACCTAAATATTTTATTCTTTCAATCACTATTGCAAATGGAACAGTTTCCTGAATTCCTCCTCAGATTGTGTATTACTAGTATACAGAAACAATACTGATTTTTGCATATTAGTCTTGTATCCTGTCACTGCTGAAATTGTTTATTAGCTCTAGCAACTTTGTTGTAGATTTTTTCAGGAGTTTATAGGTATAGGATCATATCATTTATGAATAGCAAAAGTTTTACTTCTTCCTTTCTGATTTCAATGCCTTTTATTTCTCTTTCTTGCCTCATTGCTCTAGCTAGAACCTTAAGTACTATATTGAACAACAGCAGTGACATTGGGCATCCTTGTCTTGTTTCTGATTTCAACAGGAAAGCTTTCAGTCTTTCACCATTGAGTACAATGTTAGCTGTGGGTTTTCCATATATGGCCTTTATCATGTTGAGAAAGTTTCCTTCAATTCCTATCTTTTATACTATTTTTATCAAGAAAGGATGCTGTATTTTGTCAAATGCCTGTTGTGCATCAAACAATAGGATCATGTGATTCTTCAATTTATTAATGTGGTATATTATGCTGATGGATTTTCTTGTGTTGACCCATTCTTGCATGCCTGGTATAAAAGCCACTTGACCATGATGAATAATTATTTTAATGTGTTGTTGGATGTGATTAGCATGTTTGTTTGTTTGTTTGAGGATTTTTGCATCTGTATTCAATAGGGACATGGGCCTGTGATATTTTTTCATAATATCTTTATCTGGCTTTGGTATTAGGGTGATATTGTTTTCATACAATGAATTTAGTAGTGTTCCTTCTTGTTCAATTTTTTGAAAAAGTTTGAGTAAGGTGGGTATTAAATTACTGAATGCTTAGTAGAACTCACCAGTGAAAGCACCTGGTCCTGGACTTTTCATTTGGGGGAGTTGCTTGATGACTGTTTCAATTGTGATTGGTTTGTTGAGGTCTTCTATTTCTTCTAGGGCACTGTAGGCTGTTTGTACATTCTTAGGAATTTTTCAATTCCATCTACATTTTCTAGTTTGTTGGCGTACAGTTGTTCATAGTATTCTCTGATGATTGCTCTTGTTTCTGTGGGGTCAATAGTAATGTCCTCATCTTCATTTTTTATTTTATTTATTTGCATCTTCTCTTTTTTCCTTTGTCGGTCTAGCTAAGAGTCTGCCAATTTTGTTCATCTTCTTGAAGAACAAGCTTTTGGTTTTGTTAATTCTACTTTTTTTCTTCTTTCAATTTATTTATTTCTGCTCTGATCTTTGTTATTTCATCCCTTCTGCTTGCTTTGGGAATAGTTTGGTGTTCTTTTTCTACTTTCCCCAGTTGTGTAGTTAGGTCATTGATTTTAGTTCTTTTTAATTTTCTCTCCCCTTCACCCCCCCCCCAAGTTGTCTGTTCTCTGTGTCTATTTGCTGCATGTTCTTCTTTGTCTGCTTCTGTTGTCTGCAGCACAGAAATCTGTGTTTCTTTTTGTTGCATCATCTTGTTGTGTCAGCTCTCTGTGTGTGCAGTACCATTCCTGGTCAGGCTGAACTTTCTTTCGCATTGTGTGGCTCTCCTTACAGGGCGCACTCCTTGTGCATGGGGCTCCCCTATGTGGGGACACCAGCTCTTCTTTTTTTAGTGTAAGCATCAAAGGCTACAAATTTCCCACTCAGCGCTGCATTCACTGCATCCCACAGGTTCTGATATGTTGTGTTCTCATTTTCATTTCTTAGGATATTTATTGATTTTTCTTGCAATTTCTTCTTTGACCCACTGATTACTTAAGAATATGTTTTCTAATCTCCTGTATGTGTGAATTTTTGCTTTTTCCATCTGTTGTTGATTTCCAACTTAATTCTATTATATCAGAGAAAGTGCTCTGCATAATTTTGATCTTGTTGAATTTATTGAGATCTGCTTTGTGATCCAACTTATGGTCTATCCTGGAGATAGATCCATGAGCACTTGAGAAGAATGTATATCCTTCTGTTTTGGAGTGCAATGTTCTGTATATGTCTATTAGGTTTTGCCCATGTATCATATTATACAAGTTCTCTGTTTCTTTATTGATCCTCTGTCCAGATGTTCTATCCAATGCTGAGTGGTGTATAGAAGTCAACGTGGTTTTTTTTTTTTTTTGCACATATCTTGCTGTCACTTAGTTCCCTCAGACTCTGTTCAATTCTTTTTATTTCTCCCCTCCCCCCAAGTTGTCTGCTCTCTGTGTCCATCCGCTGTGCATTCCTCTGTGACTGCTTCCATCATTATCAGTAGCACCAGGAATCTGTGTTTCTTTTTTTGTTGTGTCATCTTGTTGTGTCAGCTCTCCATGTGTGCGGCACCATTCTTGGGCAGGCTGCACTCTTTTGCGCTGGGTGGCTCTCCTTATGGAGCACATTCCTTGTGCATTGGGCTCCCCTATGCAGGGGACACCCCTGCTGGCATGGCACTCCTTGTGCACATCAGCACTGCACATGGACCAGCTCCACACAGGTCAAGGAGGCCCAGGGTTTGAACCGCAGACCTCCCATGTGGTAGGCAGATGTCCTATCTATTGGGCCAAGTCTGCTTCCCTCTGTTCAATTCTTTCCATTCTTTTCTGTTCTTTTGTATGTTTGCTTTCAGAGGCCCTGTCTTCAAGCTCACTGATCCTTTCTTCTGCCTCCTCAAATCTGCTGTTATATGCCTCCATTGTATTTTAATTTCATTTGTTGTTCCTTTCATTCCCATAAGAGCTGCCATTTTTCTATGTATGCTTCCAAATTCTTCTTTTTTGCTCACCCAGTGTCTTAAGCTTTGAGAATATGTAAACAAAATTTCTTCAACAAATTTTTGATCTATTCATTTATTTTTATCAGTTTGGACTCATTGTTTCCTATTTTATTCAATGAGTTATATATTATGTTACTATCATTATTTTATTTTGATACTCAAAATGTTCCAGATTTGGCTAATGGAAGCCCACTCCAGCTGGCCTCTGTGATCTTTAGATATGTTGCCATCATTTTGCAAGGACTTCCTTACTTTTTGGCATAACAAGATATCCTAGGCTCATCTTATATTTCCCCTGTCACAGCTGGAATCACCCATTTCTTCAATGGACCCTGGTTCCTTTTAAAGAAGAACAGTCTTTAAAAGCCAAGATCTGGGTGCGAGGTGCAGTTGTTGCTATTGGAGTATTGTTGCTCTCAAGCCTCTCAGTGGACAGGCCCAAGAAATAATACGCAACTGTATATGTACATATACATGTACCTACATATACACACACACCCTTATATGTAAACTTATTTCTAAAACTAGCTTTATATATATTGAAAAACATAAGGACAGTCTGTGTCTTAGTTTGCCCTAGCTATAAATATCACAAATATCACCCAGTGGGTTACCTTAAACAACAGGAATTTATTGGCTCACAGGATTGAGGCTAGAAGTCCAAACTTTAGATATTGGCAAGGCTTTTTTTCTCTCCAAAGACTGCTGTGCTGGTGCTGGCTTGCCGGCAATCCTCAGGGTTCCCTGGCTTTGCCAGCACATGATGATATCCTCTTCTTTCACTTCCAGTTCCCACTGACTTCCTGTTTCTCTCTGTGGCCTTTTCCTTTTAAGGACTCCAGTAAGACCTTGTAAGATTAAGAACCACCATGGTTCAGTTTTTGCCACACCCTAACTAAAAACATCTTCAAAAGGCCCTATATAAAAAAATAAAAGGTCTTATTTAAAATGTGTTCACACTCACAGGGACATGGATTAAGATTAAGAATGTCTAAGGGGAATTATGTGAAGATGGTGATGGACTAATAGGCAGAGCTGAATGCTCTCACAAAAACAATAAAGAACTAAAAGCCACCCGAGGGACCTGCTTTGGGGGTCAGCAAACCAGGACAGTGCTATACAACTCCCAGGAGGATGAGGAACAAAGAGAAGAAGCTGAAGTGAAAAACATGAGTTACCAAGCTCCCTGTGGTGACCGGGAATGGCTTGCCTCCCCCACACCCAAGATATTAAGCTGCAGTAAAGGAAGCAGATTTAGCTCAACTGATAAGAGCATCCGCCTACCACATGGGAGGTCCAGGGGTCAAACCCAGGGCCTCCTGACCCATGTGATGAGCTGGCCCATGTGCAGTGCTGATGCCGTGCCACACAGGGGTGTCCCCCACATAGGGGAGCCCCATGTGCAAAGAGTGTGCCCGGAAAGGAGAGCTGCCCTGCACAAAAAAAGTGCAGTCTTCCCAGGAGTGGTGCTGCACACACAGAGAGTTGATGCAGCAAGATGATGCAACAAAAAGAGACACTGATTCCCGGTGCCGCTGACAAGAATGCAAGAATACAAGCAGACAGAGAACACCCAGTGAATGAACTTGGGCTGGAGGGGTGGGGGAAAGGGAGAGGAAAAAAGAAAGCTGTAGTAAAACCCCTAGCTCACTGCAGCAACTGAGAGGTGAACAGGCATCTTCCTCCCTGTCAGCTGTTTCAAAAGGAAAGGGAGGGGAGGTTGGGGTGCATTTCTTCAGTGAATTTGGCCAGCAGAGCCTGCTGTGAATATCCGAACTGAAGAGAACACAGGAAAGTCAAGACTGAACTACCTCTGTAGAAAGGTGCACTGACTAGCACCATCTGCTGGCCGGCCTGGAAACTGCATGAACAAAAACTGTTGGCACTCTCTGTATCCAAACCCTGGGAGAAAATGTGCATCTCATTAGTGAGGCCCTAGCCCAACTTTGGAAACTTGGGCTGGGCAGTTTTAAAGACTAAAAATAAGTTGGAACAAATATCAAAAAGAGCTGTGAAAAAGAAAAGAACAATAGGCAAAAGGGAGAAATTAGCCATCAGAGTAAATTCACCAACATATTCAGATGTCTAGACATCAGGAAAAATTACAAGTCAAACTAGGAAACACGAAGAGATGGCCCAGCCAAAGGAACAACTGAAGCATCCTGAAGAGATACAGGACTTAATACAGTTAATCAGTGATAATCACACAACTCTCCCAACCCACTTCAAAGAACTTAAAGAATATAACTAAAGAAATAAAAGATATTAAGAAGACACTGGGGAAAGCGGATGTGGCTCAGGTGACTAAGCTCCTGCCTACCACATGGGAGGTTCATGGTTCAGTCCCGGTGCCTCTTAAAGAAGACTGTGAGCTGGTGTGACAAGCAGGCATGGTAAGCTGACACAAAAGACACAAGAAGAAAAATATGAGAGACACAAAAAGGCAGGGAGCAGAGGTTCCTACTGAAGAAAAGAAACAAGCAAGACAGTGAGCAGATGTGACAGGTGCAACAAGATAATGCAACATGAGACACAAAAAGAAAAAAACATCAAGAGACATAAAGTAGGGAACGGAGGTGGCTCAAGTAATTAGGCACCTCCCTCCCACATCAGAGGTCCTGGGTTCAGTTCCTGGTACCTCCTAAAGACACAGCATACAGCATAGTGCAAACAACAAGGGAGTGGGGGAAAATAAATAAATAAAATAAATCTTTATATATATATATAAAAGACACTGGGAGAGCATAAAGAACAATTTGAAAGCCTGCAAAGAAAAGTAACAGCTTATAAGAATGAAAGACATGATGGATGAGATTAAAAATACATTAGAGGCACATAAGAGCAGATCTGAATTGCTTGAAGACAGAATCAGTGATTTCAAAGACAGAACATCTGAACTGGAAAAGACAGGAGAACAGAAAGAGAAGAGAATGGAGAAAATTGAACAGAGTCTCAGGGAATTGAATGAGAACACAAAATGCACAAACATTCACATTATTGGTGTCCCAGAAGAAGTGAATGGAAAAAGGGCAGAAAGAATATTTGAGGCAGGGAAGTGGATTTGATCCAATGGTAGGGAGACCACCTACCACATGGGAAGTCCAAGGTTCAAACCCAGGGCCTCCTGACCTGTGTGGAGCTGGCCCATGCACGGTGCTGATGCGTGCAAGGAGTGCTGTGCCACGCAGGGGTGTCCCCTATGCAGGGGAGCCCCACGTGCAAGGAGTGCACCCCATAAGGAGAGCCGCCCTGTGCAAAAGAAGTGCAGCCTGCCCAGGAATGGCACAGCACACATGGAGAGCTGATGCAGCAAAATGATGCAACAAAAAGAGACACGGATTCTGGATGCTGCTGACAAGAATACAGGCAGACACAGAAGAACATGCAGCGAGTAGACACAGAGAGCAGACAACTGGGGGTGGCGGGGTGGGGAAGGGAGAGAAATATATAAAAAATCTTAAAAAAAAAAAATATTTGAGGAAATAATGACTGAAAACTTCCCAATCCTTTTGAAGCACATGTCTCAACTGGGGGCCATAAATCAACCTGCTATATGAGGATACCACCAATTCTAAGGTTCATTCTAGTTTTCTCTTTCCATATTTATAACTGAGGAGGATTGATTTGGTTTTAGTTGTTTGCTTATTTGATCAATCTGCCCATATGTAAACAGTCTCGTCTTGCTGCTGTCACTCTTACCTTGGGGTCCTTCTTACCCCAAGGCTCTGACAAGTTATGATGGTCACATCCCTGCACTGATGCCCTCAACCCTCTTGAACAATCCCAAGCTGGACTGACCCCTTCCCAGACCTGCTGCGACCAGCTCAGTGATAGATCTGCTCAAAGGGAAGGCAATGCAGAACTTTACAAAATAAAGGGACAGAGAGACACAAGAGAGAAGATAAAGCTGGGACCAAGGGACTCACAGCTTCTGGAACTGAGAGCCTCGACCCTAGTGTCCACCTTGTATTTATTGGAAACTACCAAGCAGCTGTTTGCTATCAGAACTGCAAATCATCTACAAAAGGGAACAGCCACAACATCTACAGTAAGGCAACATCTGCAATAGAACAGGTGAAACTCTTTTTCCCACACAGACCAGGTTGTCCTCCCTTTGGACGTCCTCCTTAGCCCGCTCCAGCTCTACCACCCTGCACTGGGCCTCCTTCCTACAGATGCCCTCCTCGCCTCTCTTGAGATCCAACCCCCAGGGCCAGGCCAGCCCTCTCTTCTGAGCCACCCTCCTCATTCTGCACTTGCCCTGCCAGCCCATGCTGGGTCTCCCCACCCCAACATGGATGCCCTCACCCTGCTCTGGCTTTGATTCTCTGTGCTGGGTTGCAACCCCCTGTGAGGATTCCCTCTTCATCCTGCTTGTGCTCCAACACCCCTTGATGGGACACTCTCCTTTGCAGAAGCCCTCCTTCTTCCACCACACCGACTTTGGCACCCTGTACTAGGCTGCCCCCCTCACCAGCCCCCCTGAGACATCCTTCTCAGTCTCTAACATTTTGCTCTGGACCACAGTGGCTCTCGACTCAGGTATGGACACCTACATTCCTGGTCCCACTCAATGGCTTTTGGATTAAGTTGTTGGGGGAAGGGAGAGAGAACAAACTCAGTGACTATTGTTAATATTCACTATTTGTAGCAGACATTGTTGCTTGCCTTCTCAACTGTTCCAGGGAATGGAGGTGGGCTCAAGCAATTACACACCTGCCTCCCACATGGGAGGCTCCAGGTCTGGCTCCCGCTGCCTCCTCAAAAAGAAGATAAGCAGACAGCAAACACAAACAATGGTGTGTGTGGGGGGTAAATAAATAAAAATAAATATCTTCTCCTCCCACATTTTTTGTTACTTGCAGCTAAAGGAATTCTAACTTCCAAACTAACCCCATCTGGACCCCTTCTCTCAGTAGACAGCCTTGTTTCTAATTCAGAGTAAAGGGTACCTAGCATTTTACTCTTCTCCCTATCTCTCAAGCCACACAATTATCTGCTCTCCACAGTACTCCCTTATCTCCTTTCTCCTAATTTGAAGCAATGATAGCCTTCCTCTTACTGAAGACTAATCTACCCACCTGTGTTCTATAGCTTATTTTCCCAGACTTCTAGGGAGTCTGATTTGTTAAAGGTCCTCTTCTCTCCTTTATTTTCAAAATCTATCATCATGAGTTCTTACCTATAAGCAGACATGGTCAAGCCTCTCCCATTTTATAAAGAAAACAAACCTTCCAAAGGTTCATTTGGATTATGAATATCAGAAGACATATAGTACGTGCAAATTCTTTCATGCAACAATTCTACATCTAAGAATCATTTATTACTATATCAAATAATTTAATGAGCACCTAAATGTCAGACACTATGAATAAAATGGTAAGTAAAACAAATATCATCCTTCCTTTCATGGAGCTTAATGAGAGAAACAAATATTATCAGATTATCATACTAGTGGATGCATTATTAAAGATTGAGACAGTAATGATAAAAGGACAGATTTCTGCTTATACGTGCTGGGCATTATTCTTAATCGTAAAACACCTTGTGGCAGTTTGAGAATATTGTATGAATTCCAAAAAGGGAAAGATTATGTTTTAAACTGATCTATTCCTGTGGGTGTGAGACCCTTTGACTGCATTAAATTTGGTTGAGGGTCCTTTGATTAGACTACTTGTTAAGATCGATTTAGATGTTTCAGTTGGACTACATCAATGAGGCCTGAGCCAGCTTGGGTCTCCACCCTCTGGCTAATTCTAGTGTAAATGGAGACACATGGAGAGACGGACACAGATGCAGCTAAAGGAGCTGCCATATTTGATGCTGCCATGTGAGAGAAAGGACTACAATTTCACCCACAGCTGAGCTGCAAGGAGAGAGTGCCCTGAGAGGCTCAAAGGGCTGAGGCCCTGGGAGAAATGAACCATAAGCCTGATAGCTTAGAGTTGAACTCGGGAAGAAAGCAGAGGCACCGAGACTGACAGCAGAGGCTGGGTAAGAGACAAGACCTATGCCAGGTTTGCCTGCAGCTGCAGTAAGGGGAGACCTTGGCAGAGATCATCGCCCATATTGCTTCACCATGTGGTAGCTGACCTGGGTGGGAAAGCACCTCTTGTGCTGCCTTGAGTTAGACTTTTCATGGCCTTCAAACTGTAAGCCTTTACCAAAAAAAAAAAAAAAAAATCCCCCTTATAAAAGCCCTCCCCACCCCCAATCAGGTACTTTTGCATTAGCAGCCCTTTGGTAAACTAAAACACAACTTACTATGCCCCTACAATATAAATACATTTCATATATATATTTCATAAATATATTATATATGTAAGCTATTATACCTGCTTACAGATGAAGGAACTGAGGCAGAGAGAGGTTAAGTAATTTGTTCAAGGCCACACAGCTAGTAAGTGACAGCACATTCTAAAGAAAGGTCTGTGTTCAGGATTGGCGCTTCACTGGCTGCTGCCATCAGCTCACAATAATGTGATAATGTGATAGAGGAGCAGGGACCTTACAGCTTGTCCCAATTGTTTGCCTATTCCAGGCCCTTAAGATACCATAGTCTCTGATGTTTCTTAGCAGGGTCACTGCCACAGGTTTCTTCTATGCAGCCAGATGCATTGCGATCAGGCCAGGGCAGAAATCCTTGAGGAAGAACTGCAAAAGTCCATTGCTGACCTTTTCACACAGTTTTTGTACTTTTGGTATTCATTCATGCTCATTTTCTTTTTACAAAACACACCGACTGCTACCATAATACTTTCACAACTTGCTATATGCATACTAGTTCTGTCTCACATATCTCCATTTTGACTTTATAAAACTAACCATTTTATTTTAGGACAAAATACACTTTATGACATTTCAGTTAGCATTCCCACAAACTTTTTACCTTTTTCAATATTTGCTTAACATTTACATCTTTCATTTTATCCTTCCTTTCTCTCTTTTTTCCTTTTTCTTTCTTTCTCTTTCTTTTTCTTTTTTCCTTCCTTTTTTCTCTTTTTTTCTGGGCACTCACCCTTCTCTGGGCACTCATCCTACTCTGGGTACTCACTGTTCTCTGGGCACCTGCTGTTCTCTGGACACTTGCCCTTCACTGGGCACCCACCCTTCTTATTTTCTTTTTAACACATACTGAAACAATTACAACACATACACTGACATGGAACAGACAAACACAAAAACAGTTCCAAATTTACTAACCTAGAATTTCTTCATTGATTTTAATTTGGCTTTTTATACACTCTCGAGCTGCCCTGTCTTCTGTCTTTTCTGTTTCTTTCCTCTAACATTCTTTTTGTTAACTCTTCTTGGTTTCTTTTATAATCCAACATTTCTTTTCCAGGTTTCCTCCTCTCAATTTCCTTCTTAATATCTTTCTGTCCCCAAGTCATATTTACTTTATGATGCCATGCTTGAACAAGTTCTGTAGTTTAGATACTTTGATGTAAAGTCATTCTAGTGTTTGGAATGAGACCCAGCCATGCAGTTTCCAGTGTCTGTCTCTCCATTTGCATGACTGGAAGTTCTGGATTCCACAGAAACTTTTGTCAACTCTTGGCATTCATGGCACAGCTCCATCCATCAAGCTGCATGTTCTCCATCTCCTGGGGAAATACAAGCAAACCCTCTAGGACTTTGAAGGCTTTCCAAACCATTCAGGGCTCTGTGCCATCACACAAACTTTAGTTTTGTTCGAGGTGATCCTTCTTCCCTTTGGGTCCCTGTTGGGCGCTAGTTGCTGAGATTCCCTTTGCGCCACATGCTGGGCGCCAGTTGCTGTGATAAGGTCACAATAGGTCTGCATGAAGGGAAGGTAGCATATACCTTAAAGAAATAAAGGACAGAGAGAGACACACAAGAGAGGAGATAAAGCTGGGACCAGGGGACCCATAACTTCTCCAACTGAGTGCCTCAACCCTAGTTTCCACATCATAGTTATTTGGAAACTAACAAGCAGCTGTTTGCTATCAGAACTGCAACATTTACAATAACAGGAAGCAACTGCAACATTTGCAATAGCAGGAAGCAACTTGCAACATCTACAATAAGGTAACATCTGCAATAACAGGAAGCAATTGCACTATCATCTACAATAACAGGAAGCAACATATAGGTAAGCCAGTTTTCCACAACAACTGGCTCCTGGGAGATGACCTTTGAGCCTTTGCAATGGTCTGCTTGGTAAAGAGTATTTTTGTGTGCCTGACGCTTTGGGCCACACTATATCAGTTTAACCAGATGGTCTATGCTAACAATATGATTTATGGTGAAAGCCTGAGGCCTTGGGCCATATTTTATCAGTTTCACATCTCGGTACTAGAGTCCCAGTAGGTGAGGCCAGTCACATGGGAAAGAGGTACCGCATGCCTACATGACTGACCTCCAGTGAAAAACCTGGGCACCTGGGCTCAGGTGAGCTCCCCTGGTTGGCGACACTTCACGTGTGTTGTCCCACATGGCTGGGAGAACGTAGCAGGTTCCCACGTGACTCCACTGGGAGGGAGCCCCTGGAAGCCTGCCACCAGTTTCCCTTGGACAGAATGCCACCCAGTTTGTTCCCTGTGCTGATTGTATCTTTTTTGCTGTAATAAACAGCAGTAGTGGATATAACAGCACTTCTGAGCTCTGTGAGTCCTTCCAGTGAGCCTAAGCAAAAGATAAACAGCAGTTCAAGAGGCAGGAAGAAAACTGGGAAAGAGTGGTGTAAGGAAAGCCAAAGAAGTAAGTGGTTATAGAAGGGGGAGTGGTCAAAGTGTTAAATCCCACTGAGAAGACAAGGTTATGGATAAAATATGCCCACTGGACTTAAAAACATGTAGGTCATTGATGACTAGCTAGCGCCATTTTGGTAGACTGATGAGAGAGGGAACCTAGCCAGAGTGGACTGAGGAATGAGTGGGATGTGGGGAAATAAGAGACCTTTAGAGAAATAGAGATCTGAAAAAAAGAGTGCATGAATGTATGCCTTTATTGACAGTAGCAAGATACATCAAAACAATTTACTTATTTAATAGCCTAATGGGAACACTTTGAATTTACATATTTTAAAACTTTTACAATGTGCACAGCATTTGAATCAGCAATTCTATTTTTAAGAATATTCTGAGGCAATAATTATAGACTTGCAAAGAATTATTCATTACAATGTTTATAGTAGCAAAAAAATTGCAACCAAGCTTACTGTACGACAATAAAGGGCTAATACATTCAGTACATTCACATAATGAAGTCTATTTGTTGTCTAAGTTGGGTTGATTCTCACTGGCTGCAAGAAGTAGAGATAATGTGTGTGAAAGCACTTTATAAATTGTAAACTGCTATTTCAATGTCAGGTTTATTACTGGGATTACCAATATGTCCCTGGAAGGTCTTAGAATTTGAGATAGCAATTAGAATCAGTATTCTCCTATCTCCCTTTTCTTAAAACTAGTGGTTAGCAAACTTGTTCAAGATCAGAGCACCTTGTAGCAGTTTGATATTATTGATGAATTCCAAAAAGAAATACTGGATTATGTTTGTAAACTGATCTTTTCCTCTGGGCATATTATATTGGATTCATAGGTTTACTTGATTAAGTAATTATGTAAACCTCTTGTGCCCGTAGGGCTTTGAGTCTCCACCCTTTGGTGGGTGGGGACTCACAGATAAAAGGCAGGGCAAAGGACAAAGTTAAGGGTTTCTGATGTTGGAGATTTGATGTTGGAGTTTGATGCTGAAGCCTTAAATTGGAGCCCCGGGAAAAGAGGAACCCAGGAAGCCTGAACCCTCACAGATATTGGCAGCCATCTTGCTCTAACGTGAAAATAGACTTTGGTGAGGGAAATAACTTATGCTTTCTGGCCTGGAATCTGTAAGCTCCTACCCCAAATAAATACCCTTTATAAAAACCACCCATTTTCTGGTATTTTGCCTCAGCAACCCTTTGGCTGACTAATACACACCTGAAGTCAAATTTCACTTTGCATTATACCATGAAATGCTGATAAGTGCAATTAAAATGGCAAAATGTCACTTCTGTGTGCCCTGGCCTCAACCACTGGGGAGAACAAGATTGCAAATTTACAGAAATGCCCCAAATCTCAATTGTGGCTCAGCGTACCTCTGCTGGTGCGTGTGCACTCTTCTGCTCCTGCTCTGCTGATCCTAGTTGCTCTAAGAGTTGTAGAACCAGCTTTTGCAAATCTTCGTGTTACCCTTGGGCTACTGTCTTATTGCTCCCAAACCCCTGTGTCCAGGTTATTGATTATGCTCTCACAATTGCTCATCTCTATGCCACTCACATCCAACGCTCTTATTTTTTTTTTTTTTTTTTACTATTTTTATTAATGGCATTGCTTGTCTTCTTACTGAGTTGTCTTTATATATTCTCTCTCTTTTTTTTTTAAAGATTTATTTATTTATTTATTTCTCTCCCCCCCTTTCTCTTATTTTCTTAACTGGAAAACTCCTGCCACTTCTGGTGACCAAGAACATCAGAGGGTTTTTCCCATAGCAGATTTAACCCATAGCAAGATTTCTTTTCTTTTTCAAAGTTGAATTTCCTTTTATTTGTCCTAAAATGCTTACTTTCAAACTTGAAGGGACTTCAATTATTCCATGTAGTTTTCAACAATATTCTCTTGCCTTTTCAGACCAGAGTCAAAATATTTGTATTCATACCGCAGCACCTTTGACCTGCCCTCTGGTCACTTGATCTGCCCCTTCTTTGGTTCTTTTTCCACTTTCTCAGGTCTTTTTGAAGTGAAGTAAGAACTTCACTGGGTATTCCAGCTGCAGTTTGGTCTAACATTGTTGGAATGGCTTCTGCTACGTGGTGGTCTTCTGGATGGTTTACTGTCTCTAGGACTATATGATCTTCTGGAGTTGTAATCAAAAGACCACTTCTTTTTTTTAAGATTTATTTTATTTATTTCTCTCCCCCCCCCGCCCCCGTTGTCTGCTCTCTGTGTCCACTCACCATGCCCTCTTCCCTGTCTGCCTCTGTTGTTGTCAGCGGCAGAGGAAAAAAGACCAACTTCTTGATCTCCTCCTTTTGTGACTCTGGCTTCTAGAACATCCATATCTGCCAGAATCATCATAGCATGAAGAACTGTATAAATTACCCCCCCTCCTTAGTTTTCATCTAATTTGGTGTCTTCCGATCCCCCTGTGCAACCTGGATTTCAATATGATGCCCACAAATCCATTTTCTGTCCAAATTATCTTCAGCATCACCAAGAGCCTCCAACTGAACAGAAGTAGATCCTCTTGGACGGCGAGTGTAGAAGTCAAGTGGAACTTACACATCAACTACAGGACCATAGCGACCAAGTTCACGACGTAATCTTCAGACCTGGTGTTGTCAGCCACGTTCCTCACAGAGTCATGCTGGGGGAGCACACACAGTGGGGCATGACGGTGGCGTAGGTTCTCAGCCACGGGAACTAACTTGCTTAGCAGCCGTCCACAGCTCCTTCGGTAATTCCTCAGACACACGCCAGCAAGATTTTTTTTTTTTGCCTCAGGAACTGTAGTGGTTTGCAGTTATGAACCACAGAAAAACATGTTAATTTATTCCATCCCTCTGGGTGTGAACCCATTATCAATAGGACCTTTTGATAAATTAAGAGGTGGCACAACTGAAGGAGGATGGGTCTTAATCCTATTAATGGAGTCCTTTATAGCAGAACGAAATTCAGACGTATTGAGAGAAAGCCAGGAGAAGCTGGAGTAGAACCCAGAGAAGCCAGGAGAAGCTGCCATGTGCGTTGTCATGTGACAGAAAAGTCAAGGAACAAGGGTTTCTGGCAGCCAGCCCCAGAATCCACAGTCTTCCAGAGAAAGCATGGCCTTGATGTTGTCTTGATTTTGGACTTTTCCTAGGCTCAAAACCATGAGCCAATCAATTCCTACTGTTTAAACGAACCCATTGAATGGTTTTTGTTTCAACAGCCAGGAACCCGAAACAGGCACCTTTCTTCCTCCCTCCAGGGAACCTTGGATCTACTCACACAGGCATTTGTTTACCACACAGCAGGCACTGTTTCTGGCACTTTAGAAATGTTATTTATTTAAATCCTTACCAGTCTTCAGGTAAGTCCTACTAGTAACACCCTTTTGTAGATGAGGAAATTGAGGCAAGAGATATTAAATACGTTGCTCTAAATCACAGAGGTGGTATCAGGCTTCAAACTAGGCATTTGGTTCCAAAGTGCAGATTCAACTTCCATGCCATGTGGTCTCTCCATGTGACAGGTTTGGCACATCACATCTCAGCCTCAGCTGTGAACTGAATTCAGGATTTGTCCTGCAAGATTTCTGGTCCCCCCCCCCCAACAAATTAAGGATGTAACGGGGCATTTTTTTTCAATGTTTCTAAATATTATAATAAGAGTTCAATTCCTGTATGGCCTTCTTGGAGCAAGGGGAACCGTTTTGTGGAACCAGTTGCTATACAGTGCACTGTGGGAACACAGGCTCTCAGCAAATGACTGCTTTATTATTTACAAAGTACAAAGGGACCATAAGACAGAGGTAGAAAGTCATTGTGGCTAGTCCCCTGGGAGGCCAACTGCTTGGGTCAGGGTCAGCAGCTCCAAACGCTCTACTTCACAATGGAGATGAGGAGCACTTGTGCTGCATGACTGCTGTTTTTTGTTGTTATTTCTTATTTTTATCCCACCCCCAAGATGGCTCCCTTGTCTGTCTGCTTGTTGTCTGCTCATCTTCTTTAGGAGGCACTGGGAACCAAACCCAGGACCTCCTGTGTGGGTGGCGAGTGCCCGATTGCTTGAGCCACTTCCGCTCCATGCTGGTTGTGTCATCTGCTGGTTGTGTCATCTGCTGATTGTGGTATCTGATGATTGCGGCAGCTGTTGTGGCAGTTGCTGGTTGCAGCATCTCCTGGTTGTAGCATCGGCTCATCTTTTTTTTAATTTTTAATTTTAATTAATTAATTAATTCCTCCCTTCCACTTTCCCTCCCCCTGCTCTGCTGTTTTGCTGTCTGTGTCCATTCACTGTATGATCTTCTCTATCTCTCTGTCTTCTCGTTTTTCTCCTCTAGGATTCACCAAGATTCAATCCTGGGGACCTCTGATGTGGAGAGAGGTTCCCTGTCAGCTGTGCCACCTCAGCTCCTGGTCTCTGCTGTTTTACCCTAACTCTTTCACCTCTCCTTTGTTGTGTCATCTTCATCTTGCTGCATGACTCACTTGGGCAAGTACTGGCTCACCACGTGGGCATCTGGCTCATTGCACAAGCACCCAGCTTGTCTTCGGGCACTCACGAGGGCACTCGGCTCACTGTGCGGGCACTTGGCTTGCCGTGCAGGCATTCATGCGGGCACCTGGCTCATCATATGGTTACTGGCTCACTGCGCAGGTATGCTTTCTCTTCTTTTTCACCAGGAGGCCCCAGGGATTGAAACTGGGTCCTCCCATATGGTAGGTGGAAGCCCTGTCACTTGAGCCACATCTGCTTCCCTGCTTGTCTTCTTTAGGAGGCACTGGGAACTGAACCTGGGACCTCCCATGTGGGAGGCAGGCACCCAATTGCTTGAGCCACATCTGCTCCCTGACCGTTAGGTTTTTATAAACCCCAGGGAGAGTGTGAGGTGAGTTGCAATACAGTGTGTTACAGGAAAACTGGCTCAGGCACAGCAGAATTGCCCAACAAATGATCACTTTTATTTGCTTGCACAGCATAAAGGGTACAAAAAACCATGGGGAAAGATCCCACTTGGCCTGTGCCCTGGGGAGGCCAACTGCTCAGTGGATGGCAGCTCTGCAAGCTTCTCTTCATGTTGGAGATGAGGGACACCTGCATTGACTGAATGATGAGCTTTTATACACTGCTGGGGAAGGGGACTGTGCCAATGAACACCACTTGTGCCCTGGCAAGTAGGGTTGATTAAGGATTAATGGCTTCCTAGCTGCCTGCAGTTACTTGCAAAACAGAAACACAACAAACACCTGCATGCAAACAAGCACAAATGGAAACATACCGAACACCTACAGGCAAACAAACAAGAGTGTAAACACCTTAAGAGTGTAAAAACATAAACACCTGCGCGCACACACACACAAGCAATGGGGGTGAAGGGGTAGAGGGGCAGATAGGTGAGGGCTGGGAAACAATTCAGTTTCTCCTTCAATTCCCCAACAGAGGGGGATCCAATCAATGAGCAAACAGCACTCATCAGGCAACCCTTGTGCCTTGGCAAACAGTTGGGGCTGGTTGAGACTTAATGTCTCCCTGGGCTGTTTGAGGTCTCTTATGAAATGGAAACATACAGAACACCTGCACACAAACAAGCAAGAAAGGGAAAGGATGGGGATCGGTGAGAACGGGGAGATGGCAGTTGAGTGTGTCTATAATTTCCCCAGCAAGTTTCCTCCCTATAAAATTAGAGTTTTCAAAAACTTCTTCATGCTAGTTTTAATAAAGGCCAGCAGTAGCGGGCATCAAAAGATTAAGAAAAAATCATGAGAGCAAAACTTCTGGATTGAGAAATTCAGCCTATTAAATTATTTTTTGAAGTGAATTTGAGAAAAGCCTTTATTATTATTTTTTGAGGTACTGGGACTGGGAATTGAAACCAAGACCTCGTATTTGGGAAGCTGGGGTTCAACCACTGAGCCACATTGGCTTCCATGAACTGGTTCTTTAGTTTGCTTGCTTGTTGTTTGTTCTTAAGGAGGCATCGGGGACCAAAGTTGGGACCTCTCATGTGCGAAGCAGGCGCTCAACTGCTTGAGCCACATCTGCTTCCTATTTGATATTTTATTTTTAAAAGATGTATTTTTTATTTATCCCCCTCTTCCCCAGATATTTCTCTCATCTGTCGGCTCATTGTTTGCTCGCCTTCTCCAGGAGGCACCAGGAACTGAACCCAGGCCCTCCCACACGGAAGGTGAGTGCCCAATAGCCTGAGCCACCTCTGCTCCCCATGGGCTGTGGTGTCTGCTTGGTGTGGGATCTAATTCACTGCGGTAGGTGCGGCACTTACTTGTCTTCTTTAGGAGGTCGTGGGACCTGAACCCAGGACTCCCATGTGATCGGTGGGCACCCAACTGCTTGAGCCACATCCTCTTCTCTGATGTTTCAAATTTATAGTCCAACTTTTTACCACCTCCAAAGATACCACCCTGACTCAACCAACCATTGTTCTTTGAATTATGATGGTGCTGGCAGTCTTTTATCTTCCACTCTGACCTCCTACACTTCTCCAGGAAGGTGCCATAGTGATGCTTTTTAGGACTCTGCTTTCCCTCCCAAGACTTTCCATCTCATTCACTAGTCTTAAAACCAGGGTGTGAATACACCTAGGGTACTCTAGGGGGTACAGGAAATTTTCCAATGGGTACACAAGCAAGGATAGTTTTAAGGAATTAACCCATCTGTCCTGGTTTCTCTTTTGTGGACCCCAGAAAATTATGTTCTTAAACTAACCCACATCTGTGCCTGTACATGCAGTGTAGATGGGGCCTTTTGAGTAAATTCAGTTAAGGGTTCTTTGATTAGATCACTTTAGAGTCTTTAACTGGACTATGTCAGTGAGGTATGAGGCAGGTTGGGTATCTGCCCTCTTGCTAGGATCTTACATAAACTGAGAATTGGAAGCCAAAACGCACTGTCATTTTGAAAAGAAGACTCCAGGATCAGCTACAGCGGAGAGAGATGCTGAGCGAAACACTGAGAGGCTGAGAGTTTGGAGGCAGCAATCAGTGGAGCAGCTTTAAGAGGCAGGCCTGGAAAGAGAAAAGCCATAAGCTTGATTGCCCACAGCTGAGCGCTAGCAGGTGTGCCAGAAGGGGAAGGTTGGAAGGGACCTGGGCAGAGATCGAGAGCCATCTTGCTTTGCCATGCCACGTGGCAAGACTCCAGGATCTCTAGCAGCTTACCTATGGTGAGAAAGCATCTCTGATGGTGCCTTGATTTAGACATTTCATTGCCTTGGAACTGAAACGTTTATCCCAAATAAATTCCCTTTATAAAAGCCAACCCATTTCTGGTATATTGCATTGGTAGCCCTTTGGCAAACTAAGACACCATCTTTTTTTTTTAGTAGGTATGGGGGATTGAACTGGGGCCTGGGCACATGTGAAGCAGGTGCTCAACCACTGAGCTACACCCACTCCCATGTTTTAAATATCATGTTAACATCTACAGAAATGCGTAAAAGGGACGTTGTATGCATCCATCTCTACCTGAACTATTTGGAAAAAAAGAAGACCCTCATTCATCTCATTAAAAGGCATTTTCAATAACAATGTACTTTTCATGTTTAATAATTATATAACAATTTATATTCATTTGCTTTGCTCAATTGTGTACAAAAAGTAGTAAAAATCTGGAACAAAAGTTCAATGCAAAGAATTTACAGATTTGTGTATGTTAGAGAACCATGACTGAGACTAATAGACACCTTCCAGTATAAAATTATATTAGAACAAAATTCTGTGGGAGAGTCGGAATGGAAATATTGGATAGAGTTAAAAGCGATGTTGTATTAAAAAAGTGTACCACAATGTGTCAGAAATTACATTGCAACTATTTAAACTTATGAAACAGTCTAGATGTCAACTTAATATTGTTTGAGGGAGAAAAGTTTTCCAAAATTCTTTTAAAGGGCATACAAGAAAAAAATCCATGTCCATTTCTGTCTGTGACCTAGCCCTCTTATAATTCACTTATGTCCCACTACTCTCTTCCTTGCTCACAGCGGCTCCAGCCACACTGACTTCCTTGCTATTTCCCTAAATCAAGAATCCCTGTACACCTCAGGTCCCTTGCACTTCCTATTTGTTCCTCCCTGGAACACTCCATAAGGGAACCACAAAACTTGTTCACATAGCAAGAGGCCCTCCTTCATACTTTCCCCCCATTGCATTCATGGTTCCTGGCATGTGTTTATCAGTCTTCCTCCATTTGATTGTAAACTCCTAGAAAGCAGGGATCTCTTTGGTTTTGTTCTTTGCAGTATTGCCACTGTGTATATAACACTGACACATAGTAAGCGGTCAATAAGTACTTAAAAAAAGATTTTTTATTTAGACCACTCTCCCTCGGATGGTTCTCTTGCCTGCCTGCTCATTGCTTGCTTGCCTTCTCCATGAGGTACCGGAAACCGAACATGGGAAGTGAGTGCGCATCGGCCTGAGCCACAACTGCTCCCCACCAGCCACGGCATCTGCTGGCTTGTGGTATGTGCTCTTTTAGGTGTCTGCTTGTCTTAAGAGGTTCTGGGACTGAACCCAGGACCTCCCATGTGGTAGGCGGGTACCCAACTGGTTGAGCCATATCCGCTTCCGAATAAACACTTCTGAATGAATGAATGAAAAGGTTTTGAGGTGGTTTATTTTACTTTAGGGACTCAGACCAGCTCGGAGTATCAGTTTTTATCACAACACCAAAGCACTTCATGAACCTAAAACTAAAACTGCCTTTGCACTACACAAAATCCTCAAGATATTTGTTTCGCAAATAAAACACAACCCTTTCTGAAAGCTTCTATTACTAGTATTGTTAGGTCATCTGCCACACAAATCACACCAGGACACTTAGTGGGATTCTTAAAACGATAACATTGGTTAGATCAGTGGCTTTCGAAAACTAATGCTCATCAGAATCACCTGAACTAACTTTCAACATCCATCAGCCTTCTCCACTTCCTTGTTCAGGTGTGAAGTGTGGTCCTGATACCTCTGCTTTAAAAAAGTTCCGCAGTTGATTGGTTTCTCTGATATTGATACCAAGTGAAAGTGGGTTCTTGCCCCATGCACTTCAAGGACTAATTCCTGAGATATTGGGGTTCCAAATAGAGAAAGAGCTTTATTTCCTAGGGCATAGCAAGGAGCTCAGACGAACTAAGGGCCTAAAAGTCTGTCTCCTGGAGTTTGAAGAGGTACGGGTTTTTACGGATTTTAAACCGGGACGGTGCAGTAGTCGCCATTTCAATAGAAATAACCATAAACAAAGGTAAGATCAGTATAGGAAATCATCACAATAGCAGGTCTTAGTTTGAAATAACTATACAGAAAGGTAGTTATCAGTCTAGAATAATCACCCGCAATAACAGGTCCGAGTTTGAAATGACCATATACAAAGAGTGAGGTCAGTCTAGCCAGTTTCAGTAATTTTAGGTATTAATTTTGGTCTATAAAATACTGAGAAATAAAAAATATATAATGATTCAGTAGTCATAATCATTTGTTAATTCCTAAGCCTCAGTTACAGTATGTAGCAATATTTGGGAATCAATCTCCTTAAGACGGTAAAACTACCTATTTTGTTAATTTCCTTCTCACCAAGTTTGTTCAGCTTATTTCTATTTGGTGCCCGGTTTAAAGAAAAAAAAAAAAGTCCCGAGCCAGCCACTGCTAAGGACAGTTCAAGCACAGACCGGCAGGAAGGCCGTACCTCCTGGAGCCCGGAGGCTCTCGCGCCCACCGGGCGGCAGGTGAGACTTCCGCGAAGACGCGCTCGCGGCTGGGACGGCGCCGCCCGGGAGACGCTCGCTCGGCCGGAAGCGGCCCCGGCCTCCGCCCCTTCCACCCTTTCCCGCCCTGCCTCCCGCATCGCCGCTGTGTCCCAGCTCGCAACCACCCCCAGCCAAAGGCCGTCCAAGACCAACGACCTCTTCCTTAAAGGCTCTTCACGAGCTAGACCGTCAAGGAGAAGACGCTACGCGACAGCCTCCACGGGTGGAAAGGGAGGCAGAAGCAGCCCCGCAGCCACCCCGCCAAGCTCCCGCCTTCTCCCGGAAGACGTGCGTACGTACGTGCGCGCGCCGCGTCCGCTCTCCCTCCGCCGCGTGCGCGCTCCCGCGGGTTTGCTTGCCTGCTCGCGCTCGGCGGCCGCTCTCGCTGCGGCTGCGGCTGGGGCTGGGGGCGGCGGCGGCGGCGGGCGGCGCGGGGCGGTCCGGCGGGTTCAAAGAGGAAAACATGGCGGAAAACAAAGGCGGTGGCGAGGCCGAGAGTGGCGGTGGGGGCAGCGGCAGCGCGCCGGTGACTGCCGGGGCCGCCGGGCCCGCGGCGTTGGAGGCGGAGCCGCCTCTCGCCGCGGTGCTGGTGGAGGAGGAGGAGGAGGAGGAAGGCGGCAGGGCCGGCGCGGAGAGCGGCGCGGCCAGGCCCGACGACGGGGGGGTGGCCGCGGGCGCCTCGGGCTCGGCCCCGGCTCCTTCAGCCCCGGTGGCCTCGGTGGGTCCTGGAGTTCCCGGGGGGACGGTAGCGACGCCCGCCCCGGCTTCAGCCTCGGCTCCGGCGCCGGGTCCCTCGGCTGGGCCGCCGCCTGGACCGCCCGCCTCGCTCCTGGACACCTGCGCCGTGTGTCAGCAGAGCTTGCAGAGCCGGCGCGAGGCGGAGCCCAAGCTGCTGCCCTGTCTTCACTCCTTCTGCCTGCGCTGCCTGCCCGAGCCCGAGCGCCAGCTCAGCGTGCCCATCCCCGGGGGCAGCAACGGCGACATCCAGCAAGGTGAGCGGCAGGCTCGGCCCCAGGTCTGGGCCTCGGGGGACTCGCGGAGTGCACGAGGATCTGGGGACTGGGGTGCCCCGGGCAGTTCGCAGCGGCAAGGCCCCGAGGGTCTGAGAGCTGAAAGACGCGGCCGCTGGGACGACTCCCCGAGAAGCCGGCCCGCGGGCGGCGCGGGGAGGGCGGAGGGAGGGGTGCGGGCTGCGGGCGGCTGGGGGAGGGGACCTGGGCCGCGGGGAAGGCTGGCGACGTGCGGGCGTGCGCCGGGGCCCCGCGCGGGAGCGGGCGTGAGTGGACCGGGACGCAGAGGCTGGGGACGTGGGAAACCGGCTCTCGGAAGCGTTCTGGGTGGAAGGGCCTTTCACCAGAAGAGGTTGTGAGGTGGGAGTAGGTACGAGACACGGGATGTGAGGAGCGGTTGTCGGAAGTGAGGTGATTCGGCTTGCTCGCTGTTAGCGGAAGGACTAGAAATTAAATCGGGAAAGGAGGAGCGGGGACTCGGGAGAGTTTGGAGCCCAGGGAAGGCGTTCTGGTTGAAAGTAATTTTAAGAGGACGTTGGGAAGGAGGAACTCTGGGAGTGACACCAGTTGGCCGGGAAGAGCCTCCAAGGTTGAGAGGGCAGTTTTCCAAGATTTGTGGGGTGTAGGAAAAATGGACTTTGGAGGCGATGGGGAATTAAAGGGAGCTTGGGGCTTGAGTTTCACTTCATTGTACGTTAATGAGCCCCTACTGTTCCAGGCATTGTGAATAAAATAGTCCACGAGGAGCTCATTCACAGTCTAATAGGAGAAACAGATACAAAAGGTGGAGCAGCAGAGGTGGGTATTTGGCACAGTGGAGGGAGGGAAGGTTAGGGAAACGGCACAAAAGAGGAAACCTTTTGAGCAGGTGTCTGGAAGGGTGAGTAGCTCACTGGGTGGGAGGGTACTCAGGGCACAGAGCACTTTACATATTTCTGGAACGAAGGGGACGTTAGGTGATTGGTAGAAATTAGATTGGCTTGATGTGCTGACTAGGTAAGGGGTCTACAATCCCATATATGAAACTCTTGGGGCCAACTGTGTATTTGACTTACATTTTTTTCCCCTTAGTATTAGTCTCTTATGTAATATCCTAGCAAGGTCTGGGTTAACATCTCATGATCAAACATAATGATGTTTCTGCAGTGAAGCATGTGAATATCACGATAATGGGATACATAGTAAATAGCCTCCTGCAATTCAAGGTGGGTTTTGTTGCAAATTTAGGAAAAAAACTTTAAAATGTCAAAGCGTTATGTATTTTGAAATTGCAGGTAAAGGGTTGTGGATCTTTACTAAAGGGTTTGGGATTTATCCTGTAGAACATGTCTTGTACAGTTTAGAATAAAGGGAGTCCCTGAAGGGCTTTGATATCAAGAGGATAACAGAATCAGATTTATATTCCAGAAGGATCTCTTGGGGCAACATTGAGAGGTGAGGGAAGGCAGGCTGCAGTCCAGATCCATTAGGACAGTCTTTGCAGGAATCTAGTAAACATTTGGAATGGGTAGTAAAGGACTGATCCAAGGTTAGAGAAGGAAGCATTTTGATATGGGGAAAGAGTAGGGACTTTGTGAGACACACAAGTTTGGGTGTCTCCTTTGCCACTACTTACTTATGACTTGGACAGACTGTCTTTACTTAGCCTGTTTTCTCATTTGTGAAACAAGGACAAAAATACCTTAGGGTTATTGAGAGAATGAAATGTATAAAATGACTAGTACATGGTAGTTACTAATGAAATGGCAGTTAGTTTATTATTAGTAGTAACTAGTTGTGACCACATCTAGCTGAGTACCAGGTGTTGACCGAGCAATTGCAAATAAGGAGTCGGTATCTGTGTGGGGGATGGATATAATGATTTCAATTTTGGATGTTTTGGTTTTGAAGTATTTTGGGAACGTGTAGGTAAAGATGTTCAGTTAAGAAAAGACTTCTGCTCATGGCCTAATGACTATACCAAGACACATGGGATTCAGTGTTCTTGTGGGAACCTGGGTCAGGTTATAGGAAACACAAGATGAAAATTGTGTTTGATGTGGTTGAGGGATGGAGGTTGTGAAATTGGCTCTCTGAAATTTAAGTAGGAGAGGAATAATAGTCTATAAATTCCTTCTTCATTTCTCCATCTTAAAAAAAAAATAAAACTTGCCATTTTAACCATTTTTAAGTGTACAATTCAGTGGCATTAATTACTTTTACAGTGTTGTGTGATGGTAGAACAACACTATAAAAGTAACCTATTTGTTTTTGAACTAGGAGAAATAAGTAGACATGATTAAATACTGCCAATATTAAGGTAATGTTGCTTTCTGACCAGTCACTTTAACAAATTGAGTCAGGAAGTCACTCTGACTCAAGCAAGGTAGTCTAGAGAGTCATTTATCACTGTTTACTCCCATATTTACCCTTGCTTTACTCGTTAAAGAAGCAAGCTTGCTGTGTTGGAAAGAACACTGGATTTGGAGTCAGGGGACCCAGTTCTGCCACTTAATTGTTTTATTCTAGAGGAGATTTATAATGTCTGTCCTCAGTTTATTTCTAAAATGTAGGTAATAGTCTTTAATATCTCATTAAGTCAAATTAAATAATGGATGTGAAAATGCTTTATAAACAAATGCTGTTGTGTTTTTTTTTTCTGTTTCTCTAACACATCAAACATTCACACACTCTAGCTGATCACTCTGAATCATTGGTTCTTAGTTACTGGACCAGCAGTATCAGCCTCACCTAGGACGTTGTTAGGAATGCACATTCTTTGGTCCTACTCCAGACCTTCTGACCGGCAATCTGTTTTAACATGTTCTCCAGGTGATTCTGATGCACTTTTAAGTTCGAGAACCACTGTTCTCTCTAGTGAAGGACTCAGATCAGATATCACCTCCTCAGAAAGGCCTTCTCTGACTACTCATTATCACCACCCCTTTTTTTCATAGCACATTTAAAATCCAAAATGTTTTCTTTTTATTTACTTGCTTCTTATTTCCTACTAGAATATGTTAAAGTACATGCCCAATAAGTAATTTTTAATGAGTAAAAACCACCTCGAAAGCTTATTAAAATGCTAATTTGGGAGCATCTTCAGAGTCTGAGTCATTTGGTTTGGGGTTGACTCCCGGAATCTGCATTTTTAAACAAGTACCTCAAGTGATTCTGATATAGGTGGCAACTACCACACTTTGAGAAACACAAGTTTAAGTATTTTGGGAAGAAAAACTGATCTCTTTTCTATTGGAATATTTAGAAAATCAGGAATAAACTAGTTAATATTGTTGAATCTTAGTAGTGAGCTCTTTAAAGTGCTTTTGTGATTTTTTTGTGTGTTATTTCAGCTTGAGTCAATCTCTATGATTAGTTGGTACATATAAATCTCTAATGTATCAGTAGATATGGATTTTTTTTTTTTTTTTTTAGTGAGATGACATTACTTTATTTTCCTATTAAAAAAAAAACTAGAAGGAATTTCTGGGCATAGATAATACCCTATAAATTTTACAAAAGTAAAAAGGAATATATTTTTAGTTAATTCACACTAAACCATCTTATTTAATTTGACCAACTTGGTCAAATTAAAACAAATTTTTATATGTGAAAGTGGAAGAACACAGAATAAACGACTTTTCCGGTTAATGGCAGCAATTACAACTTACTCAAAACTGAACTTAAGCAGGTACACAAATCTACAGGATTGGAAGACTTCTTAAAGGTTATCCCACCTTGGAGACTGATCCCACTTATCACCAGTGCATGAAACTTTGGCCTACTTATTGATAAGAAGTCTCCTTAAATTTGACTGTTCTTCAAAAAGTGGTACTCAAGGGGAGCAGATGTGGCTCAAGCTGTTGGGTACCTGCCTCCCACATGAGAGATCCCAGGTTCAGTTTCTGGTGACTCCTAAAGAAGACAAGTAGACACAGCAAGTAGACACAACGAGCAGACACAGTGGACAGATGAGGGAGTCATCTTAGGGTATAGGGAATGGATGTGTAACTCCAATAAAAGAGTTAACTGACTTGCCCAAGGTCAGTCTTAAAAAAAAAAGTGGTACTCAAAAAAAGTTGTATCAGAATCATCAAGGGCATTGACTGAAAATGCAGGTTACGGAGCCCATTCCAGGTCCACGGATTTCAAATGTCTGAGTGTGGGGACCAAGGAACGTGCATTTTAAATAAACACTTCATGTGCTTCTTGTGCTTCAGTGGTAGAATAAAATTGTTTCACCTATGAAAGCAAACCCATTTAAGCTTTCCTAACAATCACAGCTGAGAACCCCTTATAGAAGGATGTGTTTAAGAACATTTGACCTTTTATTCAAAACTGTTACCCAAATATTCTTGCTCTTATTCCTAAAAGACATATAAGCAGAAACTTAGAAATACTGAACAGATTATATACCATTTAGGAATGTTATGAGTAGTTAGTAGCTTCTCTTATTTTAAAAAAATATTGTAAGTGGTTACACAAGTTTTCCCTATTACAAGACTAAATTATCCAGGAAGGTCAGTTTTTCTTTTAACAAATGACACATTTTAACTTTCTTCACATATTACTACAATAGTTATTTTTTTAAAAGAACTTACTTGTACACAGGAAATAAGAAATAAATATACAGCATTGAATTAGATTCAAGACTCAAAGTCAATTTGTTTCCAGGACTTGGAAGAACTTCTTTTGTACTGTTCAAGTTCCTGATCCTTTTGAATTCTCATTTCATCCACTTCACTTTCAGCATATTGAGGGTCTCGTGCAGGGTCCCTGGCATCTTTCAACTTGTTGATACTCTTTGGTGGAAAGAGCTTTTCATACACCTTTTTCCACAGCTCCATTGGTGAATGTGCATGAAGTTTTCCAATGTCATTATCGGGAACAGGAGGAGATCCTATTTGACTTAAAGAATCCAATCCTGCTGTGATAAACAGTGGTTTGTTCTGATCCACACATATTGATTTGCTTTTGTCAATGCCAAATGCCAACTGGTTGATAATTCCACGTATTTTTAGTAATAGAGCTTCTGATTTACTGGTAAACATTAATGATGCTCCATAGTAATGTGCGACAAATCGAAGTGTCTTGCATATTATCTTTCTCTTCTCAGAGTCAAAATCCTGAAAAATATCGTATTTACTTCCAATTATAACCAGAGGTATTGGAAATGGGTCAATTAATTCACGATCAGGATGGTCCTTTTGCATATTACTCCACATCTTCTGTCTCATTTCAGAAGCTGCTTTAGAGTTTGTCTTTCCCAGTTTCATTATTACTTTATCTACATGACTTTTTGTGACTTGCAACAGATTTTCCATGGTGGGCCAAAGGTCATTAGGTTTTGAAAGATCCAAAATAAGAACAATAGAAAATGTCCGTAAAGTGTCATTGGTGATTGGTATGCTGATTAAGTCCAATAAAGAGGTTCCTCCACCCAGTTCCCAAAAGTGAGCAATATCTTTGGGTGTGTTATGACCTTTTGCTCTTCTTCCATATGTATATTCCAAAGCTAAAGTTGGTTTTGGTGGCTCATCCCTGTCCAGACACCTTAGAATAATAGTAGTCTTTCCCCCATTTTTACTGCCAATGAAGAAAACAGATTTTTCTCCAATTTCCACTCCATCACCTTCACTTTCATTACTTCTCTTTTTTTCCACTTCAGCTTTTGCAATTTCCCAGAGAGTTTCACTGGGCATAGTGGTTCGATCACGCCAGGACCGTGGGCTCCGTGAGGGGCCCAGCCAAGAACGTGGCAGACAGTCTATATTGATGGATCTGTACACACGCTCAAGTGAACTCTGGAAGGAAATGAGACTTTTTTAGTGAGGTGCACCTGAGACAGCATGGTCATAAGGATCAAGAACTGGATTGTGAATAAGGTGTATTGGCTTCTGCTATTAGCTATATAACCTTGTGCAAGGCACCTAGATATCCTCCCCAAGTATTCAGCAGTATGAAGAGGTTGAGTTCATTTCTTGTAAAATTCTATGATTCTTTGGTCTTTCGTGGTAACTTTTCTATCTATGTAAGTTTAATATTCTTATAGTTTGGGGAGTGGTGATGGAACAATGGGGAGTGGTGATGGAACAAAGGGAGATTGATTCTGTTTCGGAATTCTTCAACTTCTGGTGAAGTCTCAGATGGCAACAGTCATGTTGTAAGTGGGAGGGAAGACCTCTGGGTGTAGTGTGAAGAGAGCCCGTCCTCAGAGCAGTGCTGTTTATCACAAGCGTGATGAGCCACTCTAGGGAGTCTTTTATTTGAGACCTTGGATGTTTCTGCACTGGGGGTTACATATGCTATATGGCATTTCTAGCTTCTGTATACAGCTGATCTGGGGATTTTTTAAATACCCTACTCTCTCTAATGTCCTATTTGTCCAAAACAAACTTGAGTTTTTTGAAAGATACGGTACCACAACCAACAAGCAGTCATATTAAAGATATCAAAGAAAACAAACAATTTTTAACAACTTCTAGAATTGTGGTTTGTTAAACACACAGAATTCATTTTTGAGCTCTACCATTTACTACTTCAATGACTGTGGATAAGTTACTTAACATCTCTTAACATCCATAAATTGGGGGTTATGATTATACCTACTTCATAGGGTTATTTGAAGATTAAATGAATTACTACATTGCAAAGTGCTTCACGAACTGGCACATGGTAAACCCTTAGTAAATTGTACTGCTGTTATTTTAATCGCCCTCCAGTTGTTGCATTTTCTTTGTGACTACCTCTACCTCACAGTAAGCAGAAGGAAGGTAAAATGTTGGTGTTTTGGTAGGTTTATCTTTTCTGACATCTAGTGATGTACAGCATGCATGTTAAAGTCGTTTGAGTTCTAATCCTCACCAGCTACCTAAAACTTCTTGGCACCAATGAAATATTCTAAATCCTGTTTTTATATCATCTGGTATCTGAACATCACAACTTCTAGTTAGGAGAATTTAATTGCTTTTATTCATCTGTACTCCTCTTGGAGGACCTGAAATGAGAATTACCTTAAAGCAGTGATTCTTAAAGTGTGATCTCTGGAACCGTTGGGGGTCTTTGAGACCCTTTCAAGAGTTTACAAGGTTAAAACAGTTTTCATAATAACATTAATTTGTAATTACCCTATTGTGAGGCAAGAGCAATGATGGACAAAACTGCTGGAGCCTTAGCAGGAATCAAGATGGTGGCTCCACGCAAGGGTGTCCCCCGCGTGGGGGAGCCCCACGCGCAAGGAGTGTGCCCGTGAGGAAAGCCGCCCAGCGTGAAAAGAAAGAGCAGCCTGCCCAGGAATGGCGCCGCCCACACTTCCCGTGCCGCTGACGACAACAGAAGCGGACAAAGAAACAAGACGCAGCAAATAGACACCAAGAACAGACAACCAGGGGAGGGGGGGAAATTAAATAAATAAATAAATCTTAAAAAAAAAAAAAAAAAAGATGGTGGCTCCAAACTATACTAAAAGTCATTGTATTCTTCACCACACCAGTTTTATTTAATGTCCTTGATGAAGTAGCAATTATTAATTGTATTAAAATCTTGATCCCTAATATTCTGTATGATGAAATACAGATGCACAAAGTGCTTCTGCTGCATACTGAAGTTCAAGAAATAAATTGCTTATGCAGTTGTTTGAGTTCTGAGGTGAATTGGTCTCTCATTTTTTTTTTCCCATGAAAAATAATTTTTACTTGAAAGAACGATTGACAAACTATGGATTAGGTGTGAGTATTTGGCAGCCATTTTCTAGAAAATGGATGAATTGAGTCTGTCACTTCAAAGAAAACAATTGCTAGTACATGTTGCCAGTGATAAATTTTGAGTTTTTAAATGAAAATTAGAATTTTGGAAAACCTGTATTTGCTGCCATGAACTTGACAGCTGCTCATCATATAAAGACTTTTTGATGAGATAGTGGTATTAGTAAATACGTTTTTTTGATATTATGTGGTGAATTGATAACTTTTGAATGATCTGCATAACTTAGTGAACTGATACTTTCCAAAAAGAGTCATTCAAAGTGCAGTTGGGTGCCTGCCTCCCACATGGGAGGTTCTGGGTTTTGTCACTGGTGCCTCCTAAAGAAGATGAGCAGAACAGCGAGCTGATGTGACTGGCTGGCACAGCAAGATGATGCAACAAGCTGATGAAATGAGATGACATGACAAGGAGACACAATAAGAGAGCGGGGAGCGGATGTGGCTCAAGTGATTGGGCGTCTCCCTCCCACATGGAAGGTCCTGGGTTTGGTTCCCAGTGCCTCCTAAAAGAAGATGAGCAGACACAGAGCACACAACAGATAGACAGAACAGACAGCAAGTGCAGAGAATGGGGGGGGGGGCGGTAAATAAATCTTGGGGGAAAAAAAACAACTGAAGTGTGAAACGTAAAACATTATGTATATATGTAAAAATTCATTGTGTGGTTTGAGATTCCACATTGTAACTAACGTTTAAGGAATACACTCTAAGGTTTTGCCTTATATCGAAGAAGATTATCCACAATTATCTGAAAAGACTATTAAAATACTAAATTTCCAAATACCTATCAAAATGAGGCCAGGTTTTCTTCATATTCTTCAAACAAAACATATCAGATTTAATGCAGAGGCAGATAACCAGCTGTCATCTATTAAATCGAGACGTTGAGATTTTAGAAATCTCAATGCCACTCTTTACAAAAACTTTATTTTTGGAAAATATTTTTCATTATATTGTTATTTACTTAAGTAATGGGTGGTTTACATTTTTAAGTGAATTAATACTATATTTTTATAAAAGTCTGTTATTTCTGATGTTTACATATTAATGGATTTAACCAATCTAAATGTTCTTTGAGGTACTCAATAATTAAGAGTGACCATAATGATTGAGACCCACTCTCCTTAAAGGATAATAAGAAAATGATTATGTAGAGTCATTGGGCTAGTGGGAAGACAGTCAGAACCTAGAAATAAAGGGAGGCAGCAGATTGTATACATTCTTAGTTACTCATTTTGGGATATACAGCATAATCCATAAATAGCCTGCTGCAATAGTATGTTAAAATGAAGGAAGTGCTTATTAACTGAAGTTGAGTTTTTGTAAATAGCTCACTGTAGAGTTGCTTTTTATTTATTTATTTATGGTTTATGACCTCTTGACTGATTTCCATCACTTTAAGTGAGGCGGGCTTCAGGGTTTGGGCTCATGGCAATGGATAAGTTAACCTCTGTCTCCTCTTCGGCTACAAACTGCTGTAGCCAATCTTTTAGAAAGAACATTGGTCCAAAGGGGAAGTAGAGAAAAGAATAAGGATGAATGCACATAAGTACATCATTTTTAGAAAAGTATTTAAAGCCTTTGCCCTAATGATGGGTAGATTATATGCACTATATAGTACTAATGATTAATACTTTTTGAAAAATTCTGTGTACTAATCCTTTATTGATTATGTAAGTTGAAGATTTATTCTTTGCCTGTGGCTTTTCGTGATAGCCAGCCTCTAAGAAGGCTCCCTCCCAGTGTTCCTTGTCTTCTGGTATGCTGGTTTTAGTCCTTTTGTGGACCTCAGAAAATTATGTTCTTAAGCTAACCCCTTCCTGTGTGTGTAAACATATTTTATATGGGACCTTTTGGTCAGATTCAGTTAAGGGATCTTGATCAGATTAGATCACTCAATTAGATTGCTTTGGTTAAGAGCCTTGGATTAGATTGTAGGGCTTGGGTGTGCCTTAATTCTTTTATTGGAAGCCTTTATAAATAGGGCTGAGCACAGATAAACAGAGAAAGCTGCCATTTTTACCCTATCACGTGAAAGAGGAGTCCAGGATTGCCTACAACTCCAGAAAAATAGAGAAACCCTGAGAAGCTGAGAGAGAGGCTGGAGGCTGGAATCAGAGAGCAGCTGAAGCTGAAGCAATGAGACCCCCAAGGAGGCTAGGACCAAGAGCAGCTTGAAGCAAAAGAGGACAGGCCTAGAGGAGAGAGGGGAGAGGAGGAAGCCTCCATTATGTCTTGCCATGTGCCTGATGACCCTCTGCTGCAATTTGGTGAGACAGGATCGCTGATGATACCTGGATTTGGACATTTTCATAGCCTCACAACTGTAAGTTTTTACCCTAATACATTCCTACTATAAAAGCCAACCCATTTCTGGTATATCACATTGGCAACTTTTAGCAAATGAAAACAGAAATTGAAACGGGGAAAGTGGGGTGCTGCTATGCAAGTACCAAAAATGTTGGAACAATTTAATAAATATTTAAGGGGAGGATTCTGGAAGAATTGAGAGATGCTTGATAAGGCCTAGAATACTTTGAAGAGACTGTTGATAGGAATATGATGCCAGTAAAGGTACTTCCGATGAGGCCTTAGACATGGTGAATGTATCATTGCAAACTGGAAGAAGGATGATCCTGTTTTAAAGGAGCAGAGAACTTGGCAAAATAGATTCCTGAGTTGGATTTTAGGTAGAATTTGAAATTGATGAGGTTGGATCCTTAGCTGAGGAGATTTCCAAACTAAATGTGGAAAGTGTGGCCTGGCTTCTCCTTGCAGCTTATATACTAAAACTGTGGGAGGAAAGGGATAAGCTCAGAACTGAGCTCCTGGGCACAAAGAAACCAGAAATTGATGTATCTGGGAAATTCCGAACTTGTGGAAGATGAGCACCCAGAGAATAGTGTCCTAAGTGAAGACAGCTGAACATGGAACTGCCTGGGCCTTTCACTGTAAGTCATTACTGGAAGTGCAGTTCTCCACGAAGGGTCTGTGGAAAGTCTTACTGTCTGATGCCGGGGACCCCTCCTTGCAAAACCAGTGAGTTTTTTTTTTCTGTGATATCTGTATGAACAGAACCACTGCCAGTCTGGATTAAAAGGGAGAGAGTGAAGGAAAAATTACTTCAAGGGCAGAACCAAGGACACTGAGTTTGGATTAAAACATTTTAGGCCAATAGAGAGACCCCAGTCATGTGTGGAAAGGATGAGTAGTAAGCCCTGAAGTGTGAGGGCCAGCCTTTGTTCAGGGAGATGCTGTCTCCACCCCAGACTTTGGAGGGGTAGGGCACATTCCTAGGGGCACGGCCCTCAGGCTGCTGCTGTGAGGGGTTTGAGCCTGTGCCTTGGAGATTTGGGAGCCATCTCCCCAGTGTTCTTAGAGCATGGGACCAAGAGTTCAGTGGTGTGTTGGTTTGAGTCTTTATGTGGGCCCCAGCAAGTTATATTCTTACATCACAACTATTCTGAACCTTTAATTAGATTAGGCCAGTTGAGGGCTAATTGATTAGGCTACTTAAGTAGGGCAGAGCCCACACTGGGTCTTAATTCTCTTACTGGACTCCTTTATAATTGGAGGAGTAAAGAGCTGAACTCACAGGAAAAAAGCCACAGTGACAGAAGCCTTTTGAAGTTGAAATAATGAATTTGGGAGAGAGCAAAGCCACTGGTGGAGCAGCCCTAAGCAGAACTAGCAACAAAGCCTGGAGGAGAGGGGAGATGAGATGTTGCTATTATGTCATGCCACATACCTGATCTTCCACACGTGATCTTGGGGAGAAAGTGAGCCTGGAGGAGAAGGCAGAGATCTAACCACCATTGTTCCATTGTTCCTTGCCACGTGGCAGGATTGTCAGCCAGCAGCAGCCTTTGGGGAGAGAGTTTCACCTGACGCCTTGATTTGTCCCAACCTAGGAACTGTAAGTTTTTAATCCAATAAATTCCCATTGTAAAAGCCAACACATTTTTGGCATATTGCCTTGGCAACCTTTAGCAGACTCAAACAGGTGGCCACCCAGGTGCTTGAGGGTGGAGCCAAGAACCTGGCCTCTGAGCTAGCCTTGAAAAGGGTAGAACTGCTGTTCCCTCAGGCCCCTGGAGAAGAAACAATGGTTTTATAGGTGGCTCTCAGACTTTGAAACTTAATGGAATGTGCCCTGCAGGTTTTCGGAATTATTTGGGACTCCTGATCCCTGTTTTCCTTCCAGTTTTGCCCCATCACAATGGGAATTTTTATCCTGTGACTGTCCCTACTTTGTATATTACAGGAAGCAGATAACTTGTTTTGTAATTTTCACAGGTCCACCTCTGAAGGGGAAATTTAGCCCCAAGATAGACCACAAGCCTATACTGATTTCAGTGAGATTTTTATGCTTAATATAATCACTGAAATGATTTAAGGTTTTTGAAATATTGTGATGGAATGAATGTATTTTGCATAAAAAGACAATAAAGAGCATGTATTTCTGGGGTCCAGAGGGTGGAGTGTGGCAGTTTGAGTCTTGTGGATCCCAGAAAATCCTGTTCTTAAAGCCAATCCTGTCCTGTGTATGTAAATCTATCTATCGTAGGTGGGAGCTTTGGCTTAGACTCAATTAAGGGGCCCTTCCCTTTGATTAGATCTGAAGTGTAGGGCATAACCCCTGAATCAATTGATTTGTTTTAAAAAGATGCTATTTACCTGAAGGGAATTTTATAAGCAAATAAGATAACATAAATAACTTTTTAAAAGTTTTAATTTCCACTCTCCCTCCAGCATGGAGTGACTACGTTGTCCAATATTTTGAAGCTAAGCCCTCAAAATATATGTATCAGTGGCTTACAAAAGACTTTTTTTTTTGTTTTTAGAAAGTACCAGAGATTGCACCCAGGACCTTATAACATGGGAAACAAGCACTCAGCCACTGAGCTACATCCATTATTCCCCAGTGAGAGCTGGATTTTTGTTTGTTTTTAAGAGGTACTGGGATTGAATTTGGGACCTGATACATGAGAAGCAGGCAGACTCAATTACTTGAGCTACATCTGCTCCCCACCATTGCCTCTTTTTTAAAAAAAATTTATTTATCCCTCCCCACTGCATGTGTGTGCTGTCTGCTCTCTATCCATTTGCTGCACAATCTTCTGTGTTTGCTTGTCTCCCTTTGTCGTGTCAACTTGCTGCGCCAGCTCTCTGCAGTGCGAGCCATTCATTAGCTCTCCACAGTGTGGGTCAGCCTGCCTTCACCAGGAGGCCCCAGGAATCGAATCTGCGGCCTCCCGTATAGTAGACAGAGGAGTCCAGTCGCTTGAGTAACATCCACTTCCACCTTTGCCTCTTTAGCAGTCTTTTGTAAGCCACTGATACATATATTTTGAGGGCTTAGCTTCAAAATATTGGACAACGTAGTCACTCCATGCTGGAGGGAGAGTGGAAATTAAAACTTTTAAAAAGTTATTTATGTTATCTTATTTGCTTATAAAATTCCTTTCAGGTAAATAGTATCTTTTTAAAACAAATCAATTGATTCAAATTAATAAAGCATACAATTCATCCAAAGTGTACAATCAAGGTTTTTGATATAATCACATAGTTGTGTGTTCACCACATTGATCATTATTAGAGAATTTTCATTATTTCAATACTCATTTCTTTTTTAAACAAACTAGGCTATTGAGGTCAAGTTTTAGTACCTAAATGTGACTGTTCCTATGGAAATAATAGCACAAACTCAGATGCTTCAAGGGTCAGACTAGTATCTAGTGTAAAACAGTGTAAAACAATGCATTTAGGCTGATGCTTGCTTAGCCTAAAGGCATTAAAATTCTTAGTAACTTTTTTTATTGTAGCAACATATATGCATTGTAAAGTTTCCATTTTTAAAACACTTTCAACTATACAGTTCAGTGATATTACTTTCACAGGGTTATCTATTAGCAAAGCTTTCCTTGTCAACTGAAACAGAAACTTTGTACCTGTTAAGCATTAACTCGCTATTTCCCCTTCCCTCCCAAAATGATGATATACTTTCTCTGAATTTGTATATTCTACTTTTTTTCATCTAAGTGAAATCATACATGTCCTTTAATGTCTGGCTTATTTCAGTTGAAATGTTTATGCTGTTAATCTAGGTGTGGCATGTATCAGAACTTGATTCCTTTTTATGGCTGAATAATACGTATTTACCACAGTTTATCCATTCATCTGTTGATGGACCATTGGAATGCTTCCACCTTTTGGTTTTGCTTGTGTGAACAAACATTGGTGTATGTTCAAGTCCCTGATTTTTAGGTCTTTAGGGTATATACGTAGAAGTGGGATTGCTGCTATACTTAACTTCCTGAGGAACCACCAGATTGTTTTCCATTGGGTCTGCACCATTTTACATTCCCACTAACAGTGTATGAGTGTTCCTATTTTTCTGCATCTTCACAGTGATCGTTTGAGGCTGTATATACCTTGGAAAAGTATGTTCTTAAGTAAATCCATTCCTGTGGATGTTAACCCGTTGTATTAGGGTGGTACAAAAGTAATTGTGGTTTTGCGTTGTTGGAATTTGTCTTTTTATATTGGCATACATTCTTCCATAAATGTGGTTATGTTATACGTCATTTTAATGTGCATTTCTAGCTTTGTTTTTTGTTTTTTTTGCTAATGACTTATTACTTGCTGTTTATTTTATATCTATTTTAGACTATGGAAGTGATGTTAGACAAAAAGCAGATTCAAGCAGTTAATCTTATTTGAGTTCAAAATGGGCCGTAAAGCAGTGGAGACAACTCACAATATCAACAAAACATTTGTCCTGAACTGCTAACAAACATACAGTGCAGTGGTGGTTCAAGAAGTTTTGCAAAGGAGATGAGAGTCTTGAAGATGAGCATAGAGTCTTGAAGTTGACAAAGATCAGTTGAGAGCAATCATTGAAGCTGATCCTCTTCCAAATACATGAGAAGTTGATGAAGAATTCAGTATTGATTATTCTGTGGCCGTTAGGCATTTGAAACAAATTGAAAAGGTGAAGTAAATCGATGGGTGCCTCAAGCTGACCAAAAAAAAATAAAAAATGTCATTTTGAAGTGTCCTCTTCTCTTACTCTTAACAACAACGAACCATTTCTCAGTCGGATTGTGACGGCATGAAAAGTGGATTTTATATGACCCCTGGCAATGACCAGTTCAGTGATTGGACTGAGAGGAAGCTCTAAAGCACTTTCCAACGCCAAACTCACACCGAAAAAAAAAAGGTCATGGTCACTCTTTGGTGGTCTGCTGCCAGTCTGATCCACTACAGCTTTCTGAATCCCAGCCAAACCATTACATCTGAGAATTATACTCAGTAAATTGATGTGACACACTGAAAACTGCAACTCCTGCAGCGGGCATTGGTTAACAGAAAGGGCCCGATTCTTCCCCACATCAACGCATGATTGCACGTTGCCCAACCAACACTTTAGAAGTCGAATGAATTGGGCTGTGAAGTTTTGCCTCATCTATCATATTCACCTGACCTTGCCAACCGACTACCGCTTCTTCAAGCATCTCGACAACTTTTTGCAGGGAAAAAGCTTCCACAACCAGCAGGATGCAGAAAATGCTTTCCAAGAGTTTGTTGAATCCTGAAGCACGGATTTTTACACTATAGGAATAAACAAGCTTATTTCTCATTGGCAAAAATGTGTTGATTGTAGTGGTTCCTCTTTTAATTAATAAAGATGTGTTCGAGCCTAGTTACAATGATTTAAAATTCACTGTCTGAAACCACAATTCCTTTTGCACCAACCTAATAGAGTAGCATCTTTTGGTGAGTAGGATCTTAAGGTGTGACCTGCCTCTTTCAGGGTGGGTCTTAATCCTCTCCTGGAGTACTTTATAAGAGAATGAAATTCAGACAAAGTCACAAAAGCAAGAAGCTGGAAGCAGCGAAACTGGTAAGAGAAAGGAAGGACCAGCAGATGTGGCTGTGTGGCAGAAGATCACTAGTAGTTGGTCTTTGGGAAGAAAGCATTGCCTTCATGCCTTGATTTGGACATTTTCCTCAGCCTCAAAACTGTAAGCTTGTAAGTTAATAAATTCCCAATGTTAAAAGCCAACCCATGTTATGGTGTGTGCTTTGACCAGCTTAGCAGACTAGAACACTTGTTAGTTTCCTTTTGTTTTTAATAGCTATTTTAGCAGTATGGTATGGTACCTCATTGTGATTTTGTTTTGCATTTCCCTAATTGCTAATGATTTTGAATATCTGTTCATGTGCTTATTGGCAATTTGTATATCTTTTGTGAAATGTCTATTCAGGTCTAAAGGCATTAAAAGAAGAATTTTAAAAGTACCCTATTCTGGCTAAATAATATCTGTAGGCTGCTAGTTTTCAACCTTTGTCCTAAGTCAGAAGAATCTATTTAGTGACATTTATTTGCAATGGATATAATTTATAATGAATTTGGTTTCATAAATTGAAAAGTTTAAATTTAAGTATACTTATGCACTTACATATATAAGCTATGTTCCAGTAAGCTAAATTATAATACCTTGATAAGAACTAAACATCTTTAGAATGATCAGCTGTATTTTTACTGTTTCAAGATGAAAAAACAAAGGCAACAGAGTTTTCAAAATAGTAAATTTGGTGTTAGTTTGAATGTTCCATAAATGATTAGGTCTTGAAGCAAGTTCACAAAAGTCTATTTAACCTATGATATGATGTGTGTTTTAGAATTTTACTATTTCAGTACCAAACCAGGTTATAATGTACTCCTGAAATTTACTTATCTGTTCTTCCCTCCTGTAGAAACAAACACTTATGTTTTCACATGTTCAGGATAGATTTTGATGGGTGGCTCTCAACTGGTATATCACAAGCAGCATGTTACACTATGAACACTCCTTCCAAATCAGTGTGTGAAATTTATTTCTAACAATTGCATATTTGCTGCCTGGTAGAGCTAAACCATTGAGTCCTGTGGATTATTTAATGTGGCATAAAACATGATGCAACTTGCTTAGGTTGTTTATCCTTACAGAAGTTTAGGGTAAAATCATTCTAGTGACAAAAAAATTTATGTAGACTTTGCGTTTTGAGTATACTGTATAGAGAACATGGTCAAGGTAGTAAACAGATTTATTCGTACAGAAAAGGTGTACAATGGAAGACTAAAATACTGGTATATTTTTAAAATATTGACATGTGATTTTTAAAGTAAACTTTCCATTGAAATGTACATAAACAAAAGGTCAAAAATCTTAAGTAGTTCAGTGAATTTGCATAAAGTGAACACACCTGTGAAACCTGTAACCAGACCAAGAAACATTTTAATTACCAGCATGCCTTAAAACACCCCTTTCCTGTCACTATTTATTACTGTTCTGACTTGGTTAGTTTTGCCTGTTTTTATACTTTATGAAGTGGGACTAAGCAATAGTTTGTGACTAGAAACTTTAGCTTAATATTGCTAAGATTCACTCCTGTTGATTATTCTTTGCCTTTTCTCGATACTGTTTAATTGTATCCATTCAAATGCTGATGGACATTGGTTTTGTTTTTGTTTTTTATTAAGGTGTGTTCATGGAAGCTTTTTGACACGTCTCTTGATAAATATGTATACGTTTCTGTTGGTTATGTGTATAGGAGTGGAATTGCTGAGTCATAGGTCATGTGTATATATTCAACATTATTAGATAATCACTGAACAGTTTTCTGAAGTGGTTGTATCAGTTTATAGTCCCACAAGTAGTGTATGAAAGATCTAGTTGCTTTATATCTTCATTAATACTTCGTGTTCTTTTTCATTTTGCTTGTGCTTTTGGTGTCATATCTCAGAAACCATTGCCTAAGCCTAGGTCAAGAAGATGAATTCTTGCCCTTTTTTTCCTCTCAAGTTGTGGTAACATATGTGCCGCATTTCCCATTATGTTTTCTTATAAGTTTACAGTTTCAGATCTTCTATTTAGTTCTGTGATTACATTTAAATTTACTTTAGTATATGGTGTAAAATAGGAGTTTGACTTCACTTTTTGCACATGGATACCTGGTTGTCTCATCACTGTTTTTTGAAAAGACTGTTCTTTTCCCCACTGAATTGTTTTGGGACCATTTCTGTTTTAGTTTGCTAAAAGCTGCTGGGAGCAGTGTAGCAGAAATGGGCTGGCTTTACAATGGGGGCTATATTAGATTAAAAGCTTACAGTTCTGAGGCTGTGAGAGTGTCCAAATCAAGGCATCATTAGATGCTTTCTACATAGCTACAGCTGTGGATGATCAAGCACATGGCAGGGCACAATGATGTTCTGCTTGTCTCTCACTTCTACTTCAGGCTATCTCAGGTTCATCAACTTATGGAGGATTCTCTCCTCTCTGCTGCTGCTTTTCTGTGCCTGTGGCTTTTTATTTGTCCTTTTATAAAGGGCTCCAGTAAGAGAATTGAGACCCACCCTGGATCAAGCCCTACTGGAGTGGTAATCAAAAGGAAGGTCTCTTAACTGAATCTAATCTTAAGCTCCCATCTGCAGTAGGTTTACATGCACAGGGATGGATTAAGCTTTAAGGACAGGGTTTTTGGGAATCCACCCAGCTTCACACGGTCAAATAACAATTGACTATAAATGTGAGGGTTTATTTCTAGTTTATGAATTCTTTTTCATTGATTTGTATGTGCTTCCTCATGCTGGTAGTACACTGTCTTGCTTCCAGTATTTTTGTAGCAAGTTTTGAAATCAAGAAGTGTGTGAATCCTCCAACGTAGTTCTTTTTTTTTCAATATTATTTCCATTATTCAGGGTTGCTTGAGCTTTCATGTAAAATTTTGGATTAACTTAGTTTCTGGAGAAAAGCCAGCTGGGATTTTGATAGGGATGGTGGTGTTGAATTTGTAGATCACTTTTGGAAGTTGTAATATTGTAATGATACTAAATATTCCAATCCATGAACATGAGATGTCTTTCTGTTTATTTTCGTTGCTTTTAATTCCTTTAATTTTGTAAATGAAATTTTTTTCATTTTTAGATTATTGTTACACAGAAATACAGTTGATTTTTCTATACTGATCTTGTATACTTCAACCTTTCTAGATGCCTTTATTAGTTCCAATAGTTTTTTAGTGAAATTATTTTGGATTTTCTATATACAAGATCATGTATCAAATAGATAGGGTTACTTCTTCCATTCCAATCTGAATGCTCTTTATTTAATTTTCTAGTGTAATTTCCTTGGCTAGAATCTCCAGTACAGTGTTGGCTAGAAAGAGCAGATATCTTTGTCTTGTTTCTGATCTTAAGGGGAAATCTTTCAGTTTTTCAATGTTAGCTGTCATGTTACTTCAGGATTTTTCATGGGTTGCCTTTATAAAGTTGAGGAAGTCCTTTTGTATAACCCTAGTTTGTTTCAGGTTTTTTCATGAGGGGTGCATTTTCTTTATTGAGATGACTGTATAGATTTTGTCTTTTATTTATTGGCATGGTATTGTGTATTATAATAATTGATTTTAAGTCAACCTTGCATTCCTAAGCCAGATCTTACGTGGTTGTAGTGTATAACATATCACTGGATTTGGTTTTCTAGTATTTTGTTATTTGCATTTATATTTATAAGGGATATTTCTTTAGTTTTCTTGTGATGTCTTTGGGTTTGGTATCAAGATAATACTGGTGAGTTGGGAAGTACTCCCTGTTTTATTTTTTGAAAGAGTTTGTGAAGGAGTTTTCTGATTAGTCAATCACTTTACTTGTTATAGACTTATTCAGATACTCTTTCTTCTTGAGTCAATTTTGGTACTTGGTGTCTTTATAGGAATTTGTCCATTTAAACACAGCTATCTAATTTTTGGCATATAGTTCATATTTTTTCCCATGTTTTTATTTCTGTAAGGTTTGTAGTAATAGTACCTCTTAATTTGCATGTTTTTTGCTTGGTGAATTTAGCTAAAGGTTTGTCAATTTTGTTGATTGTTTTCAAAGAACCAACATTGGTTTTGTTTTTCTTATTTGTTTTTCTGCTCTCTATTTTGTTAATTTCTGCTCTGATTTTAATATTTCCTTTCTGGGGGAAGCAGATGTGGCTCAAGTGATTGGGCTCCTGTCTACCACGTGGGAGGTCCCAGGTTCAGTTCCTGGGACCTCCTGGTGAAGGCGAGCTGGCCCGCATGGCAAGCCAACACAACAAAAAAGACACAGAGAAAAGACAGTGAGAAATGTAACAAACTTCCTCTTTTGCCTCCATCTTCACTTTTAAAACACATTTGTGATTACATTGGCCTCTTAGGATAATCCAGCACATTCTCCTCATTTTAAAGTTAGTTGATTAGCAACCTCCTTCCATTCTGCAAGATAATACATAGTAACAGGTCTCAGGGATTAAGATGTAGACATCTGTGAGGGCCATTATTCTGCCTTCTATAATTATTATAGCTACTCCGGCTTTCTTAATGTTGCTGCTTGCATGATACATCTTTTTTCAGTTATCCTGAAAATGATTGTTTTAGTTTCCTGATTCTAAAAGAAATGCCATATGCAATGGGTTGGCTTAAACAATAGGAATTTATTGGCTCATGGTATTGAGGCTAAGAGAAGTCCAAAATCCAAGTTGTCAGCAAACCCATGCTTTCCCCCGGAAGATTGGCATTTGGGGGTTGACTGATGACAATCCTTGGTCCTTGGCTTTTCATCACATGGCAGTGCACATGGTAACATCTTCCTTTTTCTCTGGGTTCTGGGTCTGATTGACTTCTGGCTTTGGCTGGTTCTTGTGACCTCTCTCTTTGACTTTCATTCTGCTTTAAAGAACTTTAGTAATCACGATTAAATGCCAACCCTGTTTATTTGGACCACACCTTAACTGAAGTAACATCTTGAAGAGATCTTATTAATAATGGGTCTACACCCAACAGTCCACATCAGTGTCCTTTTGGGCATTTTCTCCACCATTATTAAATCCTTAACAGGACCATGTGTTGTGTTTATTTTCCATTGTCTTTTTAGTCTTTCTCTTTTAAAAGTAGTAGAACATATTTACAACTAAAACTAAAATTTCCTTTTAGTTTGCTACACCGCTCAAAGGGGATACCATAAAATAGGTTGACTTTAAACAATGTGGATATATTAGCTTATAACCTTACAGCTCTGAGGTTCAGAAAAATGTCCAAATAAGGCATCATTAGGTGATGCTTTCTCCCAGAGACCAGCTCATGATGATCCTGGACTCCTGTCATATAGCAGGGTGAAGAGCGACTTTTACTGGTCTGTCCCCTGTATTTTGGGTTTTGTTGCTTTTAGCTTCTTGTTTCTGTGGCTTACCCTCCCCTTGTTTCCATATTTATCTCATTTATAAGAGACTCCAGTGAGAAGATTAAGACCCGCCCTGGGCTACACCTTAACAGTTAAGGCTTAACTGGAGTAACCTATTTCAAAACATCCTATTTAAATTAGATTTACACCCACAGAAATGAATTAGCTTTAAGAACATGATTTTCTATGGTACCTGTAGTTTCAAACCACCACCCACAACCACTCAGAACATAGAAGTCAGTGTCAGTCACATTCATAATGTGCTGTTATTACCACCATCCATTACCAAAACTTTTCTATCCTCCCCACACAGAGACCCTGTATCTGTTACGTGTGATCTCCTTATTTCCGGCTCCTCTTGGAGGTCTGCCCCTGGTAACCTGTACTCTATTAATTTGCATATTCTAGTTATTTCTTCCAAGTGGAATCACAAAAACATCTGCCTTTTTATGTCTGCTTTCATTCAAAATGACTTCAAAGTTCATCAGTTTTCCATGTATCAGAATACCATTCCTTTTTATGGTTGAGTAATATTTCATTGTACACATATCCTACATTTAACCCCTTCATCTGTTGGTAGACCCTATGGTTCCATCTTCCTTTTGACTATTTTATATAGTCAATATTTAATAGCTGTGAACACTGATGTACAAATATCTTTTCACCTACTTAGAAGTGGAATTGCCAAATCATAGGTAGTTCTATGCTTAACGTTTGAAGAACTGCCAGGTTGTTTTCCACAGTAGTGCACTATTTTACATTCCCACCAGCAATGCCACAAGGCTTCCAGTTTGTCCACATCCTTGCCAACACTTGTTTACTGTTTTTTATCAGTAATAAGCTGTTCTAGTGGATGTAAAATGGGCATCTCGTTTTGATTTGTATTTTCGTGGTAGCTAGTGATGTTTATCTTTTTTTTCCTTCCCGTGTGCTTATTGGCCATTTGTATGTCATCTTTGGAAAATGTTTGTTTATGTCTTTTGCCTACTTTTTAATTGAATTGCTTTTTTGTTGACTTGTAGAAGTTCTTTACATATTCTGAATTTTGACTGCTTCTCAGATTTGTGCTCTGAATCTATTCTTTTTTTTTTTTTAAGATTTATTTCTCTCCCCTTCTCCTCTCCCCCACCCCGTTGTCTCTTCTCTGTGTCTATTGGCTGTGGGTTCTTTGTCTGCTTCTGTTGTTGTCAGCGGCATGGGAATCTGTTTCTTTTTGTTGAGTCGTCTTGTCACAGCTCTCCGTTTGTGCGGTCCCACTCCTGGGCAGGCTGTACTTTGTTTTCACGCAGGGCGGCTCTTCTTATGGGGCGCACTCCTTGTGTGTGGGGCTCCCCTACACGGGGGGGCACCCCTGCGTGGCTCCGCACTCCTTGCACTCATCAGCACTGCGCATGGGCCAGCTCCACACGGGTCAAGGAGGCCTGGGGTTTGAACCGTGGATCTCCCACGTGGTAGACGGACGCCCTAACCACTGGGCCAAGTCCGCTTCCCTGAATCTATTCTTTCCCCAGTCTCTGGGTTGTTTTTTCACCCTTTTGATAGTTCTTTTGTCCTTGTGCAAAAGTTTTGAATTTTGTTGAAGTATTAACATAGATACAATTCATTTGTATTTTCTTTTTTTTTGCTTTTATTTGGTGTGGGTGTTTTCATTTTTCCTAGATCTACTTAACTCTCTTCTCTGGATTAGATACTTTAAAAAAATCTATCTACAAGTTCCCTTACTCTTTTCTCATCTCAGTTTGAACCTGGATTTGTAGTGAAATCTTTGTTTCAGTATTGTACTTTTCATCTCTGTTGACTTGTGTTTTAAGTTCTCTATTGAGAATTCTTAGTTGTTAAAGCCACAACCATTATATTTTCCCTGCATTTCTTAAACAGTTTCCTTTTATTCTTTGAAAATATTTATAACTTTTGAAATCTTTATATTTGCTAACTCTTAACATATAGGCCTAGTCAGTTTAGGTGACTGAGCTTTTTGTTTTTGTTTTTGTTTTTACTATTTCCCCTGAAGTGAGGTTATATTTTCCTGTTTATTTGTAGGTCTCCTCAATTTTGATGGAGTGTTGAGGACATTTTAGTAAATATAACACTTTGGGATTTTACTTTATTTTTTGTGTGTGTGAGTTGGTGGTTTTAGGTAACTTTCCAGAACTTACTGTGGATTCTGCCTCCTGTGTATGGTGTACAATGTTTAGTATTTTCATTTTTATTATTTTTTTCATTTTTGTTTATCTGTTCAGTATTTTTAATGTTTAGAGTGGCTTTCTAGGGTTGCTTCTGTAGTTGCATATCTTGCTCCTTTAGTCAGCCAGTGATTTGGGCATAGGTCATGGTAAAATATTTTGTGTGCCTTTAAGGTTTACATCCTGTGGATCTGTCTGTGGGTTTGGGAACACGATGTGTAGCCAGTTTTCAGTTTCAGTTGGCATTTAGTTTTTGCCAGTCTCTTAGTCCTTCTCATTTTAAGTATCTCCCTAATAATTTTCTCACTGGTGTGCTGCTTGCTCCAACTGTAGATGAGCAGCCTTAGGAAAGCAAAGTCTGTTCTTTCCAACCTGAAATTTCTGCTTTTAGCTGGCAAACCTGATGTTCCCCCACTCCATCCCCAACCCCCCGCCTTTACCTCAAATTGATTCTGAGAGTGCTATTTTGAGCTGAGAAAGCTGTCATTTTTGCCCTGCTCTCAATTGCTTTCTGCCCCATGTCAGCAGTTGCTTTTATATGGTCAGCCCTTTTCTGGTAAACCTATATGATTCCTACAGAGTCGGCTGTTGTGGGTGTGGAGGGGATTAAGGGAGCTTTCTCTGGCCAGAAGGCTGATATTCTTATCAGAAACTCTAATAGCTGTTTTTGTAGATGATTGTTTCTTGTTTGGTCTGACTCTAATAGGTTTCCATTGCCCTGAAATAGGTTTTTCGTTTTGTTTTGTTTTTGACAATTTTGTTCTGTTTTATACTTGGGCTTTTGGTAGAAGATTATATTTTCACTTTGCCATTATGGAAAATGTCCAACTGTTGGGTTTTTTTAATTGGGGAGGGTACATGTTCCTTTCATTGTCAGGTTATCTTATGAATTTTATTAGTCTTAAAAAAATTAGCATCTTAGTTCTCTAGATTTTAGAACTGCAGTGTGCGATACCATATCCATTAGCTTGTGCCCCTTTAAAATTTAGTTAACTAAAATTAAATCCAAAATTCTGTTTCTTAGTTGCACTGGCTACCTTCTAAGTGTTTAGTTGCCACATGTTGTATTGCCTATTGCATTGAACAGTGCAGATACAGCATATTTTCGTTATTGCAGAATATTTTGCTACAGTGATTAATAGCAAGCACTTTGAATGAATTGTATGTTAGTTTACATATACTTATATATGCTCTCTTCCTAATAACACTATATGCTTTCTTCCTAATAATTTTTGAGGTATGTATTATTATGTTCATTTTACAGATGGGAAACTGAAAGTTAAGGAACTAACCTTAACTAGGAACTAACACAGCTAGGAAGGGGGGGTGGGGTGGGGCTAGATTTTAGTCTGATTAATCTGGTTACAGAATCTGTGCTATTATTACTTTGCTGCCTGTTTTGATAAGTGATGCTGGTATCTGACTTGATAGGGAAAACTTTAATATTTTAGTATTTTGAATGGCATTTGTTCCTTTAGTAAATTATCCTTGTCACATTTAAGTACTTTGCCTCCTTAGTGTTTTTATTAAAACCTGAATTTTATCATGTCACCTAACATTAATTTCATAAACATGTTTTTTGATTTTTAATATAATTTTGATAATTTTCCTTCTGTTAAATAATCCTTGAATTCCTTGTTTAAACACTAATTATTAATACTATACTATTCTTTTGAAAGATTGCCAGATTGCTAATATTTCATTTAGAAAGATAGACTCAGTATGTTAGAATGGCGTATCTTTTTTTTTCCATTGTCTTTGTCAGGTTTTAATATTAAAATAATGTTGCTTGTATAAAGTGAATTGAAGTTTTCCTTTTTCGCTTGTTTTTTTCTAGATTAGCTTAGTAAATAATGGAATATCTGGTACGTTATTTAAGCATTACTCATTTGTAAAAACGATCTGGGGGTAGGTTTTAAAAAGTGGAGGCTCTTCCCATTCTCTGTATGCTAGGTCTATTCAAGTATTTTATTTCTGGATTTACTCTTGGTAAATCATATTTTGGTAGGAAATTGTTCATCTCTAGGTTTTAAAATTTCTTTCTTTAGAATTACATGTAGTATTTGCTGATATAGAGTTAGTAATATCCTCTTATAATTCTATTGTAATTGTTGCTTTCACCTTTTTTATTTTGTGTATCTTTTCCTTTTTCATTAGGTTTGTGGAGAAAAAGCATTTCAATTTAATTTTTGTTTTAGTTTTCTCCAGTTTTCTTTTAAGTTTATTTCAGCTTTTATATTTCATTCTGTTTTCATATTTAGTTTCATTTTTCTAATTTAGCATGGACTTAACTAAATTCTACGTTTAGGGTTGTTTTTTTTTTTTTTCCCGTTAAAGGCATTTAAAGCTATGGATTACTTTTGGGTAGGAACTGTTTATATTCATTTAGTAAAGAAATTTGGGTCACAATCAGAATATAAAATGTTAAAACCATTACCTTATTTGTGATAGAAGTTTGTTTTTAAAAGTTTTATTTATTTTTTGTTAGAGAAGTTGTAGTTTGCCCACTATCAAGAATATATATGTAAAATACAGAGTTCCCATTATACCACCATATTATTCATACCTTATTAATAGTGAGGTATATTTGTTGTAATTCATGAAATAGCATAACTATTAACTGTAGTCCATTATTTCGTTGTTTTTTTAAAAGATTTATTTATTTCTCTCCCTTCCCCGTCCCCCATTGTCTGCTCTCTCTGTCCATTCGCTGTGTGTTCTTCTGCGCCCGCTTGCATTATCAGGCGGCACTGGGAATCTGCACCTCTCTCTCTCTTTTTTAAGATTGATTGATTGATTGGTTGATTGATTTCTCTCTCTCCCCTTCCCCCCTACCCTGGTTCTCTGTTCTCTGTGTCTATTTCCTGCGTCTTCTTTGTCCGCTTCTGTTGTCAGCGGCACGGGAATCTGTGTTTCGTTTTGTTGTGTCAGCTCTCCGTGTGTGCGGCACCATTCCTGGGCAGGCTGCACTTTCTTTCGCCCTGGGTGGCTCTCCTTACGGGGCGCACTCCCTGCACGTGGGGCTCCCCTATGCAGGGGACACCCCTGTGTGGCATGGCACTCCTTGCTCACAAGAGCATCAGCACTGAGCATGGGCCAGCTGCACACAGATCAAGGAGGCCTGGGGTTTGAACCGTGGACCTCCCATGTGGTAGATGGACGCCCTAACCGCTGGGCCAACTCCGCCGCCTGCATCTCTTTTTTTGTTGCGTCATCTTGCTGCGTCAGCTCTCCATGTTGTGATGCCATTCCTGGGCAGGCTGTGCTTTTTACATGTGGTGCGGCTCTCCTTGTGGGGTGTGTGCCTTGTGTGTGGGGCACCCCTACGTGGTGGCGCCCCTGCGTGGCATGATACTCCTTGGGCGCAGCAGCACTGCGCATGGGCCAGCTTACCACATGGGTCAGGAGGCCCTGGGTATCAAACACTAGACCCTCCATATGGTAGATAGACGCTCTATCAGTTCAGCCACGTCTGTTTCCCTGTGTTCCATTGTTAACAATAGTGTTTGTTGTGTTGTGTTTTACAGTCTTATGGTTTTTTTTCTTTTAATTTTTTACACTAGTAAGATGTATATGAGCTAACATTTTCCCTTTTAATCATATTCACATATATAATTCAGTGAGGTTAAATACATTCACACTGTTGTGCCACCATCACCACCATCCATTACAAAACTTAATAATCAGCCCCAAAAGAGCCTCTGTACAGTTTAAGCATTACTTCCTATTCCTTACTCCCAACCCAGGCCCTGGTAATATGCCAGAGTCTGAGATTGCTTGCTTTTAATTATTTCATATCAGTGAGATCATCCAATGTTTGTCCTTTTATGTCTGCCTTATTTCTCTCAACATTATGTCTTCTAGTTTATCCATGTTTTCAGACAAATCAGAATTTTATTCCTTTGCTGTGCTTGAATATTACTCCATTCTATGTGTATACCGTATTTTGTTCAGCCATTCATCAATTGATGGGACACCTGGGTTGCGTCCGTCTTTTGGCAATTGTGATTAAGATTGCTTCTAATTTAATTTCAGTAAAATACAGAAACTGTCCCAGTATATAGAGCCTTTCCTCACTCCCCTTGTGCTATTATAAGCACAATTATACTATTATAGTTATGACTTTATACAGTTTAAAGATTTTTAAAGACATTAAGGGAATTTAAGGAGAAAAAATATTTTTTGGATCTTGTATATTAACCTGCACATTTATCATTTCTGTTACCTTTAATTTCTTTCTGTGGATTTGAATTATGATTGTGTTAAATTCTTGTTCCAGTAAAATACCATTCCCTCTCCCCATTATTATTATTATTGCTTTATGCAGTTTTCTTTTAAATCGATTAAGAAAAGGGAAAAAAGTCTTTCATATTTACCTTTGTTGCTATCCTTACCCAGTGCTCTTTATTTCTTTAGGTGCATCTTTATGTGCATTGGAGTCACTGTCTGGTGTTACTTCCTTTCAGTCTGAAGAATTTTCTTTAGTATTTCTTATAAGGAGGATGGTTAGCAATGAATTCTTTCTGAAGAACTACCGAACTGTCTTCCATAGCTGCACCATTTTACATTCCCACCAACAAAACTGCTACCTTTAAAAAGAAAAACAACTTTTTCTTTTTATTAAAGCAGTATTTCTTATAATGGCAGTTGGTTAGCAGTGAGTTCTCTTTGTCTCTGTTTATTTGAGGATGTCCTTATTTCCTTTTCATTTCTGAAGGTTAATTTTGCTGGATATAGTATTTTTGGTTGGCAGTTTTTTCTTTGTTTTTGAATTATGACATCCCACTGCCCTCTGGCCTCATTTTAGTTGTTGCTTGTTATTCTACTGCTCGTTTTATTGTTGTTCCATTTGAAGTCATGAGTCATTTCTCTGTTGCTCCTTTCAAGAATTTCTTTTTTTAGTTCCAAAGTTTAACTGTTTGTATCCTACAGGATAAGATCATGTTCATTAACTTTTATAATAAATGCAACAAAGGCCAAACATTTTCCTTTTTGTATTTTGTCTTGAAATACTTTGTTATGAAATAACTGTGTCATGAAATATTTTCCCTTTTGTTTTTTGTAAGTTCCATTTTAAAGGAAGAATTTCCTTTTAAACCAAAAGTTTATTAATTAGCAAGTATTTTCACTTTTCAGGAGGGAGGTCATTTTTTGTCATTGATGTCCCACCCCCACCTCCACCCTTAGGATTTATTGAATTATGACTGTAGGTATGGTCAGCATGATCTTTAATTTTTGGAATTTTTCCCCCAATGACCAAGTTACAAGATTACAGCTTGGAATTAGGAATACAAAATATACCCCTTTATTTAAGTTTAAAAAAATTCATTCTTAGATTCTGCTTGGGGCCAGATGTGTTTTGGGATATTCATATTTTAGAAAGAAAAGATTTGATACTTAAACTTACAGCAGGGTCTTAAATAGCTCAATATTTCTGCAGAAATAGTCATCTTAAGCAGGATAACTGAAGATTATACGTAGCTTCATACCAGTTCAGTTCAGGCCATTTTTGTTAAATAAACTTTAAAGCCAAACTTAGTAGTAAAAGAAAACACTTTTTTCCCCCTTGAACTTTCGACCTTGGCATTTTCGGGTGTTTTTGCCTTTTTCCCCCTAGCTCTTATCTTGTTTTTTACATATATGTTTATGACTTTTTGAATGGTACCTTTCATTTTATATAATATTCTTTTCCTTTTTTGATGGTTATCATCTTGGCTCTCTATATATCTAATATTGTTCTAACTGTATTTTTTTTTAAGTTTGCGTTGTTGGTATGTTTACCTTTTTCTTTTTCAACCCTTATTTTATATGTTTTTCTTAATTTGATCTCCAGACTATACATTTGCTTCTAGAAGTAACTATTTTCTTTTTCAGTTCTATTAATTTTTTTAAAATGAGGCCAGTAAAAAGCCTTTATTAAGAAATGAGAAAAAGTGATGGTACACACCTAAGACATGGATGTGGGCATGCTGCAGGGTGAGACATGTATCCTGCGACTCTGGGGTAGGTTTTTTTTGAGGCCTTTCCTCCTCTACCTTCCCCATATTAAGGAGGGATCTCTGCCATTTGCTTCCTGATGGTTGCCTTTCTACCTTTACCTGTTAGCGTTCAAGGAACCAGTAGGGAGGCCTTTCTGCTTAAAGTTCTCTGGGGCTTCTTTTGAGCCCAGACTATTGCTTTTTTAAATGTGGAAATCATGGTGAAGTAATTCTAGCAGACCCCAAGCCCTGTTTTTTAACGTGTTCTAATTGCATTTCTCTGATAGTTGTATCTCTTTTTAACAGTCAAAGTGTTTGGGTTTTTTTGTTATTTTTTACATAAATTAACCCATTTAAAGTTTGCTTCTTTTTATTTTTCTATTATGTCTCAGTCAGAGCCAGCTTGTTCTAATTGTTCACCTTGGTCCTCCTGCAAATTACTGAACCTCTTCAGGTGAGATATACTTGTTGTTCTCTAGTCATGGCTCTGGCTCCCTTTATTGGGTCTAGTTTGGGGGTGGCAGTATGATTATTGGGTAGTGGGGAACCAGCAGACCGTGGAAGACATGATCAACCTTTGTTTTAGCTGGCCTAACTGAATACATTTTCAAATTAGATACCTCATCCCCAGTGATGGCAGAGCCTCGCTGGCGTGCCCCCTGTTCAGCTAGTTGAGCTGTATTTGGAGAAGCATTGCTCTTATGATCCAGGCACAGAGTGATCGACACCCTCAGTGCAGAATTAAGATGGCTTTCTAAAGGAGGCAGAGAATAAGGAGATGTACTGAACCCAGGCAGCCGTGGGAACCTGAGGTTTTTTTTTTTTCCCCTTGGATTTTCTTGATCATGGCCCCAGGCTCCTTTGGGCCTCTGCAGCCCCAGTTCCTCCCAACCCCCATAACAAGTGGGGAAAAAACCCTCAGTATGCAAATTAATTCCGTAAAGGTGATCATGCACACAGACTGAAGCTCCTCTGTTCTCTCCTCAGAATATCTATAAGTTAACTTGTTTGTCAGTGTATCCTCAGCTTTGAGAGTATAAGAAGAGGAAGTGAACTGTATCTACCAGGAAGCCTCAGAATTCCTGTAGTTTTGGATTTGGGAACTTGATTCAAGAACCACCTTGAGATTTCTGGTTATATGGCATTGTTTCCAATCGGCATGGTGAAATACCATTCACTGATACTAGGGGTCAGTAGAATTTTGTTTTTTTTTTTTTGGTAAAGGACCAGATTGTAAATATTTTAGGATTGATTGACCATATACAATCTCTTTAGCTTCTTCCTTAAGTTTTTTTCTCCTTTTCCTTTAACATTATAAAAATGTGGACACTTTGTTTCAGATTATGCTGAGTATTGGAAATTGATATATATAGTAATGACATAATTTTCTGATTTAGGCAAGCTTTTTGAATTTTAGCTTAAAGATTTATCCGTATGAATTTTTGTAATTTAAACCATATGAATGGAATTTTGAGCAGGAAGTTTTATTTTAACATCTATGCTCAGTGTGTTTCTTAAATGTATTTTGTTTATTTAGGTATATTTGGTATCACTGTCAGTGTGGTCATGTATTACAATGATTTAAGCTTGACAGTTGCATATTTAGTAGTAAAATGAACTTTTGGAAATTTGCTCAGTCCTTAACACATAATTTAAATACATATTATTTGGTAGGAGTTAAGCCAAATTTTTCTAAGTTAATTATATCAGTTATTTTCTATAGTCTATCTCCAAATTTTCCCTGTACAAACCAGTATTTTTCTTTAATCGGCTTCACTTTTAGCATATCATTCTCTTTATTGCCAACTTTTTTTGTAAGAGTGGTTAACATATTTAGTATTTTACATTTTACTTCCCCACACTCCTAAAGTTGTCTGCTGCCGCCCCCATTGGTGATAAACTTCTGTAGGGAAGGTGGCTGACCTCTTCATTCAGAATCTAGCTGTTAGTTTTTGCCTCCTACTCTCTCAGCAAATATTTAATATGTTTCCTAAGTACCTATTATTTGTGATACAGAGGAAATCGAGATAGATAAGAGATGGGTGCAAAATAAAGGGAGGATGTAGTCTCAGAAAAATAGTTATACCATTTCAGGCTTGGGACTCGTGGCACTACCTCACAATCTTTTTTTTTTTTTTTTTAAGATTTATTTATTCCTGCCCCCCCCCCCGTCGTGTCTATTTGCTGCGTTTTCTTTGTCCGCTTCTGTTGTTGTCACGGTACGGGAATCTGTGTTTCTTTTTGTTGCGTCATCTTCTTGTGTCAGCTCTCCGTGTTTTCGGCACCATTCCTGGGCAGGCTGCGCTTTCTTTCATGCTGGCGGCTCTCCTTGCGGGGTGCATTCCCTACGCGTGGGGCTCCCCTACGCTGGGGACACCCTACGTGGCAAGGCACTCCTTGCGCACAAGCACATCAGCACTGGGCATGGGCCAGCTGCACACGGGTCAAGGAGGCCTGGGATTTGAACACGGACCTCCCATGTGGTAGACGGACGCCCTAACCACTGGGCCAAGTCCGCTGCCCAACCGCACAATCTTATTATTCATTAACTCCAGCCTCTTTTTCTCATTCCCTAAAATGTTTAATCCAAACTTTGAACTGTTAGCTTATAGGGTTCTTGCTCTCATCACTTAGACTGGCCTATTTCCACCTGAGAACATATCTGTGTTTCTTCTTTTCTAATTATTTTCTAAGGGGCAAAGAGGGGATTTGATGACTGAAGGTTTGTAATGCCCACTCCAGGATATGAGAAGCAGCAGCCTAGGCCTAAATAAAAAGATTGTGAGACTTTCCTGAGTACCTACTGAAGTTCGAGCATAGTATGTAATTCTAAAAGTAAAAAGTGATAAGATGGTGACAAGTTAGTCATAAATAAATATTGGAAAAAGTAGTTTATTCCTGTTTTATTCACATTTGTAACAGTTATACATATGTGTTTGTTTACTGGCTTTTGATGTTAAACCTTGTGCTTTTGCAGGTGAAAAATCTTTCCTAAATTTTCTTTTGTTTGACCAGTCAGTAATGGTATATTCAAGCATACTGTCCTTAATCTTCTTCTCCCTCAGTAATCATATCTGCACTTTTAAAATTTCAACTATTTAATACTGATGGCTTTCTTTGTGCTCTTTAGCTTCGGAACTATATTAAACATCTATCTAAAACTTACTCCTTGAACTTTGGCTAAAACCTGTTTTCCTTCATTTTAGGTAACTGTAATTGTCCAAGGGTTCTACCTACACCATAAGCTTGAGAATCTTCGAGAGTTTCTAGTTTCTTCCCCTTTTTTTCTTCCTACCACTACATCATATTCCAGTAATTCAGGAAGGCCCAAGCAATTTTGACTCGTTATCCCTATTTTATCCTGTCCATTTCTATCATGACTGCCTTAGTTCGGTCTGCTACTTGTTACTAATGGACCAAGCTTTTAACTAGACTGCTAATATTATATAGTTCTTAAGCGCACAGGCGATACATATATATATGTATATATCCCCATATACCTCACATGTTCTTAGCATGTTCTCATTCTCAGACAGGGGCAGGTTAAAATTGTTTATTGGGTGAAGGGAGAAGAGCAGAGGAGGGCAAAGTTGGGTTGAGAAACAGCAGGTAGAATAAGTGGTTGGCATAGGGTCATTATAACCACAGTAATGAGCCAATTTTTGTGACTCAAACTATAATGATGTTGTCAACTTACAGATTTCCTGGAATTACTGCTTGATAGGTTAACATGTCTTTTTTCAAAGTGTTGGTCCTCAGAGTAGCACCTTTAGCGGGAGACCAAACTGCAGTCTTACCTTTGAAACTTGTCTGTATTGGCAGGCTTGCATAGATTTTTCCACTTGATTTTACATTTTATTTGATTGAGTTTTGAGGTTCTTCCCATTTATTGTGTTGGTTTCTGTTTATTCTTCTGTGACTACAATGATTTTCTAAAATTCAAGTTTACTTGTAATAGAACAGGTTATTGTGGTTTGATATTTTAATTTCATCTTTTTAACCTCTAATACATATAACTTGTCTCTCTATATTAATCTTCAGTCCAAGTATGTTTAATTGATATTGAGTTTTAAAAAAATATTTTGAAATAATTGCAAACCTAAAGGAAAGTTGCAAATGTAAGAAAAAAATAATAGAGAACTTCAATATACCCCCTACCGAGATACCTAGATTTACCAACTTTTAACGTTTTGCCACTTTTGTTATTCATTCTTTCTAATTCATCTCTAAACCTGTGAGAAGTAGAATGCATACTTCATACTCCTTTACCATTTAATACTCTCATGTTTATTTACTAAGAACAAGGATAATCACTTAGGTAACCACATTAAGTATACTTAACAGTTTGAGAAATTTAACACTGATATAAAGCATACAGTAAAGATTCCAACATTTTCAGTTTTTCCAGTAATATCTTTTGGGTATTTTCTTCTCTATTATTAGACCCAGTTCAAGGTCATGTGCTGCATTTATTGTCATTGTCTCTTTAATCTTTCCTTTTTTTTTAAGATTTATTTCTCTCCTCTTCCCCCGCATTGTCTGCCCTCTGTGTCTATTCACTGTGTGTTCGACTGCATCTGCTTGCATTATCCGCTTGCATTATCTGGTTTCACTGGAAAACTGGGTCTCTTTTTGTTGCGTCATCTTGCTATGTCCCTCTCCATGTGTGCGGCACCACTCCTGGGCAGGCTGTGCTTTTTTCACGCAGGGCACACTCCTTGCACGTGGGGCACCTCTACACGGGGCGCTTCTGCATGACAGCACTCTCTTGCGCACGTCAGCACTGCACCTGGGCCAGCTTACCACACGAGCCAGGAGGCCCTGGGGATTGAATCCTGGACCCTCCATATGGTAGAAGGATACTCTGTCAGTTGAGCCACACTGCTTCCCTCTTTCCTCTTTTTAATAAATTGTGGTAATACATATTCAACCTAAAATTTACCATTTCAGCTACTCCCAGCAATGATTCAGCAGCATTAATCACATTGACAATATTGTACTGTTACCACCACCCATTACTGAAACTTTTTCATCACCTCAAACAGATCCTGCATCCATTGTGCAATAAATTCCCGTTCCTCCCTTCCCCCTGCCCCTGGTAACCTGTACTCTACTTTCTGTATCTGTGAATTTACATGATGTAGATATTCCATCTAAATGGAATCTTAGTATCTGTCCTTTTTTTTGTTTTTAAATTTTTATTTATTCATTTTTTAAAAAATATTACATGCAAAAAATACGAGGTCCCCATTCACCCCCACCACCCCCACCCCACCACTCCCCCCACAGTAACACTCTCCCCCATCATCATGACACATCCCCTGCATCTGGTGAGTACATGGGTATCGCTGCACCCCGTGGCCAGTGGTCCACACCATAGCCCATACTCTTCCACGTTCCATCCAGTGGGCCATAGGAGGACATACAATATCCGGCAATTGTCCCTGCAGCACCACCCCGGACAACTCCAAGTCCCAAAAATGCCTCCACATCTGATCTCTTCTTCCCATTCCCCGCACCCAGCAGCCACCATGGCCACTTTTTCCACACCAATGCCACATTTTCTCGATTATTAACCACAGTAGTTCATGCATAGAATATCATTAAGTCCACTCTAATCCTTACTGTATTCCTCCTTCCTGTGGCCCTTGGCTTGGTTGTGTCCATTCCACATCTATGTCAAGAGGGGGCATAGATTCCACATGGATACTGGATGCAATCCTTCTCCTTTCAGCTGTAGGCATTCTAGGCTCCATGGTGTGGTGGTTGACATTCTTCAACTCCATGTTAGCTGAGTGGGGTAAGTCCAATAAACCAGAGTGTAGGAGCTGAAGTCTGTTGAGGCTCAGGGCCTGGCTATCATATTGTCAGTCCAGAGATTCAAATCCCCTAGATATATCTTAAACCCCAGCACCAAATACAATTCCAGTAAAGTAGCATAAAAGTCTTGTGAAAAGAGATCCCATCTGAGTCCAGCTCCGTCACGCAGAAACACCAACTCCAAAGAAGGGCCAACTGACATGGCAATGAACCCCATCTGCCATGACCATAGAACCTGTGGGTCTCTTTAGCCCTCAAAATAACCAATACCTGGGGTTGTATCTACTTTATCTGTCTCTGAGACTCTGCTCAGGTGTGCATAAGGGCAATCCTTCTGACAACCTCCAGACTCTTTAGAGACTCATAGTCATATAAACTCATTTGTCCTTTCCATTTCCCCCTTAACTTTAGGTCAAACAGCATTTTTAACTCCTGTTATTATATGTAGACAGGGATATTCTGCTGGTCTGCGTTGAGCCTTTAATTCAAGTTCATTTTCTAGTTACGTCATCAGCTGGTACTTGGTAGTGATCCCTTGGTGCCAGGGAGGCTCATCCCCGGGTGTCATGTCCCACGCTGAGGGGAAGGCAGTGCATTTACATGCAGAGTTTGGCTTTGAGACTGGCCACATTTGAGTAACACAGAGGCTGTCAGGAGGGAACTCCTAGGCACAGTGCTGCTCTAGGCCTTGTTCTTATTTCAGGTGTATAGGCTCACAAGCATAGTCATTAGTATCAGTGGCTCACTGTTGGACCCTCATTCCTTCCTGGTCCTTGCCGTTGCACCTGGGGGACTGCCACTGCTCCCCTAGGGACCATGACAGAGTCCCCCCCCAGCCAGGAACCCAGTACCCCCCCAGCTGTTGTTTTTAATTGTTTCCACTATGAATATATCCAAACATTTCCATGCACCCTGGACACATGCCCTGTATAACTCCCTGTCAACCATATGTCCCCTGTCAATAACATCCCATAGCAGTATTCCTCTGCTGCTATTGTTGAACCACTCCGTGATCCAAAACTTCCTGAAAATTGAAGCCCAATATAATGTCAGGTTCCCTTACTAGTAAAATGGAATATAGCGATGAGTTTAAAGGTTAGATATAGAATACATATTGATTTGGAAAAATTCTATATCCTATATTTTCTTTTCTTTTTTCCCTAATTATTGAGCTTCTCTTCACAAGAGCCTTAGGTCACAGTAATTCATCTATACATTATACAGTACTCCCACATATCCGTTATAAAACCTTTTCCCTTCCACAGCGATAATCTTTTAACTTATTCATATCATATTTACTGAAACTGATGTACAGATATTGAGACAAGAGCTTTCAAACAAGGTAACATTTGTGTTTACATTGTGGTTTATACTTTAGGTTATACAGTTTTCTAAATTTTCTAGTTATCCTATGTTTTACATTATGGTTTACATTATTAGTCTGTCGTCCCCTATATGTTTTTGGTGTAATATTACATGTTTTATATCCATTCTTGTGTACTCTTGAGAAACACTTCTTTTGACCTCACATTTACTTTGGTTCCATCTATTCAATATCTATTTCCCCCTCCAATTGGGGCCCACAGTGACAGTCAATCTTCATTCATGTTCAGAGATACTTGCAACAGTGTTGAGGGCTTGACTTGCTCAACTGCCCTAATGCCCTAGGAGCCACCATTTCTCTTGAGAGATACAGTTCCCTCTATTTGATGGCATTAGTCCTCCCCAGGTTGTGGGTCTACCTTCACTCTCATTATATGGGTCTCTACCCAATGGTATAACCCACTCTGGCAAAATGAGCATTCAGATATTCCCTAGGAGTCTGTCCTGTGTCAGATTATCCCCTTTGAGTATCTTAAACAGGTAACTTTCCTAATTATATTTTGAAAAGGTTTTCTCAGCACTATACAGTATCTGTCCTTTTGTGTCTGACTTATTTTTACACAACAGATGCCTTCAGAGTTCATCCATATTGTCACATTTACCAGAACATCATTCCTTTTTATGCTTTAAGTAATACTTTGCTATATGTATTTTGTCTGTTGTTGTCTGTTGTTGGAAACTTGGGTTGATTCCACTTTTTGATTGTTGAAAATAATGCTGCTATGAACATTGGTATACAAATATCTGTTCAAGTCCTTGCTTTCAATTCTTTTGGTTATTTACCTAGAAGTCGGTTGCCAGGTGTGACCCAAGATGCGTCTTACTCATGTTACTAGAGTCCTTTAGAAGCAGAATAAAATTCAAACAATGAGGCCGCGGGACTCAAGAAGCTGAAAATCAGTGGAACCTGGAAGAGAATGGAGAGTCCAGGAGAGATTGTGTGTGCATTGCCATGCCACGGAGGAGTCAAGGACCAAGGATTGTCAGCAGCCAACCCAGACTAGTCTCCATGAAGAAAACATTGCCTTGATAATGCCTTGATTTGTACTTTAGTTTAGCCTCAAAACCATGAACTAATTAATTCCCACTGTTTAAGCCAACCCATTGCATGGTATTTGGTTGAGCAACCAAAGAAACTGAAATGCACCCCGCCCCCCCCCGCCCCGAAATAATTTGTTAGTTCTAGTAGCTTTCTTGTAGATTTTTTGGGAATTTCTGTATATAAAATCATGTTATCTGTGAATACTGAAAGTTTTACTTGTTTCTTTCCAATTTGGATGCCTTTTATTTGTTTATTTTTTCCCCCTAATTGCTCTCACTAGAACTTCCAGTAAATGTTGAATAGCAGAAGTGAAAGTGGGTATCCTTCTCTTGCTCTTGCTCTTGCTCTTGGAGGGAAAATTTTGTCTTTCACCATTGAATATGATGTTAGGTGTGGGTTTATTCATGTATGCTTTTTATGTTGAGGAAGATTCCTTCTGTTCCTAGTTTTCTGAGTGTTTTTATCTGGAAGGGGTGTTGGATTTTGTCTGGTGCCTTTTCTGCATCATTTAAGATGTGTATTTATTCCTTCATTCTATTAATGTGGTGTATTAGCCACAGGGAAGCTGATGCAAAATACGGAATTGGTTGGTTTTTATAAAGGGTATTTATTTGGGGTAGGAGCTTACAGATACCAGGCCATAAAGCACAAGTTACTTCCCTCACCAAAGTCTGTTTTCATGTGTTGGAGCAAGACGGCTACCTATGTCTACGAAGAGTTCAGGCTTCCTGGGTTCCTCTCTTCCTGGGGCTTGCTTCTCTTTCCTCTATGTGCTTACTTCCCAGGGCTCCAGCTTAAAGCTTCAGCTTCAAACTCCAACATCAAAAACTCTCAACTCTGTCCTTTGCCATGTGTTTTTGTGTTTTATCTGTGGGTCCCAACCCTTAAATGACGTGGCCCAGTCCAAGCCCTAATCATAACTTAATCACACCCAGGTACAGATCAGATTACAAACATAATCCAGTATGTATTTTTGGAGTTCATAACTATATCAAACTGCTACACTCCACCCTGTGAATTCCAAAAAAAAACATTAAAATATTTGGAATAAAACTTTAGTCAATAACAATTCAAATATACTAAATCATATCACAGTTAATTTAAAGACATAGTCTGTCTTAGGGCAAAGTCTTGTCTGCTGTAGACCTCTGAAACGTACAAAACAATCTATCTGTTTCCAATACACAGATGGACAAAGGATAAACATTTTCATTACAATAAGGAAAAATTGGGAGGAAGCATGAGTTAGGGGTCCTCTACAGTTCAGTAGACATGCAGGGTATCCTTTTCCTTGCGGCCATATGGGGACCTACCCTTTCCACCAGCTTCACCCTTTCCACCAGCTTGCCCAATTGTCGTTTTCTTGGTTCCACCCTCATCAAGCTCCATACCTCACTCTCGAAGAGTATTTGGGTGATTGCCACACCTTAGCCAATCTTTGGGTTATGAGTCTTAACCCCCTTAGTACAGTGATGTGAAGGCAACATTTCCCCTAAACTTTGGCATACAGGCTCAACCCTCTCAGAGCAACAAGTTGACTACCTGGCTTTCTCTAATCCATGGGGCGACAGGTCCACCCCTCTCAGACCTGTGGAGTGCTGATCTTAACCACCGTAATCCTTGGGGAATGTGCTTTACCCTCTCTGTAACCTGGGGTGGCAAAACTCTCTTAGAACATCGGGTGGGAACATCCACCCTCTTCAACTGCTGGGGCAGACTTACCCTCTCTGTACCCATGGGTGGGGTTCCTCTCCAAGGTGATGTCTAATTCTAGATCTCAGCTTCCATGGTTTTCCCCTTAAAGCTGTTTCTCCTTCAGTGTTTCCTTTCCGTGTCCCTTTTAGTCCAAGCTGACAGTGGTTCTGTTCATATAGATCTCTCAAAAACCTTGTTGATTTAGCATGCAAGAAGCAGGGGTCCATGCCATGAGACAGTAAGACTTTCCTCAAGTCTTTCTGAGATAACTGCATCTTCAAACTACAAGTTCCAAGTTTAGTTAAGTCTGCCAGTGGGGTACTTTCATCTGGGAGCTTGATTTCCAGAGACCTGGGATTTCCAGAATTATTTTGTTTTTTCTTTGTGTCTGACAGTTCAGTTCTCAGTATATCTTTCTTGTCTAGCATTTTGCTTTCAGCTGCAAGCAGAGGCTAAGCTTCTTTCTCTGGGTTTACTTTAGAAATTTCTTCAGCTAAATGCCCAGGCTTGCCATTTTCAAATTCTGCCTTTTTAACACCAGGAGTTAATCTTGCTAAAGTTCTCTGCAATTTTAAGACATAGATCGCCTTTCCTCCATTTTCCAATTATAGTTTCATCCTTTACTTCTAAGGCATCATAAAAAGTCTCCTTAGCATCCATATTGCTATCAACAGTCTCTTGAAAGCACTGTAGGTCTTTTCTTCCAAGCATCTCACAATTCCTCCAAAAAAATATCCCTTACCCATTTATAAAACCATTCCAGCATTTTGGTAATTGCAAAAGCACTTCCCCATTCCTCGGTGCCAAATTCTGTATTAGTCAGCCAAAGGGGTACTGATGCAAAATACCAGAAATTCGTTCATTTTTATGAAGGGTATTTATTCGGGGTAGGAGTTTACAGATACCAGGCCATAAAGCATAAATTGCTTTTCTCACCAAAGTCTTTTTTCCTGTGTTAGAGCAAGATATCTGTGAGGGTTCGGGCTTCCTGGGGAATCCTCTCGTCCAGGATCTTGCTTCTTTCTGGGTTCAGGATTCCTCTCTTCCCAGGGCTTACTTCATCCTGGGCTCAGGGTTCCTCTCTACCTGGGGCTTGCTTCTCTTTGCTCTGTGTGCTTACTTCCTGGTGCTCCCGCTTAAGGCTTCAGCATCAAACTCTTAACATCAAAACTCCAACATCAAAAACCCTCACTCTGTTCTTTGCCATGTCTTTTGTCTGTGAGTCTCCACCCACCGAGGGGTGGGGACTCAATGCCCTAATGACATGGCCCAACCAAAGCCCTAATCATAACTTAATCACGCGCAGCCAGGTACAGCCCAGATTATAAAACATAATTCATTGTCTATTTTTGGAATTTATAACTATACCAAACTGCTACATGTGGTTTATTACATTGATTAATTTAATTATTTTGAAACATCCTTATATTCCTAAGATAAATCCCACATGGTCATTGTGTATGTGCCTTTTAATGTGCCGTTGGATTCAGTTTGCCAGTATTTTGTTAAATAATTTTGCAAAATAAAGGATGTTGGTCTGTTGTAATTTTCTTTCGATAGTTTTATTTGTCCTCTGTTAATTTAGGGGATTCTGGCCTCATAGAATAAGTTTGGAAGTGTATCCTCCTCCTCTTTAATTTTTTGGAAGAGTTTCCAAAGGATTGGTAATTAATTCTTTTTTAGTATTTGCAAAAATCCGCCAGAGAAGCCACCTGGTACTGGGCTTTTCTTTATTGTTTTTTTTTTTTTTTTTTTTACCTATTCAGTTTTACTTGTTACTGGTCTCTTGATCTATTTCTTTCTTGAGTCCATTAAGTAATTTGGCCATTTCTTTTATGTTACCATTATTACTGACGGGGTTGGTAGTAATGTCCTCCTTTTCATTTATGATTTTTGCCATTTACATCTCTTTTTTTTTTGGCAATCTAGGTAAATTTTTGTTAATTTCACTCATTACAAAAAAATCACTTTCTGGTTTCATTGTGTTTTTTTTCCTGTTCTTTAATTTATCTTGAAAGTATTCTTTATTAGTTCCTTCCATCTGTTCACTTTGGGTTTAGGTTTTACTCTTTTTCTAGTTCCTTCCAGTGTGTGAGATTAGGTTTCTGATTTGAGATCTTCATTAATGTAAGAATTTACAGCTATGCATTTTTCTCTGAGCACTGCCTTCAATGTATCTTATATATTTTGGTATGTGGTGTTTTTTAAGGAGGTACTGGGGATTGAATATGTGGTATTTTTGCTTTCATTCTTCTCAAGCTATTTCCTACTTTCTCCTGTGATTTTTTTTTCATTGATCAGTGGTTGAGTGTATTGTATTAATTTCCATATAATTCTGACTATTTCAGTTACCCTTCGTTAATGATTTTTTGCTTCATTCCAATGTGGATGGAAAAGATACTTTGTATAATTTCAATCTTTTAAGATATTTTGAGTTGTTTTAAGACCTAAATAAGTGGGGAAGTGTACTTGGCCCAGTGGTTAGGGCATCTGTCTACGACACGGGAGGTCCGTGGTTCAAACCCCGGGCCTCCTTGACCCGTGTGGAGCTGGCCCATGTGCAGTCCTGGTGCGTGCAACGAGTGCCCTGCCACACAGGGGTGTCCTCTGCCCAGGGGAGCCCCACACACAGGGAGCGCACCCCATAAGGAGAGCCACCCAGTTTGAAAGAAAGTGTAGTCTGCTGAAGAATGGTTCCGCACACACAGAGAGCTGACACAAGATGACGCAACAAAAAGAAACAAAGATTCCTGTGCCGCTGACAACAACAGAAGCAGACAAAGAACGTGCAGCAAATAGACACAGAGAACAGACAACTGGGGCAGGGGAGGGGAGAAGGGGAGAGAAGTAAGTAAATAAATAAATCTTTTTAAAAAAAGACCTAATAAGTGGTCTATGCTAGAGATTGATCTGTGTGAACTGGAGAAGAATATATATTTTGGTGTTTTTGGACAATGTGTTTTCTATATATATCTGATAGGTCTAGTTGGTTTTTAGCATTTTTCTTATTGTTGTTCTCTCTAATTCTATCCATTAAAGTGGTGAATTGAAGTTTTCTAATAATGTAGTTTATTTCTCCATTAAAGTCTGTCACTGATTTCTTTCTGTATTTTGGGACTTTTGTTAAGTATATCATATGATTTATAACTATATCTTTTTGATAGATTGACCTGTTTATTAATATATAGTGTTTTTCTTCCCCATTTTTTGACTAAAGTCTACGTAGTATATCCACCCCCTTTCTTTTTTTTTACATGGAGTATATTTTATCCTTTCACTTCCAGTTTACTCTTACAACTTTGAATTTAAGGTGAGCCTTTTTTAAACAGCCTATCATTGGGTCATGTGTTTTTATCCTTTCTGACAACCTCTGTGTTTTGACTGGAGTTTACTAATTAGTAATCAGTAATAATCAAAATTCCTACCTTCTTAAAATTTTACTTTAGGAGGTACCAGAGATTGAACTCAGGACCTCATACATGGAAGGCAGGTGTTCAGCTCTTGAGCTACATCTGCTCCCCAAGGACTCATATCATTTTGCTCCTTGTTTTTTTTTTTTTTTTAACCCTTATACTTTCCCCCCCATATTTCATCCATTACTGCCTCCCTCCCTCCTTTCTAAGTCTTTGGTAGTGAATCCTTTAAATTACTTTAACATTTCTTTTTGCATGTATTTTTCAGATATTTTCTTTGTGGTTACTGTGGGGTTTAAATTTAGCATCCTGAATTTATATCACTTTTGTTTGATTTGATACCAACTCTACTTCATTTGCATATACTATGTTCCTGTACTTCTGCATCCCCCATCTATGTCGTTGTTCTCAGTAATTACATCTTTTGCAATTGTTTGTCCGAAACCTTAGATTTATCCTTAGTAAGTGTACATTTGCATTTTAGATCCTGTAAGAAGTAAAAAGTGGGGTTTTAAACCAAAAATTCAATTGACTAGCATTTATATTTACCCACATTATTACTTTAACTGGCGATCTTTATTGCTTCATATGACTTTGATCTGTTTTTCTTACAGCACTTTAAGACATTATCCCATTGTCCTCATTTGCCTCAGTGATTTTAGATGAGAAATCTTCACAAATGAGAAATTGAGGCTTCTTTGTAAATGACACATTGTTTCTCTGTTGTGGCTTTTAATATTTTTTGTCTTTGGCTTTTGATGTTAAAATATATGTTGGTGTGGGTTCTGAGTTTATCCTGTTAGGAGTTTGTTCACCTTCTTGAATGTGTCTATTCATATCTTTCCAAAAAATTGGGTAAGTTTTCATCCTTTATTTCTTTGCATATTCTTCTGCCCCTTTCTTTCTTCTTTTGGGACTCCCGTAATATGTATATTAATATGCTTGATTGTGTCCCTCAGGCCTTGTTTCTTTTTCTTTCATTTTTCTTTCTGCTTCTTAGACTACAGAATTTCACCTGTCTCCAAGTTGACTGATTCCTCTGCCAACTCTAACCTGCTGTTGAACACTTTTAGGGGAAATTCTTTATTTCAGTGATCTTACCAGTGGTTTTCCTGTATTTTTCTTTCATTTGTGTGATACCTTTGTTAGTCTGCCTAAGGGGTGCTGATGTAAAATACCAGAAATCTTTTGGCTTTTATATAGGGTATTTATTTGTTACCATGCCGTAAAGCATAGGTTACTTCCCTAACCAAAGTGTGTTGCCACATGTTAAAGCAAGGTGGCTGCCGACATTGACAAGGGCCTTCCTCTTCCTCTTAAGGCTCCATAGTCCCAGCTGCTTCCAATATCAGCTGTAGGCTGGGGTAGGTCTTGTCTTTCTCTCCCAGGGCTCATTCTTCCACAAGGTCAGCTATAGACTTTCAGGCTCTCTTGCTTCCTGGGGCCTCTGCTGGGTCTGTGGATCTGTCTATTCCTCTGTGTTCTTCTCTTGTGTGTTTACTTCCCAGGGCTCCAGCTCAAAACTCCAAATTTCTCTTCTGCCATGTCGTTTTCTCTTAGTTCCTGCTCATCAAGGGGACTGGGACTCAACGTCCTACTGATGTGGCCCAATCAAAGCCTTAGTCATTATTTAATCAAGTAAAAGTGAAACTTCTGAATTCAGTACAATCTAATATGCCCAGAAGGAACAGACCAGTTTACAAACCTAATCCAGTATCCATTTCTGGAATTTATAAACAATGCCAAACTACTGCATTCCACCCTCTGAATAACAAAAGAACATTACAATGTTCAAAAAACTGTATTTCAGTAGCAATACTAAGTACAAAATCATATCACAATCAGTTTATGAAAATACAGTTTGTCTTGGGGCAAAGTTCTGTCTGGCTGTAGACCTCAGAAACTTACAAAAAACAATTTATCTCCTTCTAATACACAAATGGACAGATACAGATAAATATTTGCATTGCCATAAGGAGAAATTGCGGTGGAAACCTGAGTCATGTGTCTCCTACAGTTCCATAAACCTCTGCAGGGCATACTTGATTAGATGTCAAATTCTGAGAGTTATTCTTAAGATGATTGTTTCTTCTCCCTGGGGCCACATGGGGATCCACCCTTTCCACAGGCTTTCCCAAAGGCCATTTTCTTGGTTCCATCCTTATCAAGCATCTAGGTGGCAATCAAGCTCCAGACTTCACCCTCCAAGAGCTTTGGAGTTATTGCCATACTTTGCTCAATCTTTGGAGTAAAGTCTTAACCCCCTAGTACAGTGAAGTGAAGACAGCATCCTTCCTAACCTTTGACATACAGGCCCAGCCCTCTCAGAGCAGTGAGTTGGCGACCTGGCCTTCCCTAATCCATAGGGGACAGGCCCACCTCTCTCAGACCTATGGGGTGATGACCGACCTCAGCCTCCTTCCTTAAATCAGTACAGTGCTATCTCTTTATTGAAATTCTTTTTTCCCCACTTCTTTTTTTTTTGGCATTCAAAATGTGAACTTTAATAAACAGCAGGTCAGAGTGGGAGGCCCCCCAGGAGTGAGAATGATGGAGCTGATGCTGGAGGCCTCAGGAGTTCCCACATCCCCACTCCAAGGCCTGGAGGCAGGGAAGCAATGGACCCTGCCGAAGGGGGTTGGGTGCCCAGCTCCATGTAAGTCCATCTGTCTGGGGACCTAGGACCCAAGATGCAGCAGCGTGTGGAGCAGGGGTGCCCTGCCTGGCCTGGAAGGTCCCTGCAGGGAGAATGGCCCAGGCTGGGCAGGCGAGTGGGCCAAGGGCTCTGGGGTCAAATGCGGAAGCTCTCCTCCCGGCCATCGATGTGGCGGAGCCGCAGGTAGACGTCCGTGCCAATGCCCTGCAGGGACTGCAGCCGCAGGGAGCCCCCGAGGTACTCCGCGTAGGCCCATGACGTGGGCAGCCCGAAGCCAAAGCCATGCATAGGTCCTGACTGGTGGGCGCTGTGCATGTCCAGGTGGCCAAAGAGAGGGCTGATCCGGGGGTCCTGGGTGCTGGCCTCGGCCGTCGTGAAGTGGTAGTCCATGACTCGATCCAGGTCTTTGTGAGCAATTCCCCCACCCCAGTCTGAGATCCTGATGACGAGATCGATATCGTTGTTGGCAATGGTGATGACCACATCTGGGACATTGTAGGGATTGTCTAAGTGACTGTCCATCGTGGCTCTCATGGCATTCTTGAGCAACTCGGGCAGTATGTAGTGCAGCGGCATTGGGATGAAGGGGAAGCGGGCAGCCACATGCCCGTTGATGCGCACGCGGGGGGCATTGCCGTACTTGTGCTCACACAGGCGTCTGGCAAAGTCCACCCACTTTTCAATGATCTTCTTTGGTGAGAGGCGAGTGCAGATGATGCCAACAAAGTCAGGCTTGTCCTCGTGTAGCGCCAGGTGGTGTGTCGCCAACATGCGGATCCCGAGCCGTGAAGTCAGCGTCTTGTCTAAGAAGTAGCGGACGAGCTTCTCATCCTCTGTATGCTTCCTGCTCTCCCGCAGGCCTTCAGCTAGGAGCGTCACCACGTCCTTGTGGTCGTCGAGCAGTTGTCGCACCAGCTGGCAGTACTGGGCCTCATCTGCCTGGTCTTTGATCGGAGGGAATTCTGTCAGCTTCTGGAAGGCACGAATGAATGTACAGCTCGTGCACATGCAGAATGGTGTTTTCCCACTTCTTGTTTGCCTAATTTCCTGTAATTCTTTTTCCATGTTTCCCTTTAGCTGTTTGAAACTACTTTGGACAGTTTTTAAAATCTCTTTGGTATGTCCAAAGCTTGGTTTTCTGTATTGATGATTTCTAAAGCTCTGTCTCTTACGTTCTTGGGCCATTGTTTGTTTTTGCTTTTGCTTGCCTTGTAATCTTTTGTCATACACTTTTTTTTTTCTTAAGTGGTGACAAACACTTTGCAGCGTAGAAAACCAGGTCTTTGGCCTCCTTTGGAAACACTGGATTAGAAGCTCATAAGGAAGGGTGGGGTTAGGAGGCTGTGGGAGTAAAGCAGGTGAGAAGTGATAAAAGCTCCACTTGACCAAGGTCAAATGGGCCATTTAGTTTTAAAAAGGGGAAAGGGGCTGTGAAGAAAGATTATAGAAGATTCTAGGCTTCAAACCCCATTGAAGTTTGCTTGGACTCTGACATGACTGTGACCACCCAGTCCTGGACAAGATAACCATTGGGGTTAATTTTATAAACAGTGCTGCCATTTGAATCGACATGGGCTATTTTATGACATTAGGTATATTCTTGACTAATTGAAAATGTTGTGCCATGCCACATGGTACGTTGGAATGTTTTAGTTTTAGTCACTAAGCTGTCTTTTTTAAGCTTTTCTATAGCTCGTGTTATGACTGAGTTATCCTTGAATGCTAGGAGTTAAGAAAGACAAAAGAAAACACCTTTCCAGTCACTTGTGCAAGTTTTCTCCTTCAGTAATTCGTCTTAAGTAGTCTCAGTAACAGCCCAAGGTGAAAGAATACGGTCTTCCTGATCCTTTTTGAGTGTGTGTTGTCCTGGGAATGTGTGCCTTGCCTTAGGAATTCCCTCATTTACCCAGATGTGAATGTTCCCTTTTCCCCTAAGAAATGGTCGTTCCTCCTAGTCCCAGGTCCTATATTTTATGCCTTAAAGCTGTTATTTCTTTGTGCCAGGCAGGTACACCTTGCTTGCTTTTTTATTATATGTTAGCTGCCCTGCTGTCTCTATCTGGTGGGCAAGATGTGATGTGGTAAGCCTGCAGTGAGTGTCCTGATTCATTCCTTCAGGCTGGCACGCTCAAGAAATTGGTATAGACATATATGTATCCTAATAAGTGCATAAAGATTAGGCTGTACCTTTTGGACCTGGGACCGGAGACATGTGTTGAAGATATCCATATTATCTTCTGGTATTGGTTTTTCCTGATGAGAAGTCTGCCCAGAAGTGATAAATCCAGCAGCATTATGCATAATACTGTTCAGGGACATTGGGATTGGCTTTGGAGTCTCGGTTTCAGTTTTATATAATGATCAGAACTCACCATGTCGGTACTGAGTGATTGAATCAGGAGCACACTCATCTGATGTACACTGATTACAAAGGCATACTCATGAACTCACTTGGAAACTAAAATGGTTCTCATTCCAGAGCATGCATTTATATAATTTCATTTGTAAGTATTTAAAAATATATTTATTGTTAGGTTTTTGTTAAGTTTAGAAGCAAATAGAAAATAAGGATCCCTAAAAAAAACCCTCGCCCTCTAATTTTGTATTAGGGGTAAAATACCCTGGCTGTTGGGTCATCTGCCAGATAAAAGTAGTCAACATAGGAGTGGGATTGACTGTTATCTATAGACTTTCATTTATTTCTCTGTATTTCGTTAGGGCTTCTTTCATTCCTGAAGTTTCTGAATTCTAAACTTCTCTGAAAATCTCTAAGGTAAATAATATTTTCTCAGATGTATTCCTTCCTTCCTTGAATACTCTGAGCTGGATTTCTTCAGTGTTCAGTTATCCTTTTCCATCTAGATTTCTTGAAATTGTTTATATTCTGATTTGTGTACCTTGCCTCTTATCTGACTCTCATGTTCTTGGATATTGTTATCTTTTTTTTTTTTTTTTCAAGGTAATGTGTGCTGAGGATTGAATCTGGGACCTTGTATGTGGGAAGCCTGTGCTCAACCACTGAGCCACATTGGCGTCCCTGAGTTGGTTTTTTCATTTGTTTTGTTTGTTGTTTTTGTGTTTTTTCAAGAGGTACCAGGAACTGAACCCAAGACCTTCCATGTGGGGGGTGGGCACTCTACTGCTTGAGCCACTTTGCTTTCCTTGTGATCTTTTATTTTTTTAGTTTTATTTTTTTTAAAGATTTATTTATTTTTTTAATCCCCTCACCCCCTCCCCCAGTTGTCTGTTCTCTGTGTCTGTTTGCTGCGTCTTGTTTCTTTGTCCACTTCTGTTGTCAGCGGCATGGGAAGTGTGGGCGGCGCCATTCCTGGTCAGGCTGCACTTTCTTTCATGCTGGGCGGCTCTCCTTACGGGGTGCACTCCTTGTGCGTGGGGCTCCCCTACGCGGGGGACACCCCTGCGTGGCGCGGCACTCCTTGTGCGCATCAGCACTGCGCCTGGGCCAGCTCCACACGGGTCAAGGAGGCCCGGGGCTTGAACCGTGGGCCTCCCATGTGGTAGCCAGACGCCCTAACCACTGGGCCAAGTCCGTTTTCCCTCCCTTGTGATCTTTTAAATTTATTTATTGTTTTGTTTTGTTTTTAAGGAGGGACTAGAAATTGAACCTGGAATCTCCTATTATTTATTGTTTTAATGGTTGTTTGGAAAAGAGAAAGATCAGTCATAAAGGAGTATGATGTTAGTCTGCCACCTTGAACTAGAAATTTATAAGAACCTTAGAATAGGCTTGTTTTGTTTCTTAAAAGTGAATATCCAGCGGGACTGCATTCCTACCTTAGAACTTAAGAGTGTCTCTCCATTTTGTGTTTTTCAGCAAACATAATTCTCATTCAGATATTACAGATTTCTCAGCATTTTACATATATGTAAATATGTGTATACAGATACTTTGTTGTTATTTCTGTATTTTTTTTCATTTGTGAACTTTGCACTTGCTCTTTTCTTGGTCTTCATGCTGTTTGCTCCTTTACTAGGGAGTTGAGTTGGGGATCACCAAGACCACCCTCAGGCTCAGTCACACACTTGGACTCACAGGACTAAAAGCTGTTATTCACTGTTGTGATGTATTACCATGAAAAGCCCATGGCACTATTGAAAAATGCAGGAGAAAACAGGCCTAAGCTTCCAGGTGTCTTCTCCTAGTGGATTTGCATAGGGGGATGTGCTTAATTTTCCCAGCTAATGTTTGGGTATGCAGTGCCTCTGTAGCTGACTTCATTTACTTGGACTCTAACCGCCCCATACATCAAGCTGATACATGGTGGCCCCAAGGCCTCAGTCGTCCTAAGACAGGAGTTCACCATGTCACACTGTTAGCATAAACTATCTGTTCAAACTGCCAACAATGTGGCCTTAATGCCTTAGGCATACAAAAGCATTCTTATCAGGCAGAATATTTGAAGGACTCAGAGGTCATCTTCTAGGATCCCAGTTCAAGGAACATTTCTCAAGACGGGCCTTTCCGGGAAGGTGGAGGATTGGCGCAACCTAGACCTGCTGAATAAACCCATTTGTGAATAGTAGTGTTATCAAGCAAAAGTGGGTTTTTCTGCCCAATGCAGTCCAGTGACCAATAGCTGAAAGAGTTTATTATTGCTAAGTGCAAAGTATGGAGATCAGGGGGCCTATCAACATAACCCCCCCACCCCCCATTCTGAGGAGTTTAAGAGTTTTTATGGATTCATCAGGGGAAAGTATGTTACCATTACAGTAGCATATATAAACAAGTCTAGAATAACCATAAACAAGGGAGAGACTAGTCAAGCAAGTTTCAGTAATTTTAGGTATTAACTTTTGGCTATGTTATACTAGACAAGCAAGGAAAAAGGCGTTTTTATAATGAGTCAATAATCATTTGTTAATTCTTAACCCTTGGTTACCATAGTAAATGCACGTTCATTCTTCAAACCCACATTTAAGTGTCTTCCTTTCAACAAAAACTTACCTGATACCCTCCAAGAAGAGTTGCTCCCATTTTTTTTTGCCCCTGCAGTTCCTTTTGCTTTTCTCTTTATGTCATACTCTACCAGTTTTTCTTGAAAGGTTTTTAATCCTTAATGCACAAATGTGAAATTATATGTTCTTTCAACTCTTACTTTTTAAAATTTTTTTTTTTTTAAAGATTTATTTATTTTATTTAATTTCCCCCCCTCCCCTGGTTGTCTGTTCTCGGTGTCTATTTGCTGCGTCTTGTTTCTTTGTCCGCTTCTGTTGTCATCAGCGGCAGGGAAAGTGTGGGCGGCGCCATTCCTGGGCAGGCTGCACTTTCTTTCGCGCTGGGCGGCTTTCCTCACGGGTGCACTCCTTGCGCGTGGGGCTCCCCCACGCGGGGGACACCCTTGCGTGGCACGGCACTCCTTGCACGCATCAGCACTGCACATGGCCAGCTCCACACGGGTCAAGGAGGCCCGGGGTTTGAACCGCGGACCTCCCATATGGTAGACGGACGCCCTAACCACTGGGCCAAAGTCTGTTTCCCACTTTTTAAAATTTTAAAACGTTTTTATTTCTTCTCCCCGCTTGCTGCTGTCCTATGTTATTTGCTTGTCTCCCTTTTTTTGTTGCGTTACCTTGCTGAATTGGCGCTCCAAGGTGCCTGCGGGCTGGATGGCACTCCGTGGCGCATGTGTGGTGCATGCGGGCTATCCTGTCCTCACAAGGAAGCCCCAGGATGTGAACCCAGGGCCTCCCATATGGTAGATAGTAGCCCAACTGATTGAGCCACAGTTGCTTCCCTCAACTCTTACTTTTCACCATACTGTTTGTATTAAACAGCCAAAAGGGTGCTGATGCAAAGAATTCAGAAATCTGTTCACTTTTATAAAGGTACTTATTTGGGGTAAAGAGTCCAACTCAATGTTACTTCCTCACCAAACTCTATTGTCACATGTTGAAGCAAGATGATGGCGCCATCTGTGAGGGATCATCCTTTCTCTTCCCTGTTACAGCTCTGTGTGTTCAGCTTCTTTCTGTCTCTGCTGTAGGTTGACACAAGGCGCATCCATCTTCCCGGGGTTTCTTTCTTTCCGGGCTCACCTGCTATGGTCTCTTTACAAAGTCAACTGTAAACTATCAAGCGAATGGCTCATCTCTCTTCCCATGCCCTCTGCCATGTCTATGGAGCTGTATGTATGCTCTGATAATCTGCCTCTGTGTTCTTGATTAAGGGCCTGTTTAAATAGCCCACAAAGTGGGTGGGAACTCATACTGAGTCACCCTAATGATGTGGTCGAATCAAAGCCCTGATCGTAATGTAATTTAATCAGAGAATCTCTGCTCAATCTAATGCAATTAAAGGTTATCACACCCAGAGGAACAGACCAATTTATAAAGATAATCTTTCTTTTTGGGATTCATAAATAATCTCAAACTGCCACAGTACTTGTTTTTTTTGGTTTGAGGGATTGTTTTTGTGTATTTCCATTAAGCAAGATCTTTGTATTTTGCATTAAAGATACTTTGTTTTCAAATATGTAATTATTCTTAACAATGTGTATGTTTCCTGAGGGAGTCTGATAGTCCTTCTTTTTTTGGGAATGACATTGTATTTATGTTTCTGTTTTCCATCAAAACTACTGTATAAGATTCTGTAGTTTGTACACCACACACCTCTTGGAGACACTGGTTACTTCCCAGGCTGTGTATGCTGCCTTCTATAGTTGTGGAGTATGCAAACTACAAAAATTATATACTAATCCTGGACACCTGGAAAGTAAGGACTGTCTACTTTGTACAATATCCTCAATTGTGTGCCTTGCACATAGTATTCCATTTGTGTTGACTGCAGTGCTGTTTTTTAGTTCTTACATATAGTTTCTATATGTTACCCAATCAGTTTATCTGCTCTGGTAGTTGCTAGAACACTAACAGGTTAAGGTACTGATTTAGTTTCCTAGGTTGCTCAAGAAAATACTATGAAATGGGTCAGGTTAACCAGTGGGAATTTATTTGCTCATGGTTTTAGGGCTAAAAGAAAGTCAAATCAAGGCATTATCAAGGTGATAACTTTGTTCCCAAAGACTTGGTGTTCTCCAGCAGGCTGCCTTGGGATTCTTGGTCCTGGTCTCCTCTGTCACATGGCAGTGTACATGGTGGCTTCCCTTGGTCTCTCCATTCTCTTCAGGATTTCTTTGAATTTCGGCTTTGTGCTTTCATGGCTTTCTCTTTTCTGTCTGAATTTCATTGTGCTTGTAAAGGACTCCAATAATAGGATTAAGAATCATTGTGATTGGGCTAGCCTCACCTTAACTGAAGTAACCACATGAAAAGGTTTAGTTTAAAATGGGTTCACACCCACAGGAATGGATTAGATTTAAGAACATGTTTTTCTGGGATTACATACAGCCTCAGACCACTACAGGTGCAGGTGATCTTTCTCACATTTTAGCATGAATTCAAATATTCTGAAAGAAGTCATATTTTATAAGATGATAGATTGTTTACTAATTTCCTGTTGCTGCTGTAATAAATAATTACAAGGTGCCTTAAATCATCACGCATTTATTCTCTTAAAATTCTTAGACACTAGAAGCCCACAGTCAGTTTCACTGGATTAATATCAAAGTGTCAGCAGGGCTGATTCCTTCTGGAGGGTCTCTTGAGAATTCATTTCCTTGCCTTATTCAGCTTCTCGTGACGGTTGATCTTGCATTGTGGACCCTTCCTCTATCTTCTAAGGGCATCACTTCAATTTGTTTCCTTCATAACATTACCTTCTCCTCTTCTGTAATCTCCCTTTGCCTCCCTCCCTCTTATGTCACCTGTGATGATTACATTAAGGCCCACTAAGTAATCCAGTATGATCTCCCCATCTCAAGACTCTTAATTTAATCACTTCTGCAAATCCCTTTTGCCATATAAGGTAGCATTCACAGGTTCCAGAGATTAGGGCCTGGATATCTTCAAGGGTCATTATTCATCCAACCACACATTTTAATAAGAAAGCACTTGGGATTAGGGGGCACATTTATGCTTGTTTTCCCTTCCTAGAAGGTATCATTTTTCCCCTATGGAATAATTCAGTGGGTGGTTTCATTTAGCTCTTGGGGTTCATTTCTTTGGTCTTGTTTGTTACATTTGGAAGAGTAGTTTCCATGTGGGTACCATGCATAATTTCCTTATTTTTTTCCTGAAGAATATTTCTTAATGTTGTCATTTTGTGTTGTAGTTGGTGTAATACGGTGTCCAGTATGCCGCCAAGAATGTAGACAGATAGACCTTGTGGATAATTATTTTGTGAAAGACACATCTGAAGCTCCTAGCAGTTCTGATGAGAAATCAGAACAGGTATGCTTCTTCATTTTCATTCCTATCCTTTTTTCATTTTCTATCTTGATACCAAAACATAAGGTATAATAAAAACATGTTTGGATATTTATATAATTTAGGATAATTCTGCTGTATTTCAAATTGATAACCTTTTAGAAAGGATAAATTTATTCTACAGCCAGAAACTTGATTAAATGAGACTGACAGTCATTATGTAAACTTCAAATCTTGCATAGACTTTGTGTTTTGAGCCTGAGATTTTAACTCACCTGAATTTTTGACCTGGAAGGGAAAGGATTTCATTGAAAATAAGTGATTTCTTAGTATGGATGCTAAAGTAATTTTATTCTAGTTCTAGTAGATTAGCCAGTATATTTGAGAACAAATCATATAGGTTTCACTTCTTTTTAGTGGGTTTTTATTTTGTAAATTTAATGTTGATTAGTATATATTTCCTCTATTTAGGTATGTACTAGTTGTGAAGACAATGCAAGTGCAGTTGGCTTTTGTGTAGAATGTGGAGAGTGGCTGTGTAAAACATGTATAGAAGCACATCAAAGAGTAAAATTCACTAAAGATCACCTGATCAGGAAGAAAGAAGATGTCTCCGGTAAGATAGAAGCAGTTTAATTATTACTATTCATCCCCATCTTTTATCTCTATTGCATTTTCTACTTGTTCTTTATAAACTTTGGATATCACAATCAATAATAATGGATAAATTAGGTGCAGTTTTGTGTCTGTTTTAAATATTTGTTTTAATTTGTTACAGAGTCTGTTGGAGCATCTGGTCAGCGCCCTGTTTTCTGCCCTGTACACAAACAAGAACAGTTGAAACTTTTTTGTGAAACATGTGATAGACTCACATGTAGAGACTGCCAGCTATTGGAACACAAAGAACATAGGTATAGAAACCTAAAATTGCTTATCAAGAATTACAGTAAAAAGCTCTTATAAAATTATCCTTCCTTTAAGCAAATATTTGTCCCATATTTTCGTTTGTTAGCATTGTACATCAAATTTTATACATTTTAAAGCGGGATACAATAATATAAATAATTTAATGGTTTTCACATTTATATCAGTTGTCTTATGAATATTAATAATTATTAAAAATGTATCATTTATGGGTTTGGGTTTGCGAGAGTGACATTGTATTATTTCATTTGCTCTGCCTGTCATCACATAAGCTTTTTCCAAGTGTACTGTGGTATTTAGGTTATAGGCATGTATATTCCCCTGTGGTATCGCTGATAACCATTTTAATATGAAAAATAAATACACTGAGTTTATGTTATATACACAGTTTTCAGACAAACGGGAATTATAAATATCTCAGCACAGTTATTGACTGTTTAATACATAGCTTTATCATTTAACCCTTCATTATCTTAAATCAGAACTGTTAGGAAACTGTACTGAGATTTTATCAGGTCTATAACAAAAATTCACCAGTAAATATCTCCAACTTCTATGACATTTATTTATTACAATTACAAAGAAGGGCCTGTTTACCCAGAGTCCAGCATATTCTAACGTGGTTTTTAAGCACAGTTTTGATATGTTGACTTAATAGGTTTTGATAAATCTCCTGTCAGAAAAAGATTAAGAAAAGTTGGCTTAGCCACACTTAATGGATTTCCTAACTGTGATTTCTTAGAGGTTTTAATATACCAATACTCATTAGAATTCTCTTAAACCAGGACTATAATAACTCTACCAGCTAATGTTTGTTGTATTCTTACTTGGTGCCAGACAGTTTTCAGTATGTTTTCAATTCATTCAGTTCCCATGAATTGTAAGTACTGTCATTAGCACTATTGTAAAGGTGAGGGAGCTTACTGACAGAAAGCTTTAGTAATCTGTATGAGGTCTTATAGTAAGAATTTGAACATAGCACTGGGACTCCAGATCCCTTACTAACCAATATGCTCATTTGTCTCTATGTAGTATATAGAATACAGGTTATTGAATAGCTCAAATTGACCACCTGAAGTTAATGCTTTTTTTTTTTTTTTTTTTTTTGAGATACCTCTTACTGTTCTGTAGGACATTTGTTTAGAAATGCTACTTTAAACTTTTTTGTCCTCTCCCTTTTTTTCTGAATTTGCTCAGAATTGTCCCAGTTTTCCTGCAGTTTAGTTGATGTTTTACTTGATGTGCCTAATTTTGTGCCTATCTTTACCTCGGGGCCAAATCCTACCTTCAGTTATCTTTTTATAATTTCAGTAAGATATTAAATTGATTAGCCCACAACTTCAGTCAGATTTCTGAGCATTTAGATTTCTTTCAGCTTTTTTGTAAGAGGCAAAAAGAAAAGGAAGCGTGCATACTTTTTTCTATGAATGAATAGCTCTAATTCCTTCACTGCCAAAGTTTAACCACGGTCCTTGCCTTTCCTTCACCATTTTTAGTAGTATGTTTGTCTCTTTAATGTTTCCTCCCTTGCTTTATATTTTCCTGTGTGTAGTGTTGCAGAATCTGTGTCATTGGACTTAAAACCCTAGTTCTCATTCTAGAGTAAGTTTACTGCTGATATCCCTGCTTTAAGTCTTACTGTTTCGAATTCATTCTGTCCACATTGCTTCCAGTATTATTTTGCTAAATATATGGTTGCTTTTCCTAACATTCTTCCGTGGTCCCCATAGTCAAAGTTTTTGTTTAATATAGCATATACCTTATTGAGCCTCACTAGCATTTTTCTCTTTAACGCTTGTCTGGAATTAGGAAGCAGTCTACAGTTCTGGCACTAGCTACAGAGTTTGGTAAAAGCTCACAGGGGGAAGTGTTACGCAATTCATCCTACTAAGCGGGTTCTTTTTAACCTGCTTAAAGCACTTTTGTGGCTTTTTGTATAGTATGCAGTCCATTCACTTTGAAACTACCTTGTATAATCAGAACAGCTCTTTGTTGGTCAATAGAGAGCTGTTCATAGGGGATTGCCCATGTGATCATAGGATTCAGCAGCTCCTAGGCTGGTTTCAAAATTGTCCCTAGGGAAGAAGAGGCTACCTGCTTGTGAATACAGCGCATACCTCTTTGCATTTCTCCTGGTAGCAAAAAAACATTTCTGTTTTATTATGGAGCTGTTCTGGACACTCCTGTCTTTATTGGAGTGTTTCTGACATAACTTAAGACATTATTGGTAATTGGGTGTTCTGGATTATTTTATGTCCAAATAATAGGGCAGTATTACTTAATGCCAAACAGCAAGCTAGTGATTGTTAAATGGCGCATATCATACCATAACATCCAGAAATTTTCTGGCCCAAAATTCCAGTGGTCATTGCTGGGCATTCACAGGCTTTTTCCATAAGCTCTAGTCTGTATACATGTCCCAGATATCTTCCAAAATCTTGTCTGAGTTTGGATCAAAAGGACCCAAAGGCACGGAGCCCATTGTGTTTTTTATATTGTTGAAATCATTTCAGAGGATGCTGATGTTATGTTTGACATTGCTTTATTTAAGCCTTGAGAGTCTAATGATTAGTCTCCATGAGCTATTTTCTTTTCTTCACAGGCCACACAGGACTATTGTACAGACTATTTGTTGGCACTAACACTCCAGCTTTTAACATGTCATTAATTAAAGTGGTAATCAATTTTAGTCTACAAGGTATCCTATGCTTTTTCAGATTAACAATCTCTGTGGTTCCTATTTAGCATGTCCAGTCAAGACTGATTTGAGGGCTAAGTTATGTCTTCACTTTACAATGCTAGGTAGAGGAACTATTCCCCAATTGGGCATAAAATCTATCCCAATAATACATTTAGGCAAAAGAAACACAACCATTTCACAAAAAGTGTGCAGATATTCCAATTTTCATCCAAACTTTCACGCCAACAGGTGTTGGAATCATAATGCATTGTCAGTGTCAAGGGGTTCCAGAAAAGTCTCTTCTCTACCTCTTGGCCATTTCATCTACACAGTGTACATTGCCTTGGGTTCCCAACTGAACGTCTAGCCATCTTATTTAATGTGCTGGACCATAGCCTCAGGCGATTTGAGATCTGGTTTCTCATTGTCATCATTGCCATTAGATTTTTAAAATTACTCCAAACTGGAGTAAATAAAGTGGAGTTGTTTAGGGCTCTTTAATGTTGGGGAATCCACATGGGCTTCATTGGTACACCTGACCTCTAAGAGTGCTGCATTTAGAACTTTGTTTTATTCCCATGAGTATGTTTGTTACTCTCATTTATTAATAACCACTACCCCTGTTAGGATGAGTCTCTTGACATTGTCTTTTGCCATTTTCTTTTGCATCACTCTAATTTTCTTAGCATTTGTAAGGGGAAGCTCAGATCACAAATCCAGTAAGTCTTCCTGGACTGTTGGTCAGTTTTGTGGCAAAAAGATTACATAGGGTGCCAGTGCAAAAGGAGTCCTCTTAATCACAGTATTTACCATTACCTGGCTAAGGGGCGTATTCAATGGATGAATAGTTTGATCATCATAAAGCCAATGCAGCATGGCTCATGTACTCAGCATATTCACTGCTTCATCTGAAGAGTTTTACTTGGCACTTATAGGAGAAGGACAGTTGCCCTTCTCAGGGCAAACAAACTTTTTAGTGGCTTATCAGTCCACCAGGATAACTGTCTCCCTGGAAATAGCTTGTTTTGTGCCTGAATCATATATGGTGATCTAGTGATCTCTGTGATTGTTCAGTAATCAGCAGTGTCTTGAATGAACACAAACATGCTCTTCCATTTTGCAGCATTCAAAACCAAAGATACTGCCTCTAAGTAGGCCCTCTCACAATCCCCCCCCCATTCTTTTTTTAAAAGATTTATTTACTTTATTATTATTTTTTTATTTATTCCCCCACCCCTACCCCCAATAGTTCTTGTCTGTCTGCTTATTGTTTGCGCGCCTTTTTCAGGAGGCATTGGGATCTGAACCTGGAACCTCCCACATGGGAGGTGAGTGCCCAGTGGCCTGAGCCACATCTGCTGCCCACGGGCTGCGGCATCTGCTGTCTTGTGCTGTTTACTCATTTGCTGTAGGTGTGGGTGTGGTGTCTGTTTGTCGTCTTTAGGAGGCACTGGGACCTCCCGTGTAGTAGATGGGCACCCAACTGGTTGACTGGTTGAGCCACCTCCACTTCCCAACAGTCCTTTTTTTTTCTTCTTCAAAATTTCTCTCCCCTGCCCCGCCCCACCACCTTCCAGTTGTCTGTTCTCTATGTTCATACGCTGTGTGTTCTTCTGTGTCCGCTTGTATTCTTGTCAATGGCACCAGGAATCTGTGTCTCTTTGTTGCATCATCTTGCTGGTCAGCTCTCCATGTGTGCAGTGCCACTCCTGGGCAGCTCTCCTTACAGAGTGTACTCACTGTGAGTGGGGCTCCCCTACGCGGGGGACACCCCTGTATGGCACGGCACTCCTTGTGTGCATCAGCACTGTGCGTGGGCCAGCTCCACACGGGTCAGGAGGCCCTGGGTTTGAACCGTGGACCTCCCATGTGGTAGGCAGATGCTCTGTCCATTGAGCCAAATCCACTTCCCAACATTCCATTTTTAATAAAGCTTCTTTGGGAAGCTGACAGTACTGATCCACAAAATGAGACAACTCATTCACACTGTACCTCCTGGTTTCACTAGTTTCTTGATAGACTATCTTCTTAGTGACCAGAAATCATAGGGGTGTGCTGTCAGGTTTCCCCCTTGGTAGTGGCCCTGAAGCTAGGAGCCATCACTCAAACCAGCTGAAATCTCAGATTGGCCTGGTGTCAGTATTTACCCCAATACTTGTTTACTTTCGTTTTAGCTGTTACAGATAATAGTAACTAAGGATTAATATTTAGCTTGTTTCTTATTAGGTTTCAGACCTTGAGAGTAAAGTCTACCATTTTTTAATTCCATTTTTAGTTGTAGTAAATGATTGTAGTATAACTGCAGTTCCATGCCTTGGGTATGTTGCCTTCCAGAAATCAAAGGTTCACCAACTTCTGCCCTCTCATCCTTCCTCTTCCCAAACCATATGTTTTAGTGAGTTAGTGTCATTTTAGCAAATTCCACTTATAATGCCAACTGTAAAGTTAGGGAACAGTCCACAAAGCCACCCTCACTTTCTGACACCATTTGCAAGTGTGAGGGTCCTTAAGACAATCATCAGATTTGATAATTCACTAGAATGACCCACAAAATTTACTGAAGCCTGTTAATCTCATGATTTTGGTTTATTACAGCAAAGAATACAGATTAAAATCAGAAAAGTAAGTGATGTGTAGGGCAGAGAATAGAAGCTTTCTAAACATGGAGCTTCTAGTTCTCATGGGACAGTGTTAACTCTTCTGAGATTGATATGTGAGAGTCCACACAGTATTGCCAACCAGGGAGTGAACCTGAGTCTTGGTGTCAGGATTTCTGTTTGGAGGTCTGTCTTACAGATATGACTGTCTGCCCAGGTGGCCAATCTCAGTTTCCAGTTCCATCCAGGTGAGCTGATGCTATGTAATTGAAAGTCCCCATCATAAATCACTTTGTTAGAATATCTGCCCAAAGCCCCCAGGTGAACAAAGGCACTTATCGTGCAGTACATTCCAAGGGCTTAGAAATTACCTCTTGAGCTGAGAGCAAAGACCAGACCTTTCTCTGGGTAAAGTAAATTTACTACACAATCTGTTCTCTCTCACATGCAGTCTTGTAGTAGATATCTGCCTGATTTAAACTTCTCTCTCTTTGCATATGCTATCTTTTAGGCTTATAGAATACCCTCATCTATTAGGAGAGCTATTTAACCATTAAAATCAGTGGTAGGGTTCACTTCTGTGTATTGCCTTCATTAACACTTTCTCCTTCATGTATTCTTCCTTTCCTCTTTGCCCTACCTTCCTCTCTCTGGACTTTTGGCCTTTTAGGGATAATTCTTTAAGAGTCTCAAGTTTTTGCCTGCTAATCGATCAAATCAGGTTTTCTATCTCTTCTTCAGTCAGGTATGGAGTTGTGGTAATTTTTATTTTCTTAGAAAATTATATAGTTAGTCGATTAAAAAGTGCATTAGCTTAGAATTAAACAGATTTTTATTTGTGATTATATGTCTATCTTGTTTATAATGTTGTAAAGGTGATTTTTATTTTCCCTTTATTTTTCATTAGTTTGGTCATAGATTTGTGTCTTTTATTGAACATTTTAGAGACCCAGTTTTTGAATTAATGTATATTCTGTTCTTAAAAATATTCCAATTCTGACATTTCTTTTTTATTTTTAGTAATTTTTCCTAGGTTTAATTCCTAGTTTGATTTTATTGAACTTCTCTTCCTATGTTGAATCCTTTATCAAAAATCTGAATTTTTCTTTGATATTAATTTAGCCTCATACATAATCATTATTGACTTAGGCAGTCTGTAATAGTCATTTTGGCTTCATTTTTTTTTCTTTTCCCCACCTTCTAAAAAATATATATATATAATTGCTATGCAGTATGGTGATAAAGATGAACTTGTGTGTGTATATCCTTTAAATGGAGAAAATGTATTACCAACTCAAGGTTGTTGTGAGGATTTAATGAGAAATGTACTTGTAAAGTGCTTTACTAAGTTTTTGGTTTTCTTCATGGTCTTAGAAGCTGTTCTTAAAAAGTAGAGGATTTGTAGAATTTTATTGAAAGAAGGAAAGTGGATGGAAGAAAGATTTGATGGCTCTGATAAGTGACCTAGTAGAGTTGAAGGAGTTACAACCCAAAGGTATACAAAGGAGATAGAAGGGAAGTCAGTTGATTTATTTCCTAGAACTCTGTAATGACTCAGGACCTAGAGCTGATTGGTATCACAAAGGTTGGGTTTATTCTCTGAATAAAATAAAATCATTAAAGGCTCTGAATGTAGGCATTTTAGGTTTAGAAACAAGGTGGGATGAAGTACAGGGCTGGTATCTTGGACATTAAATGTAAATCCACACATTAAATTGTGGATCTTCACTTGCTCTAACTTTTCTCCACATTGCCAGCCTTGACATTTTTCCTATTTCTTAGCTCTTTCCTTCTCCCCAATTCAGAGGCCTTTTTCACCCTCTGGAGAAAGTGAATTCAGAAGAGGCCTCTGTTGACATTTGGATTTCATTTCCAGTTAAAAGCTTGTCCTTCCCAGATTGCCTTATAATGAAGCTCTTTTGATAAGTCCAGCTCACACACAGATTCTAAGCAACTTTTTAAAAGTACTTTATATTTGAAAATGAAAGGATGATCAAGGATCACTGGAGGAGAGCCAGTGTGCCATGCATGGTGGGATACATTGAGAATTTCCTACTCCTATTTCTCTTGCCTGGTTTCAAATATAGATACTTGAAAAGCTGAATATTTCCATTTCCAGTCTACCTGTATCAGGAAAACCATATGACACATTGTAGGACCATATGATAAAAGCAGAATTCTTTTGAGTGGGATGAGTTTGACAAAGTTTTTGCTTTCCTGATGAAAGAGACAAATGTTGCTATTGTCAGCCTTTTTCCTTCTTCCCGCCTTGAATTTCAGTGTGATGCCTGGATTTGTGACACCATTCTGTGCTCATGACGGAAAAACCAAGAGACTCTCAGAGATTTGCTGTTTTAACTTTGAACTAATACCAGCAGCTGCCTACCTCCAGTCATCTTGTTATTTGAGCCACTGATAATCATAATTTCTAATTAAACTGTAAGCATTTCTGATGGACACAGCCTCTCAGATGAAAGAGACTGAGATTCAATAAATAATAGAACTCAGAAGAATGTAACAATGCAGGAACAGAAGGAAGTATAAAATAAGAACAATTCTGCAAAAGGAATAAGCAAAATAAATAGTTCTTGGAAATATGATAGCTGAAAATTCTAGTTATTGAGGTTGGAGAGAAAATTACAAGAGATTGAACAGCCAACCAGTATACGTAGAAAAGAAAATAGAAAATTGGGGGAAGGAATTTTATCAAATAACTAATACAAGAAATTCCCCTGAGACCCAAGTTTGCCAAAGAGCTGCTAATGCAAAGTACTAGAAATGGGTTGGCTTTTTAAAAACTTTTTTTTTTTTTGGTTGGCTTTTATAAGTGGGATTTATTTGGGGGTTAAAAGCTTACAATTCCTAGGCTGTGAAATGTCCAAATCAAGGCACCATCAGAGATGCTTTCTCATTAAAGTCAGCTACTGTCCATCCTGTTTGTCTTGCATGTGAGCAAAGCAAGATGGCTGTTGATCTCTGCCAAGGTCTGTTCCTTTCCCTCCAGAATCTACCATCTCCCAGAGCTCAGCTGTGGCCAACCAAGCATAGGGCTTGTCTCTTTCTGGCCTCCTCTCTCAGTCTCAGTTTCTTTGCCTTTCTGCAGCTGTAGGTGAACTTGGGGTCCTCTCTCACATGGCCCGATCATATATGGTAGAGGTCCCTTTTCCAGTGTCTGTTTCTGTGTATCTCCATTTATACTGGACCCAGCAAAGGGCAGAGACTCAACCTGAGTCATGCCTCACTGATGTATTCCAATCAAAAGCCCTAAATTGGGGAGCAGATGTGGCTCAAGCAGTTGAGCGCCCACCTTCCACAGGGGAAGTTCGGGGGCCCCCTATAGAAGACAAACAACAAGCAGGCATTGAACAAAACAAACACAAAAAATTAGCAGACGAGGAAAAAAATGAGCAGACAATGAACAGTGAGCAGATGTGGCTCAAGCAGTTGAGTGCATGGCTCCCTCATGGAAGTTCCAGATTCAGTTCCTGGTGCCCCCTAAAGCAAAGAAACAGCAAAAGCAATGAGGGGCCTAAGGGACCCGGGGTGGGGGAGACACCCTAAATTGATCTTATCATGTAATCTAATCAAAGGACCATCAACTGGATTTAATGCAGTCAAAGGTTCCATACCCACAGAACTAGATTAGTTTAAAAACATAACATTTTTCTTTTGGGGATTCATAAAATAACTTCAAACTGTCATAGTGCCCATCAGAGTGATTGCAAAGAGAGGACCCATATCAAGGTGTATATCATAAAATATGTTGTGAATTAAAAAGATCACCAAAATTTATGAAGAAAAGGAGTTAGTCCACTTCAGTGAAATGGGAATATTCCTGATGAGCCTGAAAGCTATTAGGGACTGATACATTGAAAACTAAGTAAATAATAAGAGGACTTCAAGTTAACAAGAGTTTTCATTTATTCCAAAAGGAAAAAAGTTGTACAAGAAAAAAATATTACATTCCTTGGCTCATCACTGAAAAATATTTATGTAGTCATTTGTTAATTCAGCAAATAATTTTGTGGTTACTGAGTGCCAGGCATGGTGTATTCCAGTGAACAAAACTAAGTCACTGTCGTGAAGGACTTAATTTTTCACAGGGAGACATAGATAGTAAATATGTCAGACAGTGATTGTCACAGAGAAAAATTAAGCTGGGAAATGGGGACAGGGTGTGTGTGTGTTGGAGTCTGATCTTAAATAGGGTGATTTCAGAAGACTTGAATAATGTAGAATTTGAGTAGAAACTAAAGGGGAGGAAGATTGGGAGCAAATCCTGCCTAAATTGGCAGGGTGAGCATGTTTCAAGCAGAGGGACAGCAAGTACAAAGGGCCAGAGATGGAGCTTCCTTGGCATTTTTGAGAAACTTTATAGTCTGAATGGAATGACCAAGGGGAAGATTGATAGCAGATGACTCAGAAGGGCAAAAGGGTTTAAATTATTGAATGCTTTGAAGATAATTGTGAGAATGTTTCTTTTTTTTTTTCCTTTGAAATTCTCTCATTTTAGAATGTTTCTTTTATTCTGAGCATTTAAGCAGTGTAGTGATTTGACTGAGTATTTAAATGACCCACCTGGCTTTTGTGGTAAGGATAGAATTGGGAGACTAGTTTAAGGGGCTGTTTGCAATAATTCAGGTAAGAAATAATAGTGGCTTAGGTTAGGGTACTGGCATCAGCAATGATAAGATGTGATCAAATTGTAAATATATTTTGAAAATAGAGCCAACAGGATTTGCTGGTGTCTGGGTTGTGTGAGCCAGAGAGGTATTAATACAAGCAAGCAGTTGCCAAGAGAAATTGGAAGGATATGATTGAATTTATGGAGATGCAGAAGATTGATTGAAGACCAGGTTTTTAGGTATACGTGAGGAATTGGTAGTTCAGTTTTGGCTGTGTTATGTTTTAAAATCTTGTAATGTAAATGCTATTTTATGATAAAATTAGATAGGGCATGGGGGAAGAAATAGGAAGGACAGTAGTATAAAAAAGAGTTGAATTCGTAAATGTCTGAAACTGGTAACTATTCATGCATATCATTTTAAAGTCCTCCCATAGACCACCTGCTCCCATCATCAAAGGTGAAGAGAAGGTCCTTGTACTCAATGGGCCTTCTCAGAATGTCTCAGTTCCATTAATTCTGTCAACTGGACAAAGTAGAACCTACACATTTGAAATGAGTTTGTTTCTCCTGAAATGAGTGTCAGGAGTGAACCTGCACATTCTAAGACCACACTATTCTGGCACTTTTACCCTTCATCAAGGGTGAAGATGGGTTGATGTGCTGGGGCTAGAATTTCTTCTCCATTAGTAGGGTACCAGAGGAAGTTCCAGACCCCAACCTTCTTTACCACCCCCATTTGCAGCCTCTCTGTCATTATTGGTCTTAAATCTACCCAAACTAATTTAAATCTCTTAAATCTATCAGAACTAATTTTATTAAATTCTTTCTTCCTATTTGTCACCCTAAAAAAGTGTCACACTCCTGGGTCACCCTCTCACCTGTTCTACTTTAATTCCAATTATGTTCCGCACATGCCCAATTATTTCCCTTTTTGCCACAGTGGAATTCACAATTTGTCATCAGCAGAATCTCTTATCGTAATCTTTTTGAACACTTTTGTACCTTCTTTGCTCTACATGAAACAGAGGTCTAGCACAGTGTTTCCCCCACAGCTCTCTTAAGTGGTTGCTGTTTTATCTTTCATATCCCATTGGGTCTAGAGGTGTGAGTTCTCCTTTCTGCTATTTTTCAGACTACTTTTCCTCCTTCCTCTCTAAAAACTAGCTTTTAATCTCATTGTCATTTGATTATATCACTAATAACCCCTTTTTGGTGCTGTCATCTAAAAACCTTTGGGTAGTTTCCCTTTCTCTCTCAAATATTTTAGTTCTGATCTCAAAATTGCGTTTTGAGAAATACCACTATTGTCTTAATTCCTGGCAATTTTAATATACCCTTTATTGATCCTTCAGACAGCCTAGTCTTTGTGTTCTTGGACCTCTTTTACAATGTCCTTTACATTGCCTTGCCATTGGCACTTGTGATTATACACTGGGCCAAGTCATTTCCAGTAATTGTTTCCAATTTCAAGCATTGCACTCTCTGTAACTACCATTTATTTAATCATTCTAACTCTTCTTGGTACCAGATTTCCACAATTACTCAATCCCACAGTAACTTTAATCTTTTGATCCTACTACCCTTTTTCCCCTCCTCTTGTTTTCATGGCTAATTGTTATAATCCCTTCCTTGCATTTAGTCCTGAGTTCCATGGACTTGCTTGGCAAAACCACAATCCTGATTAAATCCATCTTCCGTCCTATCATGCATGCTCTGCCTGTGCAGCTGAACATGGCCAGAGAACCCATGTTGATGTTAGCTGGTTCCAGTCTTATGTTAAACCAGTTACTTTAAGTAGACCTTAAGTGTTGCCTGACAGCCACACTGTGCATTCAGACCTTTTCCTCGCTTAAATTTTTTTTTTATAACATTTCCTGCTCTGTCCTCACTCCCAGGCTATGGTATTGTTCCCTACTTCACTAAGAAAAATGAAGCAACCAAGAGAACTTACATAGATTTCCATTACCACATCTATTTATCTACCAAGGACTTACCCACATTTCTACATTTCTGTGTGTCAACTTTAGTTGGCCACTTCCTGTATAGTCAGTTTCTCCATTTCTTTATTAGATTCCATCCCCTATCTTGTACCCATGGACATTTCTTCAGCAATTTGACCTTCCTTCTACTAAATCAGTTTGTCAGTCTCTAGCAATTATTCCCATCAGTATATCAATAGCTACTGTTTTTTCTTTCATCTCTAAGCCTCTTGTTTAACCTACTCTCCCTGCCAATAGCTGTCCTTGTTCCTTTTTACTGTATAACTTCTTGAAAGGATTGTTTGTAACCATGGTCTCCAATTCCTTCTGTCCCATTCTATTTTTAAAGATTTGTTATTTATTTCTCTCCCCTTCACCCCACCCCCTCCCCCATTGTCTGCTCTTGTGTCCATTAGTTGTGTATTCTTCTGTGTCTGCGTGCATTCACGGCGGCACCAGGAATCTGTGTCTCTTTTTGTTGTGCTATCTTGCTGCATCAGCTCTCCGTGTGTGTGTGGCGCCACCCTGGGCTGTCTACACTTTTTTTGCATGGGGCAGCTCTCCTTGTGGGGCACACTCCTTGCGCATGGGGCCTCCCCTATGTGGGGGACACCCCTGCATGGCACAGCATTTATGGGCCAGCTTACCACATGGGCCAGGAGGCCCTGGGTTTGAACCTTGGACCTCCCATATGGTAGGCGGATGCTGTATCAGTTGAACCGTGTCTGCTTCCCCCATTCTTTCTTAAATAATCGTACTTTCATTGTCAGCATTCTACCAACACTGTTCTTTTCAAGGTCATGCATGATGACCACTGCATTACTAATCCAGAGGTTATTTTTCACTCATCTTATTTAATACTCATCAGTCAGCAGCATTTGACAAGGTTGATCATTCCCGTGATACACTTAATTCACTTGGCTTCCAGGTCTCCACATTCTTTTTTAGTTTTTCTTCTACTATGCTGGTTAATCCTCCTTAGTTTGATTTGCTCATTTTCCTGGACTCCTTAATGTTGGATGTGTCAGGCATATGCCATTATATTCACTTATACCCATAAGTGCTCTCATTCAGTGTTACAGCTTTAAATACCATATATATGCCTATTAGATCAGTTTCCTAGGGCTGTCATTACAAATTACTAGAAACTTGGTGATTTAAAATAGCAAATTCATCTCAACAGTTCTGGAGGCTAGGAGTTTGAAATCTAGGTATCGGCTGGGTAGACTCCTTCCTTGCCTCTTCTAGCTTCTGATGGTGGTTGGCAATCCTTGGTATTCCATGTCTTAGTTGCGTTAAGTCCATCTCTGCCCCTGTCTTTACATGTCCTCTCGTGTGATCTCTGTCTCTGTGACTCTTCTCCTTTTATAAGGACACCTGTCATACTGGATTAAGGGCACACACTCCTCCAGTATGGTCTCATCTTAACCAGTTACATCTGTAACAGCATTATTTTCAAATAAAATAATTTTCTAAGGTACCTGGGGTTAACATATCTTTTGGAGGGTTGAGTGGGGGGACCCAGTTCAATCCTAACATTGATGATTTCCAAATATATCTCTAACTCACTTCTCTCCCTTGCATTTTGAGATATACCTAGAGTTTCTGACATCCCTACTTGAATGTCTGCTCTGTCAATTATAGCTAAACAATTCCTGGTCCTGTTTCCGAACCTTTTTCACGAGCAGCCTTGCCCTATCTAAGTTAATGATAATTGTACTTTTTTTTCCCCCTTCAGTTGTATAGGCCATACATGTGGTTATCAACCTTGACTCTCTTTCTCATACCAAATCCGGGGACTCTTTCTGGGTCTACCTTCAAAATATATCCTAAAATTCTCTTAACTTCTTACTTCCTCCACTGTTGCTAGCCTGGTATTGGTATAAGCCACTATTATTTCTTGCCTATAGTACTGCAAACGTCTAAATAGTCTCCATTTTTCTTACGATTGCCCCACTCTAGTTTATTCTTAACACAGCTGTGAGAATGAATCTTAGATTATTTAATTCCTCTCCTTTAAACCTGTAGTGGTGTTCCAGTTTAGTCAGTAAGATCCCTTGTAGCTGCCTTGAGACCTCCCTGTACACAGCTTCATCTGCACCTCTTGCCCTCATTTGCTGCAGGTGTGCTGGCTTCCTTGCTGGTTCCCAAACATGCCATGGACCCTGCTTCTTTAGGGTTATGGCATTGCCTGTTTCATCTGCCCTGGAATGTTCTTATTTGCTTAGCTAACTTCCTTACATCCTTCAAGCCTTTGTTGAAATGTCACTTTTTCAATGAGATTTACTCTGAAATCCCTATTTAAAATCGCAGTTTACCGCTTTGCATCCTAATTCTCCTTAAATTGCTTGGCTTTTCTTTTTTACATAGTGCTTTTCATCTAAACATATTCTAAAATTTGCTATTTTTGTTAATTGTGTTTTTTCCCGTTAGAATATAAACTTAATGAGAGTAAACTTTATTTACTAATGAATCCCAAGAGCCTAGAACAGTATTTGATACTAATTTAGGTGTTTCATCCATTCAGCAGATACATATTTTTAAAAAATAATTTTAATTTATTTTTTATTTCTCTCCCCTTCCCCCCACCCCCAGTTGTCTATTCTCTGTGTCCATTTTAGCAGATACATATTGATTTAGAATGGGGGTGGTGGCGACCAGGTCCTAAAGCTACCTGAATGAGTTTTTTTGTTTGTTTTTTTTTTTTTATTATTTGCAAAGCACTTTCTTTTTTTTTTTTTTTTTATTTTTATTTTATTTTTTTTTATTGACTTTGTAATAATATTACATTAAAAATATATATGTGAGGTCCCATTCAACCCCACCTCTCCCCCCCCCAGCAACACTTGTTCCTATCTACATGACACATCCATTGGATTTGGTAAGTACATCTTTGGGCACCTCTGCACCTCATAGTCAATGGTCCACATCATGGCCCATACTCTCCTCCATTCCATCCAATGGGCCCTGTGAGGATTTACAATGTCCGGTGATTGCCTCTGAAGCACCATCCAGGGCAGCTCCATGTCCCAAAGACGCCTCCACCTCTCATCTCTTCCTGCCTTACCCCATACCCATCAGCCACCATGTCCACTTTTCCCAATCCAATGCCACCTCTTCTATGTGGACATTGGATTGGTTGTGTCCATTGCACCTCTATGTCATGAGTTTTTAATTACGTGCGTGTTTTCATAGAAATCAGTTTTAACTTACATGAATAGTTTATGGGCCCTTACTCTATCTTTTAATTTCAGGCCCTTGTTAGAAGTTTTAACTCGTGGAATGTTTAACCCATTTATTTTTACATTTTTTTTTTTTTTTTTAATGAAGGTACTGGGGATTGAACCTGAGACCTCTTAAATGGGAAGCAGGTACTCAACCACTGAGCTACATCTGTTCCACCTACCCTATTTGTTTTATACGTGTCTTCTCTGTTTTGTTCTCTTGCATCTTTCCTTCCTTCCTTTTAAATTCATAAATCTTGTTTTAGTATTCCACTATTACTACTTTTCAATTTTTAGGCTAGATCGTTTTTAGTGATTGTTCTAGGGCTAATGATATGCATCCTCAATTTAAAGTCTACCTTATATATTATTTCCCATTTCATCCTCCCATGCTTTGTACTATTGTCATACCTTTTGCTTGTACATATGTTATAAAACCTTACAATACAACACTTTTTATTTAATAGTTGTTTTTTAAGGAAATTATGAGAAGGGAAAAAGCCATGTCTTTTATGTTTACCTATTTAATGCCATTTCTGTTTTTCTTCATTCCCTTCTTTCTCTCTGGATTCCTGCCATTTTATTGTTTCCATTTTCCTTTGGCCTGAGGAATAACCATCATCATTCTTTGTACAGATCAGCTGGCAGTGAATCCTCTCAACTTTCATTTGAACATCCTTGTTTTTGAAGGATGTTTTCACTGGTTTGTAGAATTCTGGGCTGGCATTTTTTTTCCTTCCGCATTTAAAGGATGTCATTTCTTTTGTTTTCTGGTTTCCATTGTTTTTGGTGATGTCATTCATATTGCTCCTCCCTGAATGTTATGTAGCTTTTCTCTGTCTGCTTTTAAGATTTTCTTTGAAAATTTTTGATTTTGCCATTTGGTCATTTTATTTTCTCTCTCTCCTCTCTCTCTCTCTGTTTAATTAAATGCAGCTTTGGTTTAGTAGGACTACATGTCACTTCTTAAAAATTGTGGTAACATACATGTAACTTTTGCCATTTTAGCCAAAGTGTATAGGTCACGGGCTTTAATTACTGTCACAGTGTTGTGCTACCTATACCACCTACATTATATAAAGTTCTTCATCATCCAAGATAGAAATTCTTCACTCATTAAACAGTAACTCCCCATTCCCTCTCTCCCCAGCTTCTGGTAATCTCTAACCTAGTCTTTCTCTCTGAAATTGCTTATTTCATTTAAGTGAAATCATAAAATCTTTGTCCTTCTGTGTCTGGCACACATAATGTTCTCAGGGTTCATCCATATTATAGCATGTATCAGACCTTCATTCCTTTTTATAGGTGATTAATATTCATTGTATAGATACTCTATATTTTGTTTATTCTTTTATCCATTGATAGATGCTGTCCATGATATTTTTAGGTATTTCCTTCTATTTATCCTGTGTGGGATATACTGATCTGCTTGTATCTATAAATTGTTTTTCATTAAATTTGGGTAATTGACCATTATTTTTTAAACACCCCCCCCCCCATTCTTTCTTTCTTCTAAGGCTCTAATTCACAAGTATGTTAGGGTATTTGATTTTTTTTTTTAAAGATTTATTTTATTTTTCTTCCCCCCCTTCCCCCCCAGTTGTCTGTTCTCTGTGTCCATTTGCTGCGTGTTCTTCTTTTTGTCCGCTTCTGTTGTTGTCAGCGGCACGGGAATCTGAGTTTCTTTCTGTTGCATCATCTCTCTGTGTGTGTGGCACCATTCCTGGGAAGGCTGCACTTTCTTTCCCACTGGACGGCTCCCCTTACGGGGTGCACTCCTTTCGCATTGATTCTTTTACATAGGTTCCTGGTGCTTTCTTCATTTTTTTCCCAATCTGTCGTCTCTTCCTTCTTTAGACTGGATTCTTCGAATTGATGTGTGTTCATGTTCCCTAACCATCTCCAATTTGCTGCTTATACCATTCAATGAATTATTTCATTTTAGTATGTGTACTTTTCTCTTACAGAATTTCTTTCCTTCCTTTCCTTTTTTTAAAATTTCTATTTCTCTACTGAGATTTTTATCAGTTCATTCATTAAGAATCTGCTAAAAAATTTAAAAAGAAATATTAAAAAGCTACTTTAAAGTCTTTCTCAACATCTGGACCATTTTGGCTTTAGTTTCTGTTACAGGTTTCTTTAGTTTAAGTCATACTTTCCTATTGCTTTGAATGCTAGTAATTTTTTATTGAGATTTGGACATTTTAGTTGTTTAATTTTAGAAACTCTAGATTCTTTTATCCTTTTCTGAAGAGTCTTGATTGCTTATGATCTGGTGTAAGCTTGGTTTTATGCTTCATTGGGGTCGATCTGTGGAAAGTCCCAAGGTTTTCCCAAGGCTCCACCTTTGTGGTACTCAACCTCTAAACTCTGTTTCTCTGGAAAATTCTGTCAAGGCTTGGTTTTAGGTTTTCTTGGGTCAGTACCTGTCTTGGGTAGGTGCCTGAGGACGTTAACTAGATTTGTCCACATTGACTGAGCTGGAATTCTATCCCTTGGAAATTGACTTCTTGTGTCTGTCTTCCAGTTTTAACATCATAGCTGCTCCTTTCTAGTAAGCCTTGCATAATCTCATCCTGTGCATGTATAGCCCTGACCTTGACCAAGGACTCAAAGGAATTTATACATTCTGTATACTCCCATCCTCCTCTACCCTTCAATTCTCTGTATTGCAGCACCCTGCCCAATGGATTCCAGCTGCTCAGTAGCTACAAATTCTCATTCCTGCCTTCTGAGATCAAGGAACTGCTGTGCTCTGCTTGGTCTCTTGCTCTCTGCCAATTAGACATGAAATTGTCTATAGACAGAGATAGTCTGCAGACAGAATCACGGTGATTGTGGTGTTCTTCCTTGGATTCCCTTCTCTAAAAGATTCCAGTCTTTCTGTGCCTGTAGTCCAATGACTGAATACAGTCACCTGCCACATATATTTTTGTCTTTTTATAGTTTGTGGCTGGAGGGCTAGTTTGATACCAGCTTCTCTGTCATAGCTGATTGCAGAAATCACCCTTGCTCCATCTTAAGAATTTTTTATCCCCTATTCTAGTTTAGTATATAGAGAAGGGATCTGTTTGGTTTAAGGGAGAGTGATTGCTTAAAACCCAATGTCAGATATATTTTTTTAAAGGTTGATACAGTTTATAATGATGGTCATATAAATGGAACTAAGTGAAATTCTGTTAAAATATTTTCCTCCGTAATTAGTTTTTTGGGGGAAATAGGCTTTTTAATTGAGATTTCTTATGGATAAGCTCTAGAGCAGATATCTGTTTTAGCTAATTATTAAAACTATCTAGAGAGAGTTTTAAATATTGATACTTCGGTCTTAATATAACCTGGTTAAATAAGAACCTGATGTTACAGCCTTGGGTATTGATATTTTTCCTCCAGTAGTCTAAGAATACTGGTATATCACCCCATGAGATTTTCATTATTCAATGAAGGTTGAGAACTGTTGCCTTGTCAAACTCATTTTTTAGTTCTGTAAATTCTTCTAAAAGTTCAAGTCTTTCAGATGGGGTCCAAATAGCTGAAGAATTTGATTTTTTTTTTTTTTTTTTTTGGTAGATGAGACATATAAATACATATCTATTATCAGTCCTCAGGAAGATAGATTCACAGATAGAGCAATAAATATTTCTTATCTAAGCATATTATTTTGAGGTATATTTGTTAGAAAATCTGGCTTGTTTATTGAACTTCATTCAGATTTCATTCTTCTCATTTAATGGGTAGATGTTTGAATGCTAACCATGCTCTGGGTACCATGCTATGTGATGATAAGGTGATAATGAAAAAGAATGACTCTGTCCTTGCTGCTTGCTTACAGTCTTGTAGTCTGTGAGATGGAGATTGATTGTATGGTTCTATGGTAGTTGATTCCAGCAAACATCTCCAGAATAGATAAATGCATTTTGGTTGTAATGAATCACTGTCTCACTTTTTTTTAATTAAATTTTTATTGCAGTAACATATGACAGAATTTCCGTTTTGACCATTTTCATTGTACAATTCAATGGTATTAATAATATTTACAGTATTATTGTCCCAGAGCCACAATCTATCACCAAAATTTCATTAAATTAGAAAATCTTAACATGTACACTCATGTTGACAGTTAAAGTAAGTTGGTGTCAGTGATATTATTTATTGATAGAAACAACCCTTTTGGAAAGTTTGACAGTATTTAACCTCTTGAACTGAAAATTTATTTCAAGTGGTGACTGTAAAGATGAAGAATAAGTCAAATGCAAAATTGCATGTACATTATGATTATATTTGCATTTCAAAATGCATAATAATAAAGAGACTAATGGACTATATTTTATGTTGGAAGTATGGGTAATTTTTCCCTCTTTAGAAATATTGTCTATAATGTTGGTGATTTAAAACGTATGTAACTTACTCCATATTTAAATTTTAAAAAAGTAAAATGTAACCCTGAATCAAAACTCTAATTAAGAATACACAAGCATTTGCAGTTATTTTTTTCTCTTACAATGGCTTTTCAGGGTCAGAGCAGGGAGGGATTGATTGGTGGTCACAAGTTGCTGCTGGGATGAGGTACTAGTGGCCAGCATAGAAAGGTGACTGTTTAAGTAAGGTTTAAAGATTGATTCTTTCAACTGTTTTCTTCTTTTTTCCAAAGTCTTAATTTCATATTTTCTCTTTTAATTGTAGTTTTTGTTCTGGTTTTAAGGTATCAGTTTTTGGAAGAAGCTTTTCAAAATCAGAAAGGTGCAATTGAAAATCTACTGGCTAAGCTTCTTGAGAAGAAAAATTATGTTCATTTTGCGGCTACTCAGGTGCAGAATAGGTAAGGGTGTTGTCTTAAAACCATAATTTTACTTTTAAGGATTATTAAACTCAAGTGGATCCAGTTTAAATTCGTTTTCCTACTATATTATAATCAAACATATGAAGAAAACATGTTTTGGAAGGGGAACAGTGCCTTAGAGTTTGGGATTATAATGTTTGTTATTTAAGTAGAATGTAAATGACTAAAATTTTGTGTACTCTTTTAGGATACATCTTTAAATAGTTCACAGTTAATACAACTCTGGTCTATGTAAGCCTTAGTTAAGCTTGGAAGAAGAAATATATATGTAGAGAGTTGAATTATAAAATTTAAACTAGAGACTGTGGAAGACAATGTAGAAGAGGGAGAGTATGAAGGCTAGTGGAAGAATTTATTTCCCCATCTATAAAACAAGCATTTAAAAACAATATTTGTCATAGTAACTTTCTTAGGAGAATACATAATACCATTTTTGTCAAATAGTAAGCACTCAAATTTTTGAACTTCTGCTATTTTTGTCATTACCACCAGCACTACCATCATCATCATCATTTTAAAATTATTCTATTTTGGTTCATTTCTAAATTGAACTTACTGAAAGTGAGAATGGTAGTAACTTCTGTAAGAGAGTAGATTAATATGGTTAGGACTCTTCATCTAGAAAGATGGCATGTAGATGTGGCATAATTAAAACCTGTAAATTCCTGGAGGTATTATGAATAGGAATTTTTATTCTGATGAATATTAGGACTTTTTAGTACTTCTAGACTATTGAAATTTATTAATTGATGATTAAAGTGGCAAATAGTATATGCTCAAAAATACTAAATGTTTGACTGAATATGCATTGAACAGTAAGGTGGTAGAACTTTTCATCTTAAGTGAAATCAAAAGATAATAAAAGGCTTCTCAGGTTATAGATAAATATATATATATTAGTTATAAATATATACACTAACCACTGATGATTAAAGTTTTTATGGAAATGCCAGGATGTTTTAGGTTGTAATGCTAATACGTTGTGATTGATGTTGGAGAAGATAGCTGTACCTTCTCACAAATTATACATGGATGTCCCCTTCAGAGGAACAATATTTTTGTACATATGTTTTACATGCATTTTGTACTCTTATTCATATTTTGTACATATGTTTCTGAATCTATACAAAAGTAGAATCAAGAGGGTTACATGTTATAAGATTTAAAGGAGTTGGAGGGGTGGGGCTGGGGAAACCAATGATTTCATTTCTGGAGTGCTTTTTTTTTTAAAAAAATTGTACTTCCTCTTTCAGATACATTCTTCAGTGACCTATCTCCATCATTTTTAAACTGTACATTTTTTCCTTCTTTCACAATTGAACAGTGAGCATCTGACTGAGGCTAACTATTCTCTGCTTTCAGCATGCTTAATGATTTCCATCTTCGACTCAGCCATTTTAAGTTTGAGGCCTACGTATCTTACCTCACTAGTAATCAGCACTTCTTTATTAAAAATGTCTTCCACTCTCTTTAATACAGTAAGGGCAAAATACAATAAAATTTTCAAATAAATGCCCAAACAAGCACTCCTTATGGACAAAGGAGATAATGTTATGTTCCTTGGAGAAACTACCTTATTATGGCTTAGAATGTATTAAAGTCACTCAAGGTTGAATTTGGCAAATGAAAGGCAGTTTAGATGTTGAAAGTGTGAGTTATAGTTTGTACAGAAATAGGCTATGAAAGTCAAAAGCTGTTAAGGTTGTTCATTGATATTTTATGTATTGCTGGATCCCTCCTTCATGTTTTATAAATAGCAAGATATCAACCATTTCATCTTTGCAACCAAAATTTTTCATAACCACAGTGGGTATTCTATTTCTAAAACATCTAACTTTTAAATTTTTAAGTAGATTGAAAATGTTTTACCTGCTTACATGTGTATAATAGAAAACCAATTTGAGACGCAATTGTGGAAGGGGGTTATAACAGAACCCACCTTGAAAGTGGTTAAATTATAAGGGAACATGCTTCTAAAGAAAGACTGCCCTTTCAAAAGATAATAATTCTTGGTTGCAGTATTGTTCTTTTGTGCATTGTTCTTGGCAAACACTAAGATTCAACAAAACCAATGTGCCAGACTTGACACTAACCAGTAATCGTTGACGTCAGATGCTTGTATATCACATTCGTGTCATAGTGACATAAGATTCCATCCAGTGTTAGTGAAGTGACTTTTTTGAACTCAATTTAAAATTACTAAATATCAAATCCATTCTTTGTCTATATACTTAACTTGTTTGGACTAAATTGAGCGGTCAGGTCTGCCAAAGCATAAGTTGTATATTTTGACAAAGCTTTGCTTGGTTAAGTACCCAGTTGGATGAATTTCTGTAACAGTTGATGATTCAGAGACCTAGGATAAATTGATAACCTAATGATGCATTTCTCTTATTCAGGATAAAAGAAGTAAATGAGACTAACAAACGAGTAGAACAGGAAATAAAAGTGGCCATTTTCACCCTTATCAATGAAATTAATAAGAAAGGAAAATCTCTCTTACAGCAGCTAGAGGTATGGTTCAAAGCCAAAAACAAAAACAAAAACAAGGAAAATTGCTTCTCTTGCTCTTTAGGTGTTTTAAATGTTTATTGAAAGCTCTTTTAGGTGGCTTGGGGTGGTATGGAAATAAAGTAAAAAAATAATTTTTTTTTTTTTAACATTTTATGTATTTTTTAAAAACTTTTTTCTAGTTACTTTGCAGCCCAATTTAATAACATTGATTTTAGTAGTTTAAGGTAGGAGATAGTGGTGTCCTCTTGGAAATGAAAGAATTATTACTAGAATGTGATATAAATGAAGATGAAGCAAGCCCATCACATTCCTTTGAACCCCACCCCCTCAAATGGAGTCTCAATTTAACTTTGCCTTATGAATGCGTATTGGGCTTCCACTTTTGAGAGTCATTTGTATATTTCATTTGGTTTTAAAATATTTCTATAGTTTTGCTTAAATTGCTCCTCACTTTGAAATTCATAAACCTTTATGTCCTGATAATTTTGTGGTATCAGGTCTTGGTGCTGCATATTTTGAGATTAATATGTAGGTGTAAATTTTTAGATGAAAATCCAGTGAATTTGTAAAAATCTGGATTAATTTTTAATCAAAGACTGGTCTATTGCCCACAGTTGATTGATTTTCAGCAAGTTGCAAGTGTGAATTTTCTGAGCAGTTGGATTTTTTGGGGAGGGGGGAAAGTTTTCCATTTGAAAATTTGGTGCTCTGTTGTAGGTGCAGATGCTATGGAGCTATGTTTTATGCACTTTTGAATAGTAATCATTTAAATTACACGAGCATTTATTAAACATCCATTATTATTAACTTCAGATTTTCTGTAATAGATTTTTTCCCCCCATAATATAGTGTAGAACTATTAGGCATATTGTTACCTACA